>NC_140991.1:65320121-65841309 GCF_052327205.1 Somniosus microcephalus
GGACTTGGTCCGGGACTGTAACTGCAAGGCCGTGACGGCCAACGTGTACTCTGACGAATTGGTCCGCGATTCCTTCATCACGGGCCTCAAATCGAATTATATCCGGCAGAGACTCCTGGAGAAGGAGGTCCTGGACTTAAAAAAGGCAGTGGCCACTGCGCGATCGCTGGACGTGGCCCAGAAAAACTCTGACTCTTATTCTTCCGGCCATGCGGCCCTCACCGCCTCGTGCGCGCCGAGCGGGCCGCCATCTTGGAATCAGCCATCTTCCCCATCCAGGTCTCAGACCAGCTCTACGCCGCCGGAGTCCCCACACAGAAGTCCACCCAGGAGTCCTACTACAGCGGCAATGTCTCGAGGCCCGAAATGCTACTTCTGCGGCCAGGCCAAGCACCCCAGACAACGATGCCCAGCGAAGGACGCTACATGCTTCAAATGTAAGAAAAAGGGGCATTTTAGCAAAGTCTGCAGGGAGAATCCGATTTCCAACTCCGTCACCGCCTCGTGTGTGCCGTGCGGGCCGCCATCTTGGGATCCGCCATCTTTTCCCGACTCAACGGCCGCCCAGAGCCCTACAGTGGCTTCGATCACGGTGGATCAATCCAGGCCACACCCGTTGACAAAATCCATGATGGACATACAGGTAAACGGGAATTTAACGAAATGTTTAATTGACTGTGGGAGTACCGAGAGTTTTATCCACCCTAGCCTGGTACGGCGGCACTCATTAACGGTAACCCCTACACGGACCAGAATTGCTATGGCTGCTAAGCCCCACACTTCGGACATTTTGGGCTACTGTGTGGTAACACTGACTGTAAAAGGCACGGACTACAAGGATTTTAAACTCCTCGTGATGCCAGAACTCTGTGTTAATGTAATCTTGGGCCTGGACTTCCAGTGCCACCACGAAAGTGTCACGCTAGCATATGGCGGGTCCCAGCCGCCATTCACAGTCTGTGGCCTATCAACCTTAAAAATCAGCCCGCCCTCTTTATTCGCTAATCTCGCTCCGAACTGTAGGCCCATAGCGACCAAAAGTAGACGGTACAGTCTGGAAGACAGACACTTTATCAAGGCGGAAGTGGACAGACTCCTGCGGGAAGGCATTATTGAATGCAGTACCAGTCCGTGGCGTGCCCAAGTAGTCATAGTTAAAAATAGCGAAAAGAAACGGATGGTAATTGACTACAGCCAGACTGTTAATATTTATACCCAGCTGGACGCCTACCCTTTACCCCGCATATCAGAAATGGTCAACCAGATTGCGCAATACCGAGTCTTCTCGACTATCGACCTCAAATCCGCGTATCACCAGCTCCCCATTAGAACGGAGGACCGCCCATACACCGCCTTTGAGGCGAACGGACGCCTCTACCATTTTCTCAGAGTGCCCTTCGGGGTAACAAATGGGGTCTCGGTCTTCCAACGTGAGATGGACCGCATGGTTGACGAGAATAAACTACAAGCTACCTACCCCTATCTGGACAATGTCACTATCTGCGGGCACAACCAGCAAGACCACGATCTAAATCTTGCGAGATTTTTAAAAACTGCCCTAAAGCTGAATCTAACCTACAACGAAGACAAATGTGTCTTCAACACAACCCGTCTCTGTATCCTCGGCTGTGTGGTGGAAGATGGGGTAATTGGACCAGACCCTGACCGATTACGCCCCCTAAAGGAACTGCCCCTGCCACACAATCCCAAAGCTTTAAAAAGGTGCCTGGGATTTTTTTCGTATTATGCCCAATGGGTGCCCAATTACTCTGATAAGGCCCGACCCCTCATTAAATCGACGTCCTTCCCACTATCAGCTGAAGCTCTGGAGGCTTTCACCAGTATCAAACAGGACATTGAAAGGGCTGCAGTGTGTGCAGTGGACGAACGCATTCCCTTTCAAGTCGAAAGCGATGCGTCAAACTTTGCCTTAGCTGCGACCCTCAATCAGGCTGGGAGACCTGTGGCCTTCTTCTCCCGAACCCTTCAGGGACCTGAAATCAGGCACTCTTCTGTCGAGAAGGAGGCACAGGCTATAGTGGAGGCAGTGCGGCACTGGAGACACTACCTAGCCAGCAAACGTTTCACCCTGCTCACCGACCAGCGGTCGGTGGCTTTCATGTTTAATAACAAACAAAGGGGGAAAATCAAGAATGACAAAATACTCAGGTGGAGGATCGAACTATCCACGTTCGACTATGATATTATGTACAGGCCGGGAGCCCTTAATGAACCCCCAGACGCCCTATCGCGGGGAATGTGTGCCAGCATTCATACAGACAAATTACAGGGTCTCCACAACGACCTCTGTCACCCAGGGGTCACCTGACTATACCATTTTATAAAGTCCCGCAATCTGCCCCACTCCATCGAGGAGGTCAGGGCAATGACCAGAGCCTGCCGCATCTGTGCCCAATGCAAGCCTCGCTTCTACAGGCCTGACCGTGCACACCTTATCAAAGCCACACGGCCATTCGAGCGCCTAAGTCTGGACTTCAAGGGACCCCTTCCCTCTGCCGACCGTAACGTATACTTCCTCAATATCATTGATGAATATTCCTGCTTCCCCTTCGCCATTCCCTGCCCAGACATGACCAGTGCCACGGTCATCAAGTGTCTCTGTAATCTACTCTGCGTGTTTGGCATGCCGAACTACATACACAGCGATAGGGGGACGTCATTCATGAGTGACGAACTGCGCCAGTTCTTGCTCTCAAAGGGGATAGCCACTAGCAGAACCACTAGCTACAACCCCCGGGGTAATGGGCAAGTGGAAAGGGAGAATGCTACTGTTTGGAAGGCTGTCACGTTAGCCCTAAAGTCAAAAGGCCTTCTGACCTCCCGCTGGCAGGAAGTCCTCCCAGACGTGCTCCACTCCATAAGGTCTCTGTTATGTACAGCCACTAACGCTACCCCTCACGAAAAGATGTTCGTTTTCCCCCGGAAATCCACCTCGGGCATATCTCTACCCGCGTGGCTGACGTCTCCGGGGACAGTACTATTGCGGAAGCACATGAGAGGCCATAAAACGGACCCCCTTGTGGAAAAGGTACAGCTCCTGCATGCAAACCCTCAGTATGCCTACATCAAATACTCTGACGGGCGAGAGGACACTGTTTCCATAAAAGACCTCGCTCCCTTGGGACTTTTAAGAAACATCACCCCGATGGACTAAATCTAAAGAAGGGGTGAATGTAATGAAATCTGTTTGTCTTGATCCTGTATTCGTTTTGCACTCATGTATATTACCCTCCCCCACACGGTGTATAGTTTCACTTCCTCTTTCTGACTAACCTGGAAGGTTCCAGGTCTTGGCTCTTGGCTCAGCCCCTGATTTCTCTTACATAAAGATCCCAGGATCTGTATGACTCATTCCTGTGAACCAGTCGGCGTGTTGAGATGTTAGCTCTGATCTTAGTGATTAAAAGCCAACTTGTTTAAGTCTATAACTTCTAGTTTTGTGGTTATTGAAGGCACATCAAGAAGCTTTTACAGTCAGTTTTTATGTTCCCTGAAAGCTTACACTCATAATCTATTTTACCCCTCTTAATTAATCCCTTTGTCCTCCTTTGCTGAATCCTAAACTGCTCCCAATCCTCAGGTTTGCTGCTTTTTCTGGCCAAATTATATGTCCTCTCCTTGGATCTTATGCTATCCTTATTTCCCTTGTTAGTCACGGTTGAGTCACCTTTTTTGTTTTATTTTTATGCCAAACGGGGATGAACAAATTCTGTAGTTCATCCGTGCGATCTTTAAATGTTTGCCATTGCCTATCCACCGTCAACCCTTTAAGTAACGTTCCCCAATCCATCCTAGCCAACTCGTACCTCATACCATCGTAGTTTCCTTTATTTAAATTCAGGACCCTAGTCTCTGAGTCAACTACTTCACTCTCCATCTTAATGAAGAATTCTACATGTTATGGTCGCTCCTCCCCAAGGGGTCTCGCACAACAAGATTGCTAATTAATCCTTTCTCACTGCATAATACCCAGTCTAAGATGGCCTGATCTCTAGTTGGTTCCTCGACATATTGACCCAGGAAACCATCCCGTATACACTCTACGAATTCCTCCTCCACAGTATTGTTACTAATTTGGTTAGCCCAATCTATATGTAGATTAAAGTCACCCATGATAACTGCTGTGCCCTTATTGCACGCATCTCTAATTTCCCGTTTAATGCCATCCCCAACCTCAGCATTACTGTTTGGGGGTCTGTATACAACTCCCACTAACGTTTTCTGCCCTTTGGTAATTCTCAGCTCTGCCCATACAGATTCCACATCATCAGAGCTAATATCCTTCCTTACTATTGTGTTAATCTCTTTAACCAGCAATGCTACCCCACCTCCTTTTCCTTTTTTCTTGTCCTTCCTGAATATTGAATACCCCTGGATGTTGAATTCCCAGTCTTGGTCACCCTGGAGCCATGTCTCCGTGATCCCAATTATATCATATCCGTTTACATCTACTTGCGCAGCTAATTCATCCACCTTATTACAAATGCTCCTCGCATTAAGACACAAAACCTTCAGGCTTGATTTTTTAACACTCTATGTCCTTTTAGAATTATTATTTACTGTGGCCATGTTTGATTTAAACCCTTGATTTCTCTGACTGCCACCTTTGCTTTTCTCCTTCCTGTCTTTTGTTTCTATCTTTGCTTCCCTTTCCTCTGTCTCCCTGCACAGGTTCCCAACCTCCTGCCATTTTAGTTTAAACCCTCCCCAACAGCACTAGCAAACACTCCCCTAAGGACATCAGTTCCGGTCCCGCCCAGGTGTAAACCATCCAGTTTGTACTGGTCCCACCTCCCCCAGAACCGGTTCCAATGTCCCAGGAATTTGAATCCCTCCCCCTTGCACCATTCCTCTAGTCACGTATTCATCTGAAATATCCTTCTATTTCTACTCTGACTAGCACATGGCACTGGTAACAATCCTGAGATTACTACCTTTTGAGGTCCTATTTTTTAATTTACCTCCTAACTCCCTATATTCAGCATTTAGGACCTCATCCCATTTTTTCCCTATATCGTTGTTACCTATATGCACCACGACAACTGGCTATTCACCCTCCCCCTGCAGCTGCCCCGAGACATCCTTGACCCTTGACCCTTGCCCCAGGGAGGCAACATACCATCCTGGAGTCTCGTTTGCGGCCGCAGAAACGCTTATCTATTCCCCTTACAATAGAATCCCCTATCACTATAGCTTTCCCACTCTTTTTCCTCCCGTCCTGTGCAGCAGGACCACCCATGGTGCCAGGAAGTTGGCTGCTGCTGCCTTCCCCTGATAAGCCATCTCTCTCAACAATATCCAAAGTGGTATATCTGTTTGAAAGGGGGATGGCCACAGGGGACCCCTACACTACCTGCCTGCACCAATGACTCTACCTGGTGGTCACCCATTCCCTTCCTGCCTGTGCAGCCTTTACCTGCGGTGTGACCAACTCCCTAAATGTGCTATCCACGATGCCCTCAGCATCATGAATGCTCCAGTATGTATCCATTCGCAGCTCCAGTTCCGCAATGCGGTCTGTCAGTAGCTGCAGCTGGATACACTTGCCACACACATGGTCGTCAGGGACACGGGAAGTGTCCCTGATTTCCCACATAGTGCAGGAGGAGCATGCCACGGGGCCGAACTGTGCTGCCATGCCCTTTAATTAATTCAAATTAAATCAAATCAATACCACTAATTACACTACAATTAAATGATATACTCAAGGGCCCTTGTTTACTAGCACTCCCCGCTACACAACAGAGACCCTAGAAACTATAAACCACAAAAATTAAGTTTGGAAAAAAAGCGAGAGAGAAATACTCACCAACCAATCACTTACCTGTTTTCTGGTGACGTCACACTTCGATTACTTTTTACTTCTCGCTGCTGCCGCCGGTGAGTCTGGGCCGCGCTCTCTCTCCCCGCTCCTTAACTCCTCGGTCTCCACGCTCAGTCTCCACCCAGGGCCGCTCTCTCTGCTGCCGCCGGTGAGTCTGGGCTGCTCTCTACCTGCTCCGTAACTCCTCGGTCTCCACCCAGGGCTGCTCTCGCTGCTGCCGCCGGTATGTTAGTATGATTAGTATCACTTAGTTTTCAAATTCGGTAGAAATGAGTAATATAAAATGATTTGTTTGTGATGTGAAGATACAGTTTCGCAAAGGGACCTACTTTTAAATAATTAAGACCATGGTCAGAATTAATATAAAAGTACAGCTTCATATTTATTTGTTGAATTTTATGCCAATACATGCAGATTTTATATACAATTTTGGCTTCATTAAAAAATTGACTTTAAATACCAATGAATTTAAATAATTGGATCCTACAAGATAGAGACTTTAGGAAAAAATGAAACTGGATCAAATGGCCTTCCTTACCCGTAATTATCTTTATTACTTATGGTAGGTTGTTGGATGTGCTCCTTTACGAGGATATGAGCATATCATGTAACCTGCAGTCCAGAGCACCTGGTGGACAGGCCTGGCTGTCAATGTCACCAGGGTCCTCAACCTCTTTGCCTTGGGCTTCTTCCAGGAATCTGCAGCAGACATTTGCGGCATCTCGCAGTCAACTGCCCACAGATGCATCACACAGGTCACCAATGCCATGTTTGACAAGTCAGCCAATTATATCAACTTTGCCACTGATGTCGCCAGTGTTACTGAGCGGGCGCTGGGCTTTGCCGCTCTGGCTGACTTCCCACGGGTGCAGGTCGTCATCGACTGCACACATGTGGCCAGCAGGGCGCCTCAGCATCATCACCCAGGAGTGTTTGTGAACCACAAGGGCTTTCACTTCCTCAATGTGCAGCTGGTCTGTAACCATAGTAAGATCATCAAGCATATGTGTGCCAAATCCCCTGACAGCTGTCATGATTCTTTTGTCCTGCGCCAGTCCAGCCTCCCTCGGCTCTTTGCACCACCAAACACACTTACCGGCTGCCTGCTTGGAGACGAGGGCTATCCACTGAAGACGTAGCTCATGACACCCTTGAGGAGGCCAAGTACTGAGGCCAAGGAGCGATATAATGAAAGCCAAATGTCCACCAGATGTGTCATAGAGCATACAATAGGCATGCTGAAAATGCACTTCAGATGCCTGGACAGATCTGGAGGAGCCCTTCAGTACGCACCAGCCAGGGTATCCAGAATCAGCGTCATTGCTGCACACTGCACAACAGCGCAGCAACAAGGATTAGCGCTGCATGAGAAGCAAGGTGCAGAGCGCACAGCCTGTTCAGAGGAGGTGGAAGAGGCGCATCAGCTGGAAGATGAGGAGGAGCGGGAGGAACCTGAGATCCAGTTGACAGCAGCACCCGAGCACATTGCTGTCCGGGAGGCCAGGAATGGCCTCATCATGGCCAAATTTACTTAACTTCCTGCATTACACCAATATGGCTGCCACATGCTGTGCCAGGTTCCACCACCAACACCCCCCCCCCTCGGCCCCAACAACACCATAAAGCATCCCTACAATGACCAAGACACTGACCCCCATTGCTGGAGGAGGTAACATTTTGTCTCACCATTCACTCCAACTTGCTAAGCCATTTCCAAAGTAGCAGACAGAAATGGGCATGACTGGAAAGTGGTGAAAATAAATAGTTTTATATGTGACATAACAGTAACGGAACCTTAACAAAAATACTTCTTTAAACACCCATGTGCTTACCCTTGTGCATCTACTGTGTCATTTTTCGTTTACGTGTGCTTCTATGAGGTGTAACCCCTGTGGCTTCTGCAAAGGTAGAGGCAGCCTTCTCACTTTCCTGCTGCAATTGCATAGACCCTTTTGGCAGACGTTCTCTGGGTTTTGGACTCTGCTCCTCCTGCATCCTCGGCAATCGCAATCCAAGGAGGCATCTGGGGCTCTGACTGATGGGGAGGCAATGGGGGAGAAGTGTGAGCACTTTGAGAGGAGCCCCCACTTCCATGTCCCCTCTCACCATCATCCTTCTCATGGACCACCCACACTTCCCTGCTAGCAAGAAGTTGGAGAGCACCTTGCTGCACAGCAGTGGGGCCATGAGGACCCAAGTCTATATTGACATCCCTCCTAGAGAGGAGGACTATGAGCTTCTGCCATCTGTTCTCCATAGAGAGCATATGCTCATGTGAGTGGCGCATTAGTTGCTCCATGCAGGTGGCCATCCTATCCACTGAAGAGCTTACCGTCGTCATTGCCTGCGACATGGTGGTGCTCATGTTGGAGATGGACTCCTCCATTCTCAGCGCATTTGCAGATATCGCAGCTGTAAAACCTGTCTGAGCCGCCTGCACTTTTCCTGCACCTCCAGGATCGCCCTCTTTCCAAATGGCCTCCTTGTGTGGTGTTAGTTGGTATGATGAGTTGATATAGATTAGGATGAGGGTGAGTGTGAGGGGTGGTTAGTCAGATGGGGATGTGAGTATGTACATAGAGGGATGGGTGGACCTGCAAGGTATGGTGGTGTGAGTAATGATGTGCAGGAGTCGGCTTGGGAAGGCAGAGTGATGGGGATGTGATGACAGGCATAGCAGGATGAAGTTGAGTGTGGCTTTGCACTCACCTTTCCTGATCTCATGAGATCATTGAAGTGCTTCCAACACTGCACCCAGGTCTCCCTTATCACATCCCTGCTGTTCACCTCCTCTGCAATTTGGAGCCAGGCTCTTTTTGTCTCCTGGGGAGGTCTCTTGCACCCATCAGCAGGGAAGAGGTCCTCCCTGCATGCTCTGACTCCCTCCACAAAAATATGTAGGGAGTCATCTGAAAAGCTGGGTGCAGCCCTCTGTCTCTGTGAAGCCATCTCTGCAAGACTGTGCAATAATCAGCTGGTGATATGTACTGCCTGCACAGTCCTAGATGAACCTCCAAATGCAATGTGGCCAAGGTTCCTTTAAATATCCCCGCTGGAAACGAGTCTTTGACATCATCAGACCTGCACTATTTAATAGGGCCGGGAAATGCTCAAGCGTTCTGACCGCCCGCACCAGACCCACCCAGGTAATGAAAATTCTGGCCTTAGTGTCCCTTTAAGGCCACTAGCTCTAATTACGATGCCTTCCTAGGCAATTAGAAGCTCATTGCTCTTAACAGACGTTTAGATCAATTAGAGGTTCAACTGGCTTTGTTTTTTAATTGTATTTTAAGTTCGATTGCTAAAGGCAATTAGAAGATATTTATTGTTTGCGTGAAAATGTCTCTACAAGGAAATTGGATTTCTTTTGCATTTTTGTACTTTGCTCTTGTGTATAACAGAAATTTGCATATGTCTGAAGGGTGATACCTGAAGTGTGATGGATGCATCTGAATTTAAAAAAAGAAATACTAGTTAGCCTCCTATGGAGGGGAACTCAACCTTTTTGCTTCTGAGGCCCCCCTCTCGTGTTATAAAAATTCCAGGGCCCCCGTAACACAACACAAGTATTTTTTTTGTATGCAAAATACAACCAGCCTGAGAAAAACCTGCTCGATCATAGAGCACACTGGAAAACGGGTGCCCTTGTGTGCACAACTGAGTGCAAAGCACCGATTGTTTTTCTGGCAACGCCTGCACACCCGAGGCATTGCTTCCTTGCCCTTGTAACAGAACATGAAGGGTTCGTGGGCGTTCCAGTGTGGCCAATGTTTATCAGATCCCAGACATTCACGTGACAACAGTATCTGTCAGGTGTTCAATTGCTCCCAGTATGCCTCTGGTTCCCGTCACAAAATGATGCACGTTCTCATTGGACCGCGTTACTGTCTATCAAAGGGAAGGTTGGACCTTTCAGCCCCTCCCCCTTTTCTATTTAGGTTCGGGTTTTTTTCGCACTAGGCCCATTTATATTTAAAACTGCTTTAGTGTCATTTTAATTTCAAAATAAGTTTAATTTCACTCAAAGCCCATTCTCGGTGTGTTATATTTAATCCCCCTCGCCGTCAGCCACAGCAGGAGTGACTCTGTTGGTGGCGGTTGGCAATGTCCCGACAGCGCTGCTTCTCCTCACAACACCTGACACAATAGCCGGGGAGGGTGCGAGTGGCCAATAGTGAGGGAGGGAGGCGCAGAGCAAGCCGGCCCCCACCGTGTGGCTCGGCTTCAGCAGTGCATTGCGGATAGAAGCCAAGGCTAAAGCGGTCTCTGTCGCAGAGGAGGAGGCAGTCTGGACCCAACGAGTGGAGCCTTTGCAAATGCCAAGGGTACAGTGACGACTTCTTCTCTCCCTCCCCCTATTGCGGACACCTTGAAATCTTCTAGGGGGTCCCGGACTCCTGGTTGCATCATACAATCATAGCAATTTACGGCACTGAAAGAGGTCATATGACCCATCATGTCTGTGCCGGTCGAAAAAGAGCTGTCCAGCCTAATCCCATTTTCCAGCTCTTGGTCCATAGCTCTGCAGGTTACGGCACTTCAAGTGCATATCCAAGTACTTTTTAAATGCGATGAGGGTATCTGCCTCTGCCACCATTCAGGCAGTGAGTTCCAGATCCCCAGCACCTTCTGGGTGAAAAAAGTTCTCCACTACCCTCTAATCTGTTTACCAGTTACTTTAAATCTATGCCCCCTGGTTATTGGCCTCTCTGCTAAGGGAAATAGGTCCTTCCTAGGCGCGTCATAATTTTATACACCTTAATTAAGTCTCTCCTCATCCTCCTTTCCAACCAAAACAACCTCAGCCTATCCAATCTTTCCTCAGCTAAAATTCTCCAGTCCAGGCAACATCCTCGCAAATCTCCTCAGTACCCTCTCTAGTGCAATCACATCTTTCCTGTAATGTGGTGACCAGAATTGTACACGGTACTCTAGCTGTGGCCTAACTAGTATTTTATACGGTTCTCGCATAACCTCTCTGCTCTTGCAGTCTGTGCCTCGGCTAATAACCTTCAGGGATCTGTGGGCTCCAAGGTCCCTCTGTTCCTCTACACTTCTCAGTATCCTACCATTTATTGTATATTCCCTTGCCTTATTAGCCCCCCCCTCCCCCCACCCCCAATGCATTACCTCACACTTCTCCGGATTGAATTCCATTTGCCATTTTTCTGCCCACCTGACCAGTCCATTGATATCTTCCTGCAGTCTACAGCTTTCTTCCTCACTATCCACCACATGACCAATTTTTGTATCATCTGGAAACTTCTTAATCATGCCCCCTACATTAAAGTCTAAATCATTGATATATACCACAAAAAAACAAGGGGCCCAGTACTGAGCCCTGTGAAATCCAGTACTGAGCCCTGCAGAACCCCACTGGAAGCAGCCTTCCAGTCACAAAAACACCCGTCGGCCATTACCCTTTGCTTCCTGCCACTGAGCCAATTTTGGATCCAACTTGCCACTTTCCCTTGGATACCATGGGCTTTTACTTTTCTGACCAGTCTGCCATGTGGGACCTTGTCAAAAGCCTTGCTAAAATCCATGTAGCCTAAATCAAACATGCTACCCTCATCGACCCTCTTTGTTACCTCCTCAAAAAGTTCAATCAAGTTAGTCAGACACGACCTTCCCTTAACAAATCCATGCTGATTGTCCTTGATTAATCCATGCCTTTCTAAATGAAGATTAATACTGTTCCTCAGAATTTTTTCCAATAATTTTCTCACCACGGAGGTTAGGTTGACTGGCCTGTAAGTACTCGGTCTATTCCTTTCTCCCTTTTTAAACAATGGTACAACGCTAGCAGTCCTCCGGCACCACACCTGTAGCCAGAGAGGATTGGAAAATGATGGTCAGAGCCTCCGCCATTTCCTCCCTTGCTTCTAACAGCCTGGGATACATTTCATCCGGGCCTGGCGATTTATCTACTTTCAAAGCTGCTAAACCCCTTAATATTTCCTCTCTCACTAGGTTTATCTCTAATATTAAATACTCTTCCTCCTTAACTACAATGTCTGCATCATCCCTCTCTTGTGAAGACAGGTGCAAAGTATTCATTAAGAACTATACCCAGGTCTTCCACCTCCACACAGAGGTTACCTTTTTGGTCTGTAATAGGCCCTACTCTTTCTTTAGTTATCCTCTTGCTCTTTAGCTATATATATAAAATGGTATGTCTCTCTGTCTGTCTTTCTGTCTCTCTGTCCGGCTATACAATCAAAAGTTACAGAGCGTACCTACACGTGTGTTACATCAAAAGAAAGCTTACGATTCCAGAATGGTTGTAAGCGTATTTACATTTCGGTGAGACAAAAATTGCGCCCACGGTATCCAAAAAACGTTCAGATTTCCGCTCATTATCTGCTCATTAGCATTGAGTGACGTCGAGGTCGACCAATCGTACGGTCGAGCAAGCCGATGGTCGACCAATCGCTGCGTGGCGGGGCGGGTTCCTGGCACGTGCGGGCGGGCTCTCCTAGAGTCGAGTGACGGGACGATTGACCAATCCTACGCTTCGGTGACCTGACGGTCGACCAATGTGTGGGCGGGCCTTAGCGTTCTGAACCGAGGTGAGTCGCCGCCATCTTGATTCCAAACTTTTCATTTCTTTTTCCCGCTTTCTGCGTGTTTCTTTTCAAATCTACATTTCCACCAAAAAAAAAGTTGCTTTTAAAACACACATTGTTTTTAAAAAAGTTAATTCATTTGTAAATCTTTTTTCTAACCTCTATAATTTTCCTACCTTTCACCGTTTTTGAAGGCAGGCCTCGAAGCCTGGGCGTCTGTTGCCCAGCCACGCCCAAGCCACGCACCGGCCATCCCGCTGGGCCCGATTCCGAACCAGTGGCCAGCCATCTTGGTAAAGGCTGGCTGGGCTCACTGCAAGCTCCTCGCGCTGCACGGCGCACGCGCACCTCCACGCAGAGCGCGGCCAGTGGGAAGCGAGCAGGTTAGCGGGGGGGCGGGGCTCGGGAGGGGAGGGGGAACAGAGAGGGTTACCCCGGCAACTGGGCTCGCCAGCCGCAATCGGCCGTCTTAAGCCGCTCAGGCCCGGTCCCGGAGATCATGAGGCGGAGAGGGGAGGAGGGTTACCAAGGCAACCGGGCCCGGCCAGCCGCAATCGGCCGTCTCAAGCCGCCTCGGCCCGGCCTCGGGAGGGCGGGGCTTGGGCTCACCGGGGCGCTGCGCTCGGCATGTCAGTGCGTGGGGCGGCACGGAGCTCAGCGGAGCTATCGCCGGCAGAGGGGAGAGGGTCTGCTGGCTCCCCCCCTCCCTCCCTTTCTCCCCCCTCCCTCCCTTCCTCCCCCCTCCTTCCGCCTCCCCTCCCCTTCTCCCCTCCTCGCCCCCTCCCCTTCCTCCCCCCTCCCTCCCTTCCTCCCCTCCCTCCCCCCTCCCCCTTCCTCCCCCCCCTCCCCTCCTCCTCCTCCCCCTCCCTTCCCCTTTCCCTCCCCCCAGTCGCGCTCTCTCTTCCCCCCCAGTCACGCTCTCTCTTCCCCCCCTTCCCCCCAGTCGCGCGCTCTCTTCCCCCCAGTCACTCTCTCTCTTCCCCCCAGTCGCTCTCTCTCTTCCCCCCCAGTCGCACTCTCTCTTCCCCCCCCCCCCCAGTCGCGCTCTCTCTCTCTCTCCCAACAACAACATGCCCTCAAAAATCCCTCGGCACCGCCGGGCACTTCAGCTAGTGTATTTATAAAACCTCTGTCCTATGGCAGTGAGTTGGAGGATACAATCTGTTACTGTCATATAGCTGATGATGCTGTCTGCTGCACTGTATCCTATATGATGCTGAAGTGGCACTACATGATGTTCCAATGTTGCCTTGAAAATGGCAACATCCTAAAACAATAGAAATAATTAAAAATGTCACCTAGAATTAACAAATGGAAAATTGAAATCACAATTTAATGACACTGACTAGTAAAAATTGAAATAATTTACAGTATTTGAATAAAATATGGAAATGATGAAATATTATTTAGCAAAATATTGGCCCTGAATTTGCGGTTGGCAGAGTAACTAAGGAGTACACAGCCAACATCCATAGGGAATCTGCACTTACCTAGTGCGAACTCCCCCTTCGAGAACTTGCGTTGTTTCGCTGCGGAGTTGTGCGCAGCATAGTGGCCCATGGATCTCAGGAGTGCACCATTGTGCGTATGTGAACCTGGAATCACATGGAGCGGTGCTCCTTTCACTTTCTGACTCTTAGCCAATCAGGAAACAGAGATTGCTATTGTTTGTGGTTGTAAATGTTCCCAGTTTTTTGTGTAGCATTCACTTGTAAAGACCCACTGTAAAGAGGATGTTATTGGTATTTAAATATTTACCTTACACACAACAAAAGTGAAACAAATTTATCCCTGTGCTTGCGTAATCAAATACCAAAAACATTGAATTTTCCTATTCCGTTAAAACTGGAAACTGAAAGGATTGTTAAATTAAAGCTATGTGAACAGCGACAGATTTATGCCATGTTGGATTCATAATTTTATATCCCAATTAATATTTCAAATAATGTATAGCATTAATATAATGGAAAACCTGTCCGTTTAAAAAAAATCACTAAAAGATGAAAGGAATGGTGAACTAACTTGCTGAGGGTAAGGTTATTCAGTCAGCATTGTTCTTAATGCTTATTCTAGTGGGTTTTGACAAAAGAGGCGAGGTAAACTGAGAAGGCATTGTTAATTTAATTTCAAGGTAATACCTATACAATTTTCTCATTCTCCACCCCCCCCACCTTATGCGGTGCAAACAGGCTCTTGCGCCTGTTTGCACCAGCCGTAAACATTTCCAGCGTAATTAATACGCAGTAGGTGGGCAATTAGCCCAACTTTTCGCCAGCACATTGATTTCAGTAGGTAGGTGAAACGTGCAGCAAAGCCAATGCGGAGTCAGAGCTTGACAGATCACAAGTTCAGAATTTAGCGCATGCGGAAATCCCGAACTTGCAATCAATTCCAAAGGCGGTATGATGGCATACTCTGAGAATTATTTTTTTAAATTAATTGCAAATGATTACAGTTTAATGAAATTGTAAATTAAAATGAATTAAAAATTTGTATTAATGAAATGAATAAATATTTATGAACTGATAAAGCTTACATACAGAATTCAGCCCCCATTTCAAAATCTCGCATTCTGTCTTGATTCTTATGTTTAAAAAAAGTTTGATTTTAATATATATAGTTACACAGACTGACTCACTCACTCAGACTGATGGCCAAGTGCAGTTTTCAAACCAAGCAGGGTTAGAGAGCAAGGACCCAGGCAGAATAACTGGGGGGGAGGGGAGCAGGAGGAGAGGGGGGCTGACAAGGTAGGAAGTGGAGAAGCGAGGAGGGAAAGGGGAGGATTAGTGTAGAAGAGGATGCAGAAGAGGGAAGAAAGAGTAGCTGAGGTGGATGGGGAGAATAATGGCAGGGAGGTTATCTCAGCAGGAAGAGGCAGGTTTTAATTGGAGAGGTTTTGTGGAAGGGAGGGAAATTTTAACTCCCTTCACCAACAGGCCCTGAAGATGCTCATTGTAGGTGGGTGGGTTTGTATTGGCTAAACATTACCCCCTCCACCCCACATCAGCCCCACTCAAAAAATAATCATCTCAGAGGGGAGAAAAGTCTTCTGTAGCTCCCGGGGTGCAAACAGTCCCTCCTACGAGGAACTGAGCTTGTGTGCCTAGTGCCCCTGACCACCCCAACGTCCTTCCATTTTCAAAATAAAAGTTCCCCTCATCTTCAGAGGTCTAGGCCTCGATCCCAGCCTAGACCCATTTCTCCCATACCCCAGTGAGGCCCTTCTATGCTGGAATGGAGGCTGGTACACTTCAGTGTACTGGCCACGATTCTTACGGCTGGTCCCCTGTAAGCTGCGTATGTGTTGGGAGTCCCTGACTCTTCAGCGCAGATGCCCATCTAAGAGGCAGACAAAGGTTCTGCCCCTTACTAGGTCCCGTGGGAACTCCTGTCCAAAGCCATGACTGACATATCCGGATTCTGCTGGAATTCATGGGTTTTCCACCAGACTCCCACCAGTGTTACAATGGGAATCTCTCAGCGCCACAATTTCAGCCCCATAACACCGCTTAAAACGTTGCCATCCTTTGCTCTTTCTCCCCCAGTCTACTCTCTCCTGCTGTTTACGTTCTCCTGGCTCTAATAGTGGGTACATTTTATCCCTAACTGCAAGTTCAACCTGCAAGGTTAAAGTTACCTGAGCCCGCTGCCCATCCCCCGACCATGCCTGTTCTTTGTTCTCAACTTAGCTTCCAAATTCCCAGACCTCTCTGCTGTCAAGACTACGCTTCTCCACTGGACTAGTGATCCAGTGACCAGTGGATCGCGAGTGGAGCTTGGGGCCAGGGATCGCGAGAATATCAGTGCTAATTTGATCCTGTGAGAGACAACGTCATTCATGTCTGAGGCTGGGACCCAAGAGCGAGAACAAGCCCAGCAGCAAGCTCAAGGCCCAAGAGTGGCGCAGCATGGACCAACAGCAGGGTCGGGTCCCAGGGAAGGTGCAGCACGGGCCAACAGCGAGGTCGGGGGGACCACAATGCATCCTACGAAACCCAGGCAGAGAGGACCTGCGGGACGGAGGGAGGAGGACAGTAGCAGTATGTTTGTGTGTATGCGCTAGGCCATTGTAGCAGAGCCTGGTCTCCAATCATCTTAGATCCCCTTGCCATTGGACCAAGTGGTAGTTGGTATGCAATGACCACCCCATGTTAAAATAATTCACGCACAGGCATCTTCCACCCTTTAAAATGAAGTTCGGGACCTGGAAAGTCGGGACCCTCATGGACAACCCCAACAGTGACAGACCGGAACGCCGTACTGTTATTGTTGCCCGGGAGCTCAGACATTTATTCATTGACATCGCCACCCTAAGTGAGACCCGGCGGGCAGTGGAAGGCCAGATCAAGGAGCAAAGCAGTGGCTACACCTTCTGGAAAGGCAAACCTGAAGAAGAACGCCGCCTCCATGGGGTAGGCTTCACCATAAAAAATGAACTAGTTGGACGTTTCAGAGACTCTCCTAGCGGTATAACCGAGTGCCTCATGACTCTTCGGCTCAACCTAGGCCGGAACCAGTGCGCTACGGTTTTCAGTGTGTACGCCCTAACACTGGAAGCCACAGACGAGACCAAAGAGAAATTCTACTCCAGCCTCAAACAATCCCTGTCCCGAGTCCCAACGGGCAACAAGCTGATCTTCCTCGGTGACTTTAACGCTAGAGTTGGAAAGGACACAGACCGCTGGGGAGGTGTGATCAGCAGAGAGGGGGTAGGGAAAGCCAACTCCAACGGTACCCTCCTGTCGAAATGCTCAGAACATGGCCTTGTCATAACCAACACCTTGTTCCATCAGAGAGACAAGTACAAGGCTTCATGGCAGCACCCTCGCTCCAAGCAGTGGCATCTGCTGGACTACGTCATCGTCCGAGCGAGGGACCACAAGGACGTCCGCATCACCCGCGCCATAACAGGAGCTGACGACTGCTGGACAGACCACCGCCTAATCCGCTCTGTCATCTCCATCAATGTAGCCCCAAAACAGCGGTGGCAACAGAAACAATGCCGCAGGAAAATCAACGCTGGAACACTAAACGACCCCGCTAAGAAAGCCCTATTCAGCCTGCACCTCACAAACAACCTGACGACTCCCAGTGATGCAGAGACACAGAGTGTCCACAGTGCCTGGTCTGCACTCAAGGCCTCCATAATCAGCACCTGTGAAGAGAGGCTCGGTCACTCGACCAGGAAACACCAAGACTGGTTCAACGAGACCGACCAGGAGATCCAGGAGCTAATAAGCCACAAGCGCAAGGCATTCCTGATCTGGAAACAGCAACAGAACTCGAGAGCAAGAAAACAGCTCTACAGACGCCTGAAGGCCGAGGTCCAACAAAAAACTCGCGACCTGAAGAACAGATGGTGGGTGGAGAAAGCGCAGGAGATCCAGCAGCTAGCCGACAACCATGACATGCGTGGATTCTTTAGCGCAGTCAAGACCATCTACGGCCCAAGCACCCAAGGTCCTACACCAACGCGGGCCAAGAATGGAGCGGTACTTATCAAGGACAGTCAGTGCCCGCTGGAAGGAGCACTTCGAATATCTCTGTTAAATCTCAAGAATTTAATAACCTTGCTTGTATAACAATTAAAAGAGTACGCAGGAGACAGAGTTCAGTTAACAGCCATCACTTTCCAAAGAATCTTCTCAACTAAATGCACTCTATTTACCATAGTGCATTGCACATCACAACTACAGTAAGCTATGTGGGACAATTCAAATACAACATTCAAAATACACAATATCTCCCCTCTTCCATTAGATGTCCCAATAGAACCACAACACTTTTAAAACACAATAACCTGGGAGTGAGGTAGACTTCCTCCAACCATGGCTATACCCATGGGGGTTATTCTGCCCCAGATAAAGGGTAAGCCTCTGAACTATAAGTTCAAACGTATAGGGGCCCGCCGCTCTCTGGTAGGATACCGGCGGTCAACCTGGCTCTCCAGTTCATTGTCTTTCACAGGTGACGTCAACACAGGTGTAGGCAGCTGAGGTGCCTGTATATAGGTCTCCCTTGCTGATGAGATAAGGGTTGAAGTGGCATCTTCCTCAGAAGGTGAGCCTCTCGGTGTAGAAGGCGGATGACCCACAGCGTCACCCAATGGCAGACAAACTGCTGTTGGTGGTTCAGTGGGTGTTGCTGCACTTCGTAGAAGCTGATCAGTGTGTCTTCCAGACAATGTCCTCGGGTGTGACTGGTTGGTGAGTACTTTCACAAACTTATTCTAAGTAGAATTCAATAATTAAGCTAAATCGTAGTAAATAAAAGGGTATTGTAAGGGTTAAGTCATGGAAGGGCAGCTCGGACCCGTGTCATGCTTCTCCTGTGCCATGTGGGAAATCAGGGACACTGTCCCTGACAACTATGTGTGCAGGAAGTGTGTCCAGCTGCAGCTCCTAGCAGACCGCATGGCGGCGCTGGAGCTGCGAATGGACTCACTCTGGAGCATACGCGATGCTGAGGATGTTGTGGATAGCACATTCAGTGAGTTGGTCACACCGCAGGTAAAGGCTAGCTCAGACAGTAAATGGGTGACCAAAAGGCAGGGTAAAGGCAGGAAGGTAGTGCAGGAGTCACCTGCGGTCATCTCCCTCCAAAACAGGTTTACCGTTTTGGGTACTGTTGGGGGAGATGACTTATCAGGGGAAGGCACCAGCAGCCAGGTTCAGGGCACCATGACTGGCTCTGCTGCACAGAAGGGCGGGAAAAAGAGGGATAGGGCTATAGTGATAGGGGATTCAATTGTAAGGGGGATAGATAGGAGTTTCTGTGGCCGAGACCGAGACTCCAAGATGGTATGTTGCCTCCCTGGTGCAAGGGTCAAGGATGTCTCGGAGCGGGTGCAGAGCATTCTGAAGGGGGAGGGGGATCAGCCAGTTGTCGTGGTACATGTAGGTACCAACGATGTAGGTAAAAAGAGGGAGGAGGTCCTACAAGCTGAATTTAGGGAGTTAGGAGCTAAATTGAAAAGTAGGACCTCAAAGGTAGTAATCTCTGGATTGCTACCAGTGCCACGAGCTAATAAGTTTAGAGAGAGTAAGATAGATAAGCTAAATACGTGGCTTGAGCAGTGGTGCAAGGGAGAGGGATTTAAATTCTTGAGGCATTGGAACCAGTTCTTGGGGAGGAGTGACCTGTACCAAGGGGACGGTCTACACCTGAACTGTGAGGGAGCCGATGTCCTCGGGGTAATATTTTCTAGGGCGGTTCGGGAGGATTTAAACTAATTTGGCAGGGGGATGGGAACCTAGGTAGTGGAAAAGAGGGAAGTCATATGAAGTTAGAAATAGATGGTAGAAAGGTGAGAAGCAATAAGCAAAGGAGAGAAACACAAAGGGCCAAACTAATTCATAATGAGAGTGTGAAAAAAGCAAGCCTGAAGGCTTTGTATCTTAATGCTAGAAGCATTAGGAACAAGGTGGATGAATTAGTTGTGGAAATAGAGGTAAACAAGTATGATTTGATTGGGATTACAGAAACGTGGCTGCAGGGTGGGCAAGGCTGGGAACTTAACATCCAGGGATATACAATATTTAGGAAGGATCGGCAAAAAGGTAGGGGAGGTGGGGGTAGCATTGCTGGTAAAGGAGGGGATTAATGCAATGGAAAGGAAGGATATTAACTCGGATGAAACGGAATCTGTATGGGTAGAAATGAGAAATAGCAAGGGGAGGAAAACGTTAGTGGGTGTGATATATAGGCCTCCAAATAGTAATATGGAGGTGAGGGAAGGCATAAAAAGGGAAATTAGAGAAGCGTGCGATAAGAGCACAGCTGTCATCATGGGTGACTTTAATTTACATATTGATTGGACTACCCAAATTAGTAAAAATTCTGAGGAGGAGGAATTCCTGGAATGTTTTCGGGACAGTTATCTGGACCAATATGTCGAGGAGCCGACTCGAGATCAGGCCATTTTAGACTGGGTATTGTGCAATGAGAAGGGACTTATCAGCAATCTTCTTGTACGAGGCCCCTTGGGTCAGAGCGATCATAATATGATCGCGCTCTCAGTCGAGATGGAGAGTGAGGAAATTGAATCAGAGACTAAGGTCCAGAACTTAAATAAAGGGAATTACGAGGGTATGAGACGGGAATTGGGTAAGATTGATTGGGTGGTGTTTCTGGGGGGATTGACAGTGGATAGACAATGGCAAGCATTCAAAGATAGAATGGAAGAATTCCAGAACATGTTTATACCGGTTTGGCATAAAAATAAACCTAAAAAGGTGACTCAACCGTGGATAACGAGGGAAATTAGGGACAGCATAAAATCAAAAAAAAGGGCATATCAACTGGCAAAAAAAAGCACCAGACCGGAAGATTGGGGGCAGTACAGGATACAGCAAAAGAGGACAAAGGGATTAATCAGGAAGGGGAAAATAGAATACGAAAGTAAACTTGCAGCAAACATAAAGACAGACTGCAAAAGCTTTTATCGGTATATCAGGAGGAAAAGACTGGTAAAATCCCAAGTCGGTCCCTTGCAGTCCGATTCGGGAGAATATATAATGGAGAATAAGGAAATGGCAGACCAATTAAACTCATACTTTGGTTCTGTATTCACAAAGGAGGACACAAATAACCTCCCAGGAATATCGGCAAACATAGGGACTAATGAGAGGGAGGAGCTGACAGAAATTAGTATCTCTAGGGATATGGTGTTGGGTAAGTTGAGGGGACTGAAGGCCGACAAATCCCCGGGGCCTGATAAACTACATCCTAGGGTACTTAAGGAGGTGGCCCTGGAGATAGCAGATGCTCTAAGGATCATCTTCCGGAACTCCATTGACTCGGGAACAGTACCCGTGGATTGGAGGGTAGCTAATGTTACCCCAATATTTAAAAAGGGGGGTAGAGAGAAAGCAGGGAATTATAGACCAGTAAGCCTTACATCGGTTGTGGGCAAAATGCTAGAGTCCATTATTAAGGATAAAATAGCGGAGCACTTGACAAATGGGGAAAGGATCGGACAGAGTCAACATGGATTTACAAAGGGTAAATCGTGTTTGACTAATCTGCTGGAATTTTTTGAGGAAGTAACTGGTAAAATAGATGGGGGAGAGCCAGTGGATGTGGTGTACCTTGACTTCCAGAAAGCCTTCGATAAGGTTCCACACAAAAGATTATCATGCAAAATTAAGGCTCATGGGATTGGGGGCAAAGTATTAACGTGGATAGAGAACTGGCTGGCGGATAGAAAACAGAGAGTTGGAATAAACGGCTCGTTTTCGGAGTGGCAGGCAGTGACCAGCGGGGTGCCGCAAGGATCTGTCCTGGGACCCCAGCTGTTCACAATATATATAAATGATCTGGATCAGGGAATTGGATGCAATATTTCCAAATTCGCTGACGACACTAAACTAGGAGGAGGGGTGGGCTCTGATGAGGATGTCAGGAGGCTACAGTGCGATTTGGACAGGTTGGGGGAATGGGCGGATACGTGGCAGATGCACTATAATGTGGATAAATGCGAGGTTATCCACTTTGGGGGTAAAAACAGGAGGGTGGATTATTATCTAAATGGCAATAGATTGGGAGATGGGGAAGTGCAGAGGGACCTGGGTGTTCTTGTGCACCAGTCACTGAAGGAGAGCATGCAGGTGCAACAGGCGATTAAGAAGGCAAATGGTATGTTGGCCTTCATATCAAGGGGGTTCGAGTATAGGAATAGGGATACCTTACTACAGCTGTACAAGGTGCTGGTGAGACCGCATCTGGAGTATTGTGTACAGTTTTGGTCGCCCCATCTGCGGAAGGATGTTCTTGCCATGGAAAGAGTGCAGCGGCGATTCACCAGGCTGATACCTGGAATGGCGGGAATGACCTACGAGGAGAGATTGAATAGTTTGGGCTTGTACTCACTGGAGTTTAGAAGATTGAGAGGGGATCTCATCGAAACATATAAAATTATGGCAGGCCTGGACAGGCTGAATTCAGAGAGAATGTTTCCAATGGCAGGGGAGCACAGAACCAGGGGCCACAGTCTAAAAATAGCGGGCAAATCATTTAAAACAGAGATGAGGAAGAATTTCTTCACTCAAAGAGTGGTGAGCCTGTGGAATTCCCTGCCACAGAGGGCTGTGAAGGCTAATTCAATAAATATTTTCAAGAGAGAATTGGATATATTTCTGAAGGCTAAGGGGATTAAGGGTTACGGAGAAAAGGCGGGGACGGGGTACTGAACTGGTAAGATCAGCTATGATCTCAGACGAAGATCAGCCATGATCTCATTGAATGGCGGAGCAGGCTCGAAGGGCCGAATGGCCTACTCCTGTTCCTATCTCTATGTTTCTATGTTTCTATGTGTCTGTACAGTGTAGGATACTGGACCAGTCTGTGCAATGACATAGAGTCATAGAGTTATACAGCACAGAAAGAGGCCCTTTGGCCCATCGCGCCCGCGTCGGCCATCAAGCCCTGTCTAATCTAATCCCATTTTCCAGCATTTGGTCCGTAGCCTTGTATGCTATGGCATTTCAAGAGCTCATCCAAATGCTTCTTGAATGTTGTGAGGGTTCCTGCCTCTACCACCCTTTCAGGCAGTGAGTTCCAGATTCCAACCACCCTCTGGGTGAAAAAGTTTTTCCTCAAATCCCCTCTGAACCTCCTGCCCCTTACCTTGAATCTATGCCCCCTTGTTATTGACCCCTCTACTAAGGGGAAAAGTTCCTTGCTATCTACCCTATCTATGCCCCTCATAATTTTGTACACCTCAATCAGGTCCCCCCTCAGCCTTCTCTGCTCCAAGGAAAACAACCCCAGCCTGTCCAGTCTTTCTTCATAGCTGAAGCGCTCCAGCCCAGGTAACATCCTGGTAAATCTCCTCTGCACCCTCTCCAAAGCAATCACATCCTTCCTATAGTGAGGTGACCAGAACAGCACACAGTACTCCAGCTGTGGCCTTACCAGCGTTTTGTACAGCTCCATCATAACCTCCCTGCTCTTATATTCTATGCCTTGGCTAATGAAGGCAAGTATCCCATATGCCTTTTTAACCACCTTATCCACCTGTTCTGCTGCCTTCAGGGATCTATGTACATGCACACCAAGGTCCCTCTGATCCTCTGTCTTTCCTAGGGTCTTACCATTCATTGTGTATTCCCTTGCCTTGTTAGTCCGTCCAAAATGCATCACCTCACACTTTTCAGGGTTAAATTCCATTTGCCACTGTTCCGCCCATCTGATCAACCCATCTATATCGTCCTGTAACCTGAGGCTTCCCTCCTCACTATTTACCACCCCACCAATTTTCATGTCATCTGCGAACTTACTGATCATACCCTTTACATTCACATCCAAATCATTAATGTAGACCACAAACAGCAAGGGACCCAGCACCGATCCCTGTGGTACCCCACTGGACACAGGCTTCCAGTCACAAGAACAACCTTCCACCATCACCCTCTGCCTTCTGCCACTAAGCCAGTTTTGGATCCAATGTGCCAAGGCACCCTGGATCCCATGGGCTCTTACCTTCCTGACCAGTCTCCTATGCGGGACTTTATCAAAAGCCTTACTGAAATCCATGTAAACCACATCCACTGCACTACCCTCATCCACACACCTAGTCACCCCCTCGAAAAATTCAATCAAATTGGTCAGACATGATCTTCCCTTGACAAAGCCATGCTGGCTACCCCTCCAAGTGGAGACTAATTCTGTCCCTCAGAATTTTTTCCAATAATTTCCCTACCACTGATGTTAGGCTCACTGGCCTGTAATTCCCTGGTTTATCCCTACTTCTCTTCTTGAATAATGGTACTACGTTACCTGTTCTCCAGTCCTCTGGCACATCCCCTGTGGCCAGAGAGGTTCTGAAAATTTGTGTCAGAGCCCCTGCAATCTCCTCCTTTGCCTCACATAGTAGCCTGGGATATATCTCGTCCGGGCCTGGGGATTTATCCACTTTTAAGCCCGCTAAAACCGCTAGTACCTCCTCCCTCTTGATGCTAATATGTTCAAGTATATCACAGTGCCCCTGCCCGATTTCTATGTCTACATCGTCCTTCTCCATAGTGAACACAGATGCAAAAAATTCATTTAAAACCCCACCTACATCATCTGGCTCTACACACAGCTTGCCACTTTGGTCCCTAATGGGCCCTACTCTTTCCCTAGTTATCCTCTTGCCCTTAATATACTTATAAAACACCTTAGGATTTTCCTTTATTTTGCTCGCCAGTGTTATTTCATGGCCCCTCCTCGCTCTCCTAATTTAATTTTTAAGTATCCCCCTGCACTTTTTATACTCCTCTAGGGCTTCCTCTGTCTTTAGTCCTTTGTATCTGCCAAAAGCCCCCCTTTTTTTCCTAATCCATTCTGGTATATCCCTTGACATCCAAGGTTCCCTGGGCTTCTTGGTCCCACCCTTGACCCTTACGGGAACATGTTGCCATTGTACTCTCTCAATTTCTTTTCTGAAAGACTCCCATTGCTCTGATGTGGATTTTCCTTCAAGTAGCTGATCCCAGTCCATATTAGCCAGATCATGCCTTATCATATTAAAATCGGCCTTCCCCCAATTTAGAACCTTTATTTCCGGTCCATCCTTGTCCTTTTCCATGACTACCTTAAATCTCACTGAATTATGGTCACTGTCACCAAAGTGCTCACCTACTAACACTTCTACCACTTGCCTGGCCACATTCCCTAGAATTAGGTCCAGTACCACCCCCTCTCTTGTAGGACTTTCTACATGCTGGCTCAAAAAGCTCTCCTGGATGCACTTTAAGAATTCTGCACCCTCTAAGCCTTACACGCTCTGACTATCCCAGTTAATATTGGGGAAGTTGAAATCCCCCACTATTATTACCCTATTATTTGCACACTTCTCTGAGATTTGCCTACATATCTGTTCCTCTATCTCCCCCTGACTGTTAGAGGGCCTATAGTACACTCCTAGCAAAGTGCTTGCCCCCTTTTTGTTTTTAAGTTCAACCCATATGGCCTCATTAGAGGAACCTGTTAATATATCATCCCTCCTCACAGCAGTAATTGACTCCTTAATTAATATTGCGACACCCCCCTCCTCTTTTACACCCCCCTCTGTCTCGCCTGAAGATTCTATACCCTGGAATATTGAGCTGCCAGTCTTGCCCCTTCCCTCAACCATGTTTCCGTGATAGCAACAATATCATACTCCCATGTGTTCATCAACAACTTCAGTTCATCCACCTTATTCGTAAGACTCCTTGCATTAAAATAAATGCCATTCAGCCTTGCCCTACTCCCTTGTGCCGTTACATATTTGCTCTGCCTTCCAGTCTGACTTGTTTTTTCCTCTATATTTGGCTGTACATCACCCCCTATTATAGCTCCACTCTGTCTCGCATCCCCTGCCAAGTTAGTTTAAACCCCCCCCCCGAACAGTGCTAGCAAACCTCCCCGCAAGGATATTTGTCCCGTTCTGGTTCAGGTGCAACCCGTCCGACTTGTACAAGTCCCACCTTCCCCAGAAGCAGGCCCAGTGATCCAGGAAACTAAAGCCCTCCCTCCTGCACCAACTCTTTAGCCACGCATTCATCTGCTCTATCCTCCTATTCCTATACTCACTAGCACGTGACACCAGGAGTAATCCAGAGATTACAACCTTCGAGGTCCTGCTCTTTAATCTGCTACCTAGCTCCCTAAATTCTTGCTGCAGGACCTCATCCCTCTTCCTACCCATGTCATTGGTCCCAATGTGAACCACAACCTCTGACTGTTCACCCTCCCCCTTCAGAATGCCCTGCAGCCATTCAGTGACATCCTTGACCCTGGCACCAGGGAGGCAACAAACCACCCTGGAGTCGCGTCAACGGCCACAGAAATGCCTACCTGTTCCCCTTACGATAGAATCCCCTACCACTATTGCTCTCCCACTCTTTTTCCTCCCTTCCTGAGCAGCAGAAGTACCCCTGGTGCCAGGAAGTTGGCTGCTGCTGCCTTCCTCTGGTAAGTCATCCCCCTCAACAGTATCCAAATCGGTATACCTGTTTGAGAGGGGGATGGCCACAGGGGTCCCCTGCACTACCTGCCTGCCTCTACTGCTCTGCCTGATGGTCACCCATTTCCCTTCTGCCTGTGCAGCCCTTACCTGCGGTGTGACCAACTCACTAAATGTGCTATGCACGACCCTCTCAGCATCGTGAATGCTCCAAAACTCATCCATCCGCAGCTCCAGCGCCACAATGTGGTCTACTAGCAGCTGCAGCTGGATACATTTCTGGCACACGTGGTCGTCAGGGACACAGGCAGTGTCCCTGAATTCCCACATAGAGCAAGAGGAGCATAACACGGGCTGGGCTGTCCTGACATGACTTACCCTTTAATTAATTTAAATTAATTCAATACCACCAATTAAAGATATACACTAGGGCGCTTGTATGGTTTACCAACAGTCCCCGCTACACCAGAAAGACCTTAGCAACTATAAACCGCAGAGTTAAAGTTTAAAAAATAGAGAAAATACTCACCAACCAATCACTTACCTGCTCCCTGGTGACGTCACACTCTGATTACTTTTTACCTCTCTCCCCGCTGCTGAGTTGGTAAGCCTCGTTCGCTGCCGCCGCTTTTAAACTGCCACCTCGATGCTGCGCTCCCCCAGGTCCAGCCGCTGTGGTCGGGTCTCATTCGCTGCCACCGCTTTTAAACTGCCACCTCAATGCTGCTCTCCCCCAGGTCCAGTCGCTGTGGTCGGGCCTCGTTCGCTGCCACCACTTTTAAACTGCCGCCTCGATGCTGCTCTCCCCCAGGTCCAGCCACTGTGGTCGGGCCTCGTTCGCTGCCGCCGCTTTTAAACTGCCACCTCGATGCTGCTCTCCCCCAGGAACCCACTTAGGTCCACCACTGTAGTTCTGTGCCAACACATGTTCACCTGGACTGAAGACTCTGTCTTTGGAGCATTGTTCACGTCGCCTGATCTGCTTGTCCTGCTGATACTGTACCACGTCTTTCACCTTTGGCGGTTTCAGCAGGTCGAAGTTGGTTCATAGCTCTCTTTTGAGCAGTAGAGTGGCAGGTGATGCTTTTGTGGTCGCATGTGGTGTGTTCCTGTAACTCAACAGGAAACTATTCAGGTGCTGATGAAGCGTTCCCTGGCCTTGCGATGCCTTTAGAGAGTGTTTCATGGTCTGAACAAACCTCTCAGCTAGACCATTGGTTACAGGGTGGTATATGGTGCAGCCCTGATATGTTGTACACCATTCACCTGCAGGAATGTAGCCATTTCTTGTGACACCCACTGTGGACCGTTGTCAGAGACAAGTTGCATCGGAGATCCAAATCGGCTGAACACCTCACCTAACTTCTCGATGGTCTTCTCAGTGGTGGTGGACCTCATTATAACAACCTCTGGCCACTTACTGTGCACGTCAACAGCCACCAGGAACATTCTCTCCTCGAATGGACCTGCAAAGTCTACATGAATGCGGTGCCATGCTTCCTCCGGAAAGTCCCAGGGGTGAAGAGGTGCAAGCTGTGGCACATTACGAACTCTCTGACATGAGGAACAGGTTTTAGCTTTGTCCTCAATCTTTCCATCCATACCCGGCCACCAGAAGTAGCTCCTCGCTATTTCTTTCATACGAACCATTCCGCAGTGTCCGGAGTGTAGTTGCTGTAACACTGGTTTCTGTAGCGATGGTGGAATAACCACTCTCCTCCCCCACAGCAAACATCCAGACTGCACCGACAGTTCATTTCTCCTTAAGAGATATGGGCCTAGAAATTCAGTTGTTTGCGCCAGCCGCTAGCACCTTAGGAGGAGGAGAAGTGGGGTGCTAAGCGGCTAACGCCCGGGCGCAGCGCGATCTGCACCTCTCGCGAACTTCAGTTAAGATTTAGTGACGGCGCAAAACCTTTGCGTGTGCTCAGCTGCACGCGCAGATCCTGACGTCATTTCATGGTGCAACGCCCTTTGTGCGCCCCGAACCGGAAATTCAGTGGCGCCGGCCTATTGTGCGCCTAGCGCCCCTAGCGACTGGTAGAGGGGAACGGTTCCCAGTCACTGCGGGGTGTGGGGGGCGCTAATTAAAGGGGACTCCTCCTGCAGTATAAATGGCAGCCATTTTGCACCACTCCTTCTTTGTGAGAGACAAAGGTAGAGAGCTTTCTGGTTTGGCTCAACACTCGCACAGGTACTTGTGGCTTCAGGCCACAGCTTTGCACTTGTCTTTAACTTCAGTGTCATAGCATTGATTGGAAACATATAATGGGGGCTGCAATGGGTGGAAACGGGCTTCTCCATTGCATTCAAAGGGCTGAGAGACGCTGTCAGAGAGTGCCAGTCATGGCCAGACGGAGAAGGGGCAACAGGCGTCGGCAAAGGAGGCCTTACCCACCCAGCAGTTCTCATATCTGAACATGTCTGAGGAGCAGTGTGTTCGGAGGCTACGATTCAGAAGGGCGGTGGTCACTGAGATCTGCCACCTGCTTCACGGAGATCTGCAGCCACAGCTGAGGAGCAGGACGTCTCTGTCGGTGGCAGTGAAGGTGACGGTGGCTCTCAACTTCTATGCCACCGGCTCCTTCCAATCCGCTACTGGGGACATTTCCAACATCTCCCAGTTTGCGGTACATTGCTGCATCCGCCAGGTGACCAATGCCCTTTTCAGAAGGAGACGTCAGTTCATCTCCTTCCCCATGACCGTTGACAAGCAGCAACAGCGTGCAATGGGCTTTGCAGCATTAGCGGGCTTCCCCATGGTGCAGGGCGCCATTGACTGCACGCATGTGGCTTTGCCGGCACCTCTACAGAATGCCGAGGATTACCGCAACCGGAAGGGCTACCATTCGCTCAACGTGCAGTTGGTGTGTGACCACAGGCAGCTCATCCTAGCTGTCAATGCCCGCTTTCCAGGCAGCAGCCACGATGCCTTCATCCTGCGCCAGACTTCTGTGGCAGACATGTTCGAGGTCCAGCCTCACCCACGAGGATGGCTTCTCGGGGACAAAGGCTATCCTTTGTGCACCTGGCTGATGACCCCGCTCCGTGCACCCAGCACCCCTGCTGAAGAGCGATACAATGACAGCCATCAAGCAACCAGGAACATCATTGAGCAAACAATCGGTGTGCTGAAGCAACGGTTCCGCTGTCTGGATCGTTCCAGGGGAGCCCTACAGTACTCGCCTGAGTGAGTCTCCCATTTTGTTGTCGTGTGCTGCATGCTGCACAACCTGGCTATCCGCAGGACTCAGCCACTGCCAGCAGACATTGGAGGACCACCAGAGGAGGAGGAGGAGGAGGACCAGCACAGGAGGGAGGCAGAAAGTGCAAGGGCTGCCCGTCGGCGGCTTATTGCAAGTCGGTTCTAGGCCCCCTCTCAGGGAATGGCTTGTGCCAATGGCAGAAGATGAATGTAGCCGCTCCACAAGCCCTCAGCCGAGCAGGGCAACCAGGACTTCCAAAAGAAAGCATGGACAGTGCGATTTAAGAATTTTTTTTACTGTGATACCTCTGTGCCCTTCCCACATGACAAACTAATGGAGAGAAACCCCCCCCAAAAACACAAATACACCAGTCTCGGCCTTTACAAGTAAAACAAATACACCAGTCTCGGCTTTTATCAGTAAAACAAAACATTTGGCCACACCTTCTACTTTTTCCCCTGCGAGGGTGATCCGTTTCGCTTCCGTGACTGGCCCCTACCCGCCCTGCAGCTCCTCCTCAATGGGACCCCAGTAGCTGCAGCAAGGCTGGGGGAAGGCTGCTGAGGGTCAGATGATGAGACGGCAGATGCCCTTGGGGGTCGGCCTGGACCAGCTCTGGGACTGGAGGGGCCGGCTGCTGACTGCTCCAACTCTGCTTGGGCGGCAGCAGTCTGTCCAACAGCTGGTGGCAGCTGCAATGGAGGAGTGACGGTGTTGGCTGCAGGAATGCTGCCAACCTGACAGATCGCAGGCACTCCCTGGTCGGCTGATACATTGGCACGCGCACGGGCCAGCACTGCAGCATGCGCAGCAATCTGCTGAGGCACAGACTGCTGGGCTGCTGTGGCACAGCGAGTGCCCCGGTGATGCCTGGCCGATCCAGCGAGTGTGGCAGCAGTTAGTGCCCGTGTGGCCCTGGTCTGTGTCTGCATGACAGCAGCCAGTGAATGCACGGCACGACTGAGCACTTGGCTAGAAGCCGCCTGTGAAGCAGCGAAGTCCTGCTGACTCCTAGCCTGTGCTGCCGCGATGTCCTGCAGACTCCTGGCCTGTGCTGCACTGAATTGTTGCAGACTCCTGGCCTGTGCTGCACTGAATTGTTGCAGACTCCTGGCCTGTGCTGCCCCGAATTCCTGCACACTCCTTGCCAGTGACTCTATGGAGTCAGGCATCCTTGCCACTGCAGCCATGAGCTCAGTGTGCCTGCGCTCAGCCTGGGCGCCCATTTCCGCTAGGAGCCGCACCTCCTCTGCGCTCACCGTAGCAGGACTGGAGGCCGCACTCACCCTCCGGGGAGAAGGCCGCCGAGCTTCCCCACCCCTCCTGCGTTGCTGCAGCCCACTGGTCCCCGGAGCTTCACTATCCTCTGACCCTTCCCCCCTGCTCCCCTCCAGGGAAGACGTGTCACCATCATGGCCATGGGCTGCCTCGGCTGAGGGTATCCCTGATGGGCTGGCTTCCTCTTCCTCCTCCTCTATGTCTGACTTGGACACAGCGCCAGCTTGAGGGGCCGCCTCCTCACCTGGCGAGTCACCATCTGAAAGCAGGGAGGCACAAGAGTTGCTTTAGAGTGAGGACAGGGCGGCAGCGAGGGAGGCATGAGTGCTGCTGTGCACTGCATTGGTTCGATAGTGGCAAAGGATGCTGGTGTGAGGCGCAAGTGGAAAGGGAGAGGTCAAAAAGGTGATGACCTTACCATTGGTGCCCAGAACAGGGTCAGCATCTCCAGTGGCGACGGGGCCACTCAGCCGGCCTGCCATGATCCGCTCCACTCGCTGCTCGAGGTCGCTCAGCTGTTTCAGGTCAGGACGGCCTCCTGTCCGTCGCTGCTGTCTTCTGTTATGCGCCAGCTTGGCCTGCAAGAGAAAGGACCGCCTCTAAGTACAGTGTCAAGCCCTGATCTTGCCCGCACTGCCTCCCATGTTCGATTAGCCCTGACAGTGTCAAGCCCTGATCTTGCCCGCACTGCCTCCCATGGTCGAATAGCCCTGACAATGTCTAAAGTCCTGATAGCGCAAGTGTTTTTCATGACAGTCCCATAGCTGCTGGATGAGGGCTGGCCATTAGGGCTTTCAGACCTGTTTGGCCATAAAGTGAGGTGCACATGCAGGGATGAGGAGGATACTGGAAAGGGTACTCACCCTGACAACCCGAGTGAGGTCGTTGAATTTTTTCCAGCACTGGGTTGGTGTCCTGCCAACCACGCTGTTGGACGTGACCCTGTTTGCCACATCCTTCCATGCTTTCTGATATTCGGCGGGCAGCGGCCTCCTGCCACCCTCAGGGAAGAGGATATGGCACCTGCGGTCCACTGCGCCAACCAGCAGCCTCAGGTCACCCTCACCGAAGCGCTGCGCTCTCTCCCTGGCCTTCTCCATTCTCCTGGGCGTGGAGCTGTTCCAGAAGCAGTGTTGAGGCCTTGCCTTAGGGCTGCAGTGTGCAGGGCGTGGCAGCCAAGCAATTCTACCCTCCCCCTTTAAGTGCTGACTGGCGCCTGACTGTCTGCCCTCAATGAGCACCTCGCCGCACCTGCGCTGCGCCTGCCTTCGGTGTTTGCGCCCCGGATCGCTGGCTTAGCGCCTAATGATAGTCGTGCATCACTTGCTTTAGCGCAGCAGCAACCTCTTGGGGTGATGCAACTGAATATCGGCTAAGGTGGCGCTAAGTTGCGCCGGGCGCAAAAGTTAGCGAACGCCATGCTGTAGCGCCCCAAACGTGGCTATACTGAATTTCTAGGCCATGGTTTCAGGTTTGGGTCATCGCTGTCCAGCTTGCCGCTGACGATAATGTCCAGCACTACAGACAACACTGGGTCGTTTCTGGTGTTTCGTCGGACCCGTGTCGAAGTAACAGGCGCATTCTCCACCTGCCTAAAATAGCAGATGTCCATGCTACGCGTCATAGGCTTGGTGACAGGCAGCGGCAACCTGGAAAGACCGTCGGTGTTGCCGTGCAGGTCAGACTTGCGATATCTAATATCAAATGTGTGTGCAGACAACAGCAGCGCCCACCTTTACATTCTGCTTGCAGCAAGTGATGGAATCCCTGTATGTGGCCCGAAGATGGTCGTGAGAGGGCAGTGATCTGTTAGTAGGGTGAACTGTCTCCCAAGCAAATATTGGTGAAACTTGCAAACGCCAAAAACGATGCTCAGTGCTTCTCATTCTATTTGGGCATAGTTAGTTTCAGCTCTGTTCAAAGTCTTAGATGCGAATGCTATCGGCTTCTCTTCTCCGTTTGGCATGATATGAGAAACGACCGCTCCCACAACATATGACGATGCATCGCAAGCTAACTGTATTGGTAATGAAGGGTTAAAATGCATCAAAGTCTCTGACTTCAGGAGCGTGTCCTTTGCTGTCATGAACGCCTCCTGGCACTTGTTAGTCCATTCCCACTTCTTGTCTTTACATAGCAACCAATGCAGCGGCCTTAGCATCGAGGCCAGGTTCGGTATGAACCATCCATAGTAGTTCAGTAACCCTAGAAAAGAACGCAACTGGCTGATATTTTCGGGTGCTGGGGCATCCACGATTGCCTTGGTCTTGGACGGTGCCTTGTGAAGGCCTGTGGCATCGATCACATGACCGAGGTACTCAACTGATGCCTGAAAAAAATCGCATTTATCCCTGCGAACTCTGAGTCCGTAATCCCTCAGTCTCTGTAGCGTTGCATCCAAGTTACGCAGATGGTCTTGGTCATCACACCCAGTAACTAAGATATCATCTAAGTAGCACTGGACTCCAGGCAATCCACTAAGGATCTGGTCCATAGCACGTTGGAAAAGCGCTGGAGCTGATGTAATTCCGAAAGGAAGTCGACGATACCTAAATAGGCCCTTGTGCGTCACAATAGTCAGCATTTCTCGTGACTGTTCATCCACATGCATTTGCAGGTAGGCTTGGCAGAGGTCGATTTTGCTAAACTTCTGGACCCCAGCAAGTCCCGCAAACAAATCATCAGTATGGAGGAGCGGATATTGCTCCACTGACAATACAGGGTTAACAGTTACTTTAAAATCGCCACATATCCTAACTCCACCCCCTTTCTTGAGCACTGGTACGATGGGCGTTGCCCATTCACTCACGCTGACTGGTTCTAGTACTCTGCTTTCAACTAGGGCTTCTAAGTCAGCCTCGACTTTTGGTCTGATGGCATAAGGTACGGGTCGTGCCTTCATGAACTTGGGTTTGCTATCCTGCTTAATACGAAGCTTCACAGTAATATGCACTTCCTCACAGCTTGTAGAAAATATCAGGGCATAAGGGAGAATTTCTACCCAAAATTCACAAAAATATGCCCGGAATTCAGAAATTTGAATGACGACCAAAAACTCCCATACCTACTAGGGGAAGAGAGAAATTGCATAACACTAGCGGCACACTATGTTACAGCTTGCCATAAACAGAGGGACAACCAGTAAATATAAGAAAAGAGTATATATAAATTATATGAAAGTATATATTTATACACTCAGGGATATATCTGTTTATACACTGTATGGATAGATCTGTATTTTTGTGAACAAACATGAATGTTTTCCGATGCTTTGGCAACATAAGATGTAACTTGTCATGCCAATAAAGCGATTTGAATTGAATTGAATTGAATTGAATATCTTTCATGCTACCCAGTTCTCCATTAAAGACTTCTGCATGTTTCTTTAAGATGGCAGGTAAGCCTGGATCATTGTGTGACATCATGTAGACTGGTGACCAGTCTAATTTTATTCTCTCCATCCACGAACGTCCCAGCAGGGAGGGGTAGTCTCCTTTAACTACGTAGAGTGGTAACTTCCTAGTTTGTCCATTCAACTGAACTGTGACCTCAGTGATACCTCTCACGGTTACTCTTTCACCGGTATATGTTTTTAACGCTATGTTAGCTGGCTGAAGTGGAAGGTGCTTTAATGTCTTTTTGTAGATTGTCTCTGACATAAGAGATACTGCTGCCCCGGTATCAATCTGCATTCGCACAGGCTGCCCCCCTAGCAAGGGTGAGACCCAGTAGCCATGCGAATCCCCAGCTACAGTCAGCACGTTCAGTGATAGTTCCTCCTCTGAAGTGTCACTTGCCTCTGTTTTGCCCTGTTCTACAGAGCGGACATGCTTCTTTATCTTTTGTCTGAATGTTTTTTTTTATTCCTTCCGTCTTTAACGTTTTCTCTGTATCCTTTTTATTTCTGCATGCGTGCTGAATATGTCCCTTTTTACCACAGCTGTGGCAATCCATGTCCACACACCAGCATGCAGACGCAAGATGCCCCGTTTTGCCACAACGGAAGCATGGCCCTTGGCTCTCTGTTCTTACTTTGTGCACTTTTTCTGTTGCACCCAACTGTTGAGCTTCCTTAGCTGCCAATTCCATGGAAATACTGATTTCAATGGCCTTTTGTAGAGTCAGATTACTCTCCGTTAATAATCTCTTCTGTATGGCATCAGTTCTCATACCGCACACGAGCCTGTCTCTTATAGTATCATTTAGCACGTCATTAAACTCACAGTGCTCTGATAGTCTTTTTAGTGCAGCTACAAACATGGTCACCGTTTCTCCTTCCTGGTTACGCCTGTGGAACCTAAACCTCTCAGCTATGACTAGGGGTTTGGGTGAAAAATGCCCTTTTAGTATCTCCACAATTTCGCTATATTGTTTAGTCCCTGGTTTATCTGGATGCACTAAAGTATGCAAAAGATTGAAAGTCTTTGGTCCCATCACACTTAACAATGTGGGTACTACTTTGTTCCCTCCAATGTCATTTGCTTGTGTGAAGTATTCAAATCGTTCTGTGTATGAGCTCCATTGTTCGACATTCTCATCAAACGGTCCAATGTTACTGATAATTCCAGCCATTTTCCTTCTCTCAGGCTCCTAATTATCATTCACTAAGGATCCTTCCAATGTTGAACTCAACTAAAATCACTATCAGTTATTTAGTGCTTCAATTCACAGATCGTTTCACAGTTGAATAAATGTCCTTCCCGATTTACTCACTGCTTTTCCTCCCCTTCCTCAAGTCGTTAGTACCTTATACGCCGTCTCGTCTTCCCGCCATTGCAAGCTCCTTTATCCTCGAGTCAGACTCACTTTAATTAACTGTCCACGGCAAAAATAACAGTTTTAAACACGTAAAACCCGACTATCTTCCGCACAGCAGAGCCACATAAGTTCAGACGTCCTCCTCGCCACTTTTGTTAAATCTCGAGAGTTTAATAACCTTGCTTGTATAACAATTAAAAAAGTAAGTTTAATAACCTTGCTTATATAACAATTAAAAGAGTACGCAGGAGAGAGTTCAGCTAACAGCCATCACTTTCCAAAGAATCTTCTCAACTAAATGCACTCTATTTCCCATAGTGCATTGCACATCACAACTATGGTAAGCTATGTGGGACAATTCAAATACAACATTCAAAATACACAACAATCTCCTTAACCGAGACCCTGTCTTCGACGTGAGTGTCCTCAACTCCATCCCGTAGCATGCTACCCGTCACCATCTCGGCACAATCCCAGCCCGGCTAGAGGTTGAAAAGGCCATCTGACAACTGAAGAACAACAAGGCCTTAGGAGCAGATGGAATCCCTGCCGAGGCACTAAAGCACAGCGGAGAAGCACTACTGGTGTGAATTCATGAACTCATTTCTCTTATCTGGAAGAAGAAGAGCATGCCAGGGGATCTCAGAGATGCCATAATCGTGACCATCTTCAAGAAAGGTGACAAGTCCGATTGCGGTAATTACAGAGGAGTTTCCCTGCTGTCTGCCACAGGGAAAGTCATTGCAAGAATCCTCCTCAATCGCCTTCTCCCAGTGGCCAAAGAGCTCCTCCCAGAGTCGCAATGCGGATTCCGCCCACTAAGGGGCACAATGGACATGATCTTCACCGTGCGTCAATTACAAGAGAAATGCAGGGAACAGCACCAACCGCTGCACATGGCTGCCTTTGATCTCACAAAGGCCTTCGACACTGTCAACCGTGAGGGATTATGGAGTGTCCTCCTCAAATTCGGCTGCCCTCAAAAGTTTGTCACCATCCTCCGCCTGCTTCATGACGACATGCAAGCTGCGATCCTGACCAATGGTTCCACCACAGACCCAATTCACGTACGGACCAGGGTCAAGCAAGGCTGTCTCATCGCACCAACGCTGTTCTTGATCTTCCTTGCTGCAATGCTCCATCCCGCCCTCAATAAGCTCCCCGCTGGAGTGGAGCTAATTTACAGAACAAACGGGAAACTGTTCAACCTCCTTCGCCTCCAGCCCAGATCCAAGGTCGTCCCATCCTCTGTCGTCGAATTACAGCATGCAGACGCGCTTGCGTCTGCACTCACTCAGAGGTCGAACTCCAAATCATCGTCAACACCTATGAGAGCATAGGCCTTACACTAAACATCCGTACGGCAAAGGTCCTCTAGCAATCTGCCCCCGCCACACAGTACTGGCCCCCGATTATCAAAATCCACAACAAGGCCTTGGACAACGTGGACCACTTTCCATACCTCGGGAGCCTACTGTTAACAAGGGCAGATGCCGATGACGAAGTCCAACACCACCTTCAGTGTGCCAGTGCAGCCTTCGGTCGCCTGAGGAAGAGAGTGTTTGAAGACCAGGACCTCAAACCCGGCACTAAGCTCATGGTCTACAGAGCAGCAGTGATACCCGCCCTGCTGTATGCCTCAGAGACACGGACCATGTACAGCAGGCACCTCAAAGCACTGGAGAGGTACCACCACCACTGCCTCTGCAAGATCCTGCAAATCCATTGGCAGGATAGACGCACCAACGTCAGTGTTCTCGCTCAGGCCAACATCCCCAGCATCGAAGCTTTGACTACGCTCGATCAGCTCTGATGGATGGGTCACATCGTCCACATGCCCGATATGAGACTCCCAAAACAAGCGCTCTACTTGGAGCTCTGACACGGCAAGAGAGCCCCAGGTGGGCAGAGGAAACGCTTCAAGGACACCCTCAAAGCCTCCTTGAAAAAGTGCAACATCCCCATCGACACCTAGCCCAAGACCGCGCAAAGTGGAAGAGAAGCATCCGGGAAGGCACCAAACACCTCGAGTCTCTTCGCCGGGAGCAACCAGAAGCCAAGCGCGAGGAGCGCACGTCAACTCAAGCACCCCACCCACCGGCCCCTTCAACCACCGTCTGCCCCGCCTGTGACAGAGACTGTAGGTCCCGCATTGGACTCATCAGTCACCTGAGTACTCATTTTTAATGTGGAAGCAAGTCATCCTCGGTTCCAAGGGACTGCCTAAGAAGAAGGTATGATATTTTTAAAGGAACAATATAAAAGGATACAGAGAAAAGCCTGGGAACTGGAATCAGTTGGTAGTTCCGGAAGAGCTAGCATCAGCATAATTAAATGGCCTCCTTCTGTCCTGAAATTACTTTGCTACCTTTGCTCTTTAGTTTCACAGGGACGATGGCACCGGCATAATCAAATGTCCTCTTTCTTTCCTGAAATTACTATGCTACCTTTGTTCTTTAATTTCACAGGGACTGTGACAGATAAAGTAGGATAATCTTGTAATAGTTGATACTGTATGAAGAATAATAATATGAGTTTGTGTGACATATACATAACATGAATCCAGCTAGTTTCATGCACCTCAGTAAACTTTCTATTTTTGTGCCATTCATGTCTCTCTAAGTGTTACTTAATCTGTATTCTCTATTTTGTATGTGTGTCATTGTTGTTCCTCAGAAATGTTGGCCTTGTGATTACTGCTATTCTGTGGAGATGATGAAGGGTATGTATTTAATTATTTGAAGATGTGAAGAAGCTATAACTGTCACACATTGCTTGTGCTGCTGTACAGCAGCAACAGATGAAGTATGTGAACTTTAGTGGACCGAATCAAACGCAATATCCTCGGAAAACTTGCCTTTGTGAAAATGTGAATTCCCTTTAGTAAAGAAAATATGAATAACGTGATTGTCATGTTAATCTACAACATTCATATTTATATGGATAAATGGAACTGCTAAATAATTGTAAAGTTGAGTATTTTTCATGTTAACAGTAAGCCCATTTTCAAGTAGTTGGTAAAGTCGATGGGCATTAGTAATGTATACCTCTATTTCTCTCTCTAGGAATGGACAATTTGGTCCTGGCACAGCAGCTGTTTAGGCAGTGTGCGTGACTACCGTGCTCCTTGCTGACCACCCAGTTTAATGCTTATAGTAAAATAAACATTCGGCACTCCCAGGAGACAGAGATGCACTGGGAACACCATGGGTTTGGAATGAATTAGCCATGCTGCTGGCCTTAAAGGGCTGCAGGTTACACTTAAAGCTGTCCTGCAGCTGAGTGGGGAAAAAATGGGTGAATGCAGGTAAAAGGGACAATTCCACCATTCAGTGACGCCACTCTGGAGGTCCTGCTGTAGGAGGTCCTGCAGGAAAGGGTGGCTCCTTGGTGGTGGGAGTCACCTTGCAATAAAGAACAGCGCCAGAGCAGTAGATCTTAGGGAGAGAGTAAATTCTGTCTCACCTGTGGTCCAAACTTGGGAGTAGGTGAGGAAGAAAGTTGCTAGGCTATACAAGTTTGTCAAGATAAGCATGCTAACTTGTGGCCTCATTTTATAATGTTGCCATACAATGCATCTTAATTGCATTTCACTCAAAACTTGGTGCACTATTGCAGAGGAAGAATGCTCTGCACTTTGCCAACTATTCATCTTTCTAAATGTACAGGCATGCTCATCTTATCCCAGAGCAATGTGCAATGTTGCTGCATTAATGTATATTAAGCCTGTGGTTGTGCCGAGGAACGCCCAATAGCAGAGTTCTTTCCTGCTGCTGGTTGTTTTCCAAAGTATAATGAATGAGTTCATTGCCTCTAGCTTGCAATACGCCAGTGACCAACATGATAAAAGTGTGCCTTTAAAACTGAGATGCAACTGAGACTTCCCACAGTTGCTGGAAGGAGCCTGCCATATAAAAGTTCAATGCAGCTGTAGAAACATAGAAAAAAAAGAAAAATAGGAGCAGGAGTAGCCCATTCGGCCGTTCAAGCCTGCTCCGCCACTCATTATGATCATGGATAATTCTCTATCTCAATACCATATTCCCGCTCTCTCCCCATACCCCTTGATGCCTTTTGTGTCTAGAAATCTATCTATCTCCTTAAATATATTCAGTGACTTGGCCTCCACAGCCTTCTGTGGTAGAGAATTCCACAGGTTCACCACCCTCTGAGTGAAGAAATTTCTCCTCACCTCAGTCCTAAATGGCCTACCCCGTATCCTGAGACTGTGACCCCTCGTTTTAGACCCACCCAGCCAGGGGAAACATCCTCCCTGCATCCAGTCTGTCTAGCCCTGTCAGAATTTTATACATTTCAATGAGATCCCCTCTCATTCTTCTAAACTTTAGTGAATACAGGCCTAGTCGACCCAATCTCTCCTCAAACGACAGTCCTGCCATCTCAGAAATCAGTCTGGTGAACCTTCGCTGCACCCCCTCAATGGCAAATATATCCTTTCTTGGGTAAGGAGACCAAAACTGCACACAGTACTCCAGGTGTGGTCTCACCAAGGCCCTGTATAACTGTAGTAAGACATCCTTGATTCTATACTCAAATCCCCTTGCAATGAAGGCCAACATACCATTTGCCTTCCTAACTGCTTGCTGCACCTGCATGTTTGCTTTCAGCGACTGGTATACAAGGACACCCAGGTCCCTCTGTACATCAACATTTCCCAATCTATCACCATTTAAATAATACTCTGCCTTTCTGTTTTTCCTACCAAAGTGGATAACTTCACATTTATCCACATTATACTGCATCTGCCATGTATTTGCCCACTTACTCAACTTGCCTTGAAGCCTCTTTGCTTCCTCCTCACAACTGACAATCCCACCTAGTTTTGTGTCGTCAGCAAACTTGGAAATATTACATTTGGTTCCCTCATCCAAATCATTGATATATATTGTGAATAGCTGGGGTACAAGCACTGATCCCCGCGGTACCCCACTAGTCACCACCTGCCACCCCAAAAAAGACCCATTTATTCCTACTCTCTGTTTCCTATCTGTTAACCAATTTTCGATCAATGCCAGTATATTACCCCCAATCCCATGTGCTTTAATTTTGCACACTAACCTCTTATGTGGGACTTTATCAAAGGCCCTCTGAAAATCCAAATACACCACATCCATTGGTTCTCCCTTATCTATTCTACCAGTTACATCCTCAAAAAACTCCAGTAGGTTTGTCAAACACAATTTCCCTTTCATAAATCCATGTTGACTTTGTCTAATGCGGTTGATAATTTCTAAGTGTCCTGTTATCACACCCTTTATAATAGACTCTAGCATTTTCCCTACTACTGATGTTAGGCTAGTAGTTCCCTGTTTTCTCTCTCCCCTCCTTTTTTTAAATAGTGGGGTTACATTTGCCACCAGAGTGGGACCAATATCCTTGCGGGGAGGTTTGCTAGCACTGCTGGGGGGGGTTTAAACTAACTTGGCAGGGGGATGGGATACAGAGTGGCGCTATAGTAGGGGGTGATTTACAGCCAAATACAGAGGAAAAAACAAGTCAGCTGGGAAGGCAGAGAAAATATGTGAGGGCAAAAGGAAATATGGCAAGGCTGGAAGGCATTTATTTTAATGCAAGGAGTCTTGCAAATAAGGTGGATGAACTGAAGTTGTTGTTGAACACATGGGAGTACAATATTGTTGCTATCATGGAGACATGGTTGAGGGAGGGTCAGGACTGGCAGCTCAATATTCCGGGGTACAGAATCTTCAGGAGAGACAGAGGGGGGTGTAAAAGGGGAGGGGGTGTTGCAATATTAATTAAGGAGTTGATTACTGCTGTAAGGAGGGATGATATATTAGCGGGTTCCTCTAATGAGGCCATATGGGTAGAACTTAAAAACAAAAAGGGGGCAAGCACCTTGCTGGGAGTGTACTATAGGCCCCCAAACAGTCAGGGGGAGATAGAGGAACAGATATGTAGGCAAATCTCAGAGAAGTGCGAAAATAATAGGGTAATAATAGTGGGGGATTTCAACTTCCCCAATATTAATTGGGATAGTCAGAGTGTGAAAGGCTTAGAGGGTGCAGAATTCTTAAAGTGCATCCAGGAGAGCTTTTTGAGCCAACATGTAGAAAGTCCTACAAGAGAGGGGGCGGTACTGGACCTAATTCTAGGGAATGTAGCCGGGCAAGTGGTGGAAGTGTCAGTAGGAGAGCATTTTGGCGACAGTGACCATAATTCGGTGAGATTTAAGGTGGTCATGGAAAAAGACAATGACGGCCCGGAAATAAGGGTTCTAAATTGGGGGATGGCCGATTTTAATATGATAAGGCAGGATCTGGCCAAAGTGGACTGGGAGCAGCTACTTATAGGAAAATCCACATCAAAGCAGTGGGAGGCTTTCAGAAGGGAAATAGAGAGAGTACAACGCCAACATGTTCCTGTAAAGGTCAAGGGTGGGACCAACAAGCAAAGGGAACCTTGGATGACAAGGGATATACAAAAATGCATTAGGAAGAAAAGGGGGGCTTTTGGCAGTTACAAAAGACTAAAGACGGAGGAAGCCCTAGAGGAGTATAAAAAGTGCAGGGGCATACTTAAAAAAGAAATTAGGAGGGCGAGGAGGGGCCATGAAATAACACTGGTGAGCAAAATAAAGGAAAATCCTAAGATTTTTATAAGTATATTAAGGGCAAGAGGATAACCAGGGAAAGGGTAGGGCCCATTAGGGACCAAAGTGGCAATCTGTGTGTAGAGCCAGATGATGTAGGCGGGGTTTTAAATGAATTTTTTGCATCTGTGTTCACTATGGAGAAAGATGATGTAGACATAGAAATCGGGCAAGGGGACTGTGACATACTTGAACATATTAGCATCGAGAGGGAGGAGGTACTAGCGGTTTTAGCAGGCCAAAAAGTGGATAAATCCCCAGGCCCAGACGAGATGTATCCCAGGCTGTTGTGTGAGGCAAGGGAGGAGATTGCAGGGGCTCTGACACAAATTTTCAGAACCTCTCTGGCCACAGGGGATGTACCAGAGGACTGGAGAACAGCTAACGTAGTACCATTATTCAAGAAGGGTAGCAGGGATAAACCAGGGAATTACAGGCCAGTGAGCCTAACATCTGTGGTAGGGAAATTATTGGAAAAAATTCTGAGGGACAAAATTAGTCTCCACTTGGACAGGCAAGGATTAATCGGGGATAGTCAGCATGGCTTTGTCAAGGGTAAATCATGTCTGACAAATCTGATTGAATTTTTCGAGGGGGTGACTAGGTGTGTGGATGAGGGAAATGCTGTGGATGTGGTTTACATGGACTTCAGTAAAGCTTTTGACAAAGTCTCGCATAGGAGACTGGTCAAGAAGGTAAGAGCCCATGGGATCCAGGGTGCCTTGGCGCGTTGGATCCTAAACTGGCTGAGTGACAGGAGGCAGAGGGTGATGGTCGAAGGTTGCTTTTGTGACTGGAAGCCTGTGTCTAGTGGGGTACCTCAGGGATCGGTGCTGGGTCCCTTGCTGTTTGTGATCTACATAAATGATTTGGATGAGAATGTAAAAGGTATGATCAGTAAGTTCGCAGATGACACGAAAATTGGTGGGGTGGTAAATTGTGAGGAGGAAAGCCTCAGGCTACAGGAAGATATAAACGAGTTGGTCAGATGGGCGGAAAAGTGGCAAATGGAATTTAACCCTGAAAAGTGCGAGGTGATGCATTTTGGACGGACAAATAAGGCAAGGGAGTACACAATGAGTGGTAGGACCCTAGGAAGTACAGAGGGTCAGAGGGACCTTGGTGTGCATGTACATAGATCCCTGAAGGCAGCGGAACAGGTAGATAAGGTGGTTAAAAAGGCATATGGGATACTTGCCTTCATTAGCCGAGGCATAGAATATAAGAGCAGGGAGGTTATGATGGAGCTGTACAAAACGCTGGTGAGGCCACAGCTGGAGTACTGTGTGCAGTTCTGGTCGCCTCACTATAGGAAGGATGTGATTGCTTTAGAGAGGGTGCAGAGAAGATTCACCAGGATGTTACCTGGGATGGAGCGCCTCAGCTATGAAGAAAGACTAAACAGGCTGGGGTTGTTTTCATTGGAGCAAAGAAGGCTGAGGGGGGACCTGATTGAGGTGTACAAAATGATGAGGGGCATAGATAGGGTAGATAAAGAGGAACCTTTCCCCTTAGTAGGGGGGTCAATAACAAGGGGGCATAGATTCAAGGTAAGGGGCAGGAGATTTAGAGGGGATTTGAGGAGGAACTTTTTCACCCAGAAGGTGGTTGGAATCTGGAACTCTCTGCCTGAAAGGGTGGTAGAGGCAGGAACCCTCACAACATTCAAGAAGCATTTGGATGAGCACTTGAAATGCCATTGCATACAAGGCTATGGACCAAATGCTGGAAAATGGGATTAGACTGGACAGGGATTGATGGACGACGCAGACACGATGGGCCGAAGGGCCTCTTTCTGTGCTGTAAAACTCTATGACTCTATGACCCTCCAATCTGCAGAATTTTGGAAGATGACAACCAATTCATCCACTATTTCCATGGCTACCTCTTTTAGTACTCTGGGATGCAGATTATCAGGCCCTGGGGATTTATCGGCTTTCAGTCCCATTAATTTCTCTAGCGCTATATTTTTACTAATACTAATTTCCTTTAATTCCGCCTTCTCACTAGACCCTTGGTTCCCTAGAATTTCTGGGAAGTTATTTGTGTCCTCTTCCGTGAAGACAGAACCAAAGTATTTGTTTAATTGTTCTGCCATTTCCTTGTTCCCCATTATCAATTCTCCCGTTTCTGACTGTAAGGGACTTACATTTGTCTTCACTAATTGTTTTCTTTTTACATACTTGTAGAAGCTTTTACAATCCGCTTTTATGTTTCTTGCAAGTTTACTCTCACTCTATTTTTCCCCTCTTAATCAATTCTTGATCCTTTTTTGCTGAACTCTAAACTGCTCCCAATCTTCAGGCTTGCTACTTTTTCTGGCAACTTTATATGACTCCTCTTTGGATCTAATACTATCCTTAATTTCATTTGTTAGCCATGGTTGAGCTGTTTTTCCTTTTGCGCCAGAAAGAAATGTATAACTGTTGCAATTCATGCATTCGTTCCTTAAATGTTAGCCATTGCCTATCCACCGTCATGCCTTTTAATGAAGCTCCCCAATCTATCATAGCAAACTCACTCCTTAGACCTTTGCAGTTTCCTTTGTTTAGATTTAGGACCCTAGTTTTGGATTGAACTTTTTTTTTTATTCGTTTTTATGGGATGTGGGCGTCGCTGGCAAGGCCAGCATTTATTGCCCATCCCGAAGAAGCCTTGGCGAGTTGCTGCAGTGCATCTTGTAGATGGTACACACTGCAGCCACGGTACGCCGGTGGTGGAGGGAGTGAATGTTTAAGGGGGTGCCAATCAAGCGGGCTGGATGGTCCTGGATGGTGTCGAACTTCTTGAGTGTTGTTGGAGCTGCAATCATCCAGGCAAGTGGCGAGTATTCCATCACACTCCTTACTTGTGCCTTAGAATTCTTCATTAAGATGAAAAGTGAAGTATATCATGTTATGGTCACTCTTCCCTAAAGGACCCCGCAGAACAAGATTATTAATTAACCCCTTCTCATTGCACAATACCCTATCTAGGATAACTTGTTCCCTAGTTGGCTCCTCAACGTACTGGTCTAAAAAAACCATCTCGTACAGCAATTCATCCTCCACAGTGTTATTGCTAATTTGGTTTGGCCAGTCTAGATGTAGATTAAAGTAATCCATGATTACTGTAGTACCCTTGTTACATGCATCTCTAATTTCCTGTTTGATGCCGTCCCCGACATTACCACTACTTTTTGGAGGCCTATAGACAACTCCCACCAATGTTTTCTGCCCCTTGGTGCTTCTTGACTCTACCCAGACTGATTCTACATCTTGATTTTCTGAGCCAATGTCCTTTCTCACTATTGCTCTGATTTAATCCTTTACTAACAACGCCACCCCACCTCCTTTTCTTTTTTGCTTGTCCTTCCTAAATATCGAATATCCTTGGATATTCAGCTCCCAGCCTTGGTCACCCTGCAGCCATGTCTCCGTAATTGCAATTATATCGTATCCGTTTACATCTATTTGCACTGTTAATTCATCTACCTTTGTGCATTCAGATACAGTGCCTTCAGATTTGTCTTTTTCACATTTTTAGACATCTTAACATTTTTTGTACTATGGCCCTGTTTATCTTATTACCATTTTTTCTTACCCAGTGTTTGTTAGTGCTGTAGGAACGTGGGTTCCTAACTAAAAGACTGAGTTCTACTCAGGCGATCAAACAAAATGAACTTTAATGAAACAAACAGGCTTTAACAATAAACTGCAGGATAACATCGAATGTAGGTCTGTTCTCTCTGGAGGCTCCACGAGGACTGCCCCTGTAGTCCTGTGGCTGACGTCATCACGTTTTCCCGCCAGTCGGTGATCATGTGATGAACGGCGTGACGTCATCACGTTTTAACCGCGCTGTTAAAGCAACCACACTCTGTACAGTTGAGCAGCATAAATAAAGGTACAGACTCAGACTGTAGCTAACATGTTGTTAAAGGAATTATGTACAAACGATCTGAGTCCTTTGGTGGCTCCGCCACATGCGCCCCCCCAGAACTGTCTTTAACAGCAAAAGTGAGCCGCCGAGGAGGCCTGACAAGTCTGTCCGAGCGACTTCGGTAACCTGGCGGAGGAAGCTGATGGACGGTGGTCGAGCTGGCGGGCGGTTGTGGTTGAGCTGGCACGGCGAGCGTGGTCGAGTTGGCGGGCAGCTTTGGTTGATCTGGCGCAGCGGCTGCGGGCGGTCGGCTACGTTTTGGCGGTTGAGCGACGACGACTGGGCGGTCTGGGTCCAGGTGAGCCGGCTTCAATCGGTCCACCGAAATGTGATCCGGTTTTCCTTCGATGTCGACCGAAAAGGATTTGTCTCCTGGTTCGATGACGCGGAAAGGACCAGTGTAAGGGGGCTTGAGCGGATCCCAGTGAGCGTCGTGGCGGGTAAATACATACTCAGCATTCTTCAGCTCCGCTGGCACGTGGGAGTTCTGTAAGCCATGATTTGATGTAGGCACCGGAGCGAAGCATCTGGCCGCTTCCTGGTGGCAGACGAGTTGCTGGGAGGCGGACCATGGCTCTGTGGGAGAAGGGAGGAAATCCCCTGGTTCTCGGAGAGGCTGGCCATAGACGAGTTCGGCTGAGGACGATTGCAGGTCTTTGGGTGCCGTACGAAGACCCAAAAGGACCCATGGAAGTCTGTCCACCCATCCTGCACCTTGAAGACTGGCCCGAAGGGCGGCTTTAAGCGACCTGTGGAATCGCTCGCAAAGGCCGTTCGCCTGTGGATGATAGGCGGTGGTGCGATGCATTTTGGGGCCGAGCCCCTGAGCTACAGCGTTCCAAAGCTCTGAGGAAAGTTGTGGCCCACGGTCGGAAGAGATGTCCGCTGGTACCCCGAAACAGGCAACCCAACAGGAGATGAAAGCTCTAGCGACGTCTGCCAAAGTGGTGGAAACCAAAGGAATTGCCTCTGGCAACCTAGTGGTGTGGTCCACCATGGTGAGGAGATGCGTATAACCATGAGAAGGCGGAAGCGGCCCCACAAGGTCCACATGCACGTGGTCGAAACGACGCTCCGGAACAGCGAACATAGCCACTGGAGCTTTAACATGACGCTGGACCTTGGCCTTCTGGCAGGCTACGCAGGTATTGGCCCAGCCACGGACATCGAGGTGCATACCTTTCCAGACGAACTTCGCCGACATAAGCCGTTGTGAAGCCTTCATACCAGGGTGCGACAACCCGTGTATGGCATCAAACACCTTCCGGCGCCATGCGACTGGCACGATAGGTCAGGGAATGCCCATGGAGATGTCGCAAAGGAGCGTGGCACCTGCGGCCTGGAAAGTGACGTCGGTCGCTTGGAAACTAAGGGGACGGTTCTGTATGATTGGACCTCAGAATCCGAGGCCTGATCTGCAGCCATGAGGGCGTAATCGATCCCCAGGTGAACCGCGTGGACCGTCGCACGGGAGAGGCAATCCGCCACCGGGTTGTCCTTACCAGACACATGTTGAATGTCCGTGGTAAATTCAGAAATAAACGTCAGGTGACGTTGTTGACGAGCGGACCACGGTTCGGCGGTCTTGGCCATGGCGAACGTTAGAGGCTTGTGGTCGACAAAAGCCGTGAAGGGACGTCCTTCCAATAAGAACCGGAAATGGCGAATGGCTAGGAAAAGGGCCAGTAACTCCCGATCGAAGGTGCTGTATTTTTTTTCATTTTTCCGTAGTTGACGGCTGAAAAACGCCAGCGGTTGCCACGTGCCGTTGACCCACTGCTCTTGCACTGCACCGATGGCGTAGTCTGTGGCGTCCGCGGTAAGGGCGATGGTGGCACCTGGAAGTGGGTGCGCCAGCATGGTTGCGTTGGCCAAAGCGCTCTTGGTGTTGACAAATGCCTGGTCTATCTCGGCTGTCCAGCTGATTGGCTCCTTACCGGACTTGCCCTTGAGGGCCCCGTACAAGGGTTGCATAAGCTGAGCCGCCTTAGGGACGAATCGGTGATAGAAGTTGACCATCCCCAGGAACTCTTGCAGGGCCTTGACGGTTGGCGGGCGCGGGAAAGAAGTAACAGCTTCCACCTTCATCAGTAAGGGGACGGCGCCGTCTAATGTTATGCGGTGTCCCAAGAAATCGATCTGCTGCAGGCCGAACTGGCACTTGGCCGGGTTGATGATTAAACCATGCTGGCTGAGGCGTGTAAAGGGTACGCAAATGGGAGATGTGCTCTTCCTTGCTAGCACTGGCGATGAGAATGTCGTCAAGGTAGACGAAGATAAAGCTTAGGTCTCGGAGCACGGAGTCCATTAAGCGCTGGAAAGCCTGTGCCGCGTTCTTCAAGCCAAACGGCATCCGCAGGAACTCAAAGAGGCCGAAAGGGGTGATGACTGCGGTTTTCAGGACATCTTGCGGGTGCACGGGAACCTGGTGATACCCCCGAATGAGGTCGACTTTAGAAAAGATAGAATTTCCCGCCAAATGGGCTGAGAAATCCAGAATATGCGGGATCGGGTACCGATCAGGAGTAGTGGCGTCATTCAGGCGTCGGTAGTCACCGCATGGCCGCCAGCCGCCGCCCGGTTTTGGAACAATGTGGAGAGGCGAAGACCAGGGACTATTGGATCGGTGAATAATCCCAAGCCGCTCCATCGTGTTGAACTCCGCTTTCGCAGCCGCGAGCTTGCCGGGTTCGAGCCTTCTAGCCCATGCATAAACCGGGGAGTCAGTAGTGGTGATATGATGTTCAACACCATGCTTCGTAGCCGAGGAGGAGAAAGTGGGCCTTGTCAGCTCCGGAAACTCTCCAAGGAGCCGAGTGAAGTCATCCGGAGGAGGGAAAGTGCAGGCAATAGAGCGCGCCACGGTGGTACCGTGGTAGCACGGAATCGAGTGGAAGGTGGCCGCGTTGATCAACCGGCGGTGCCGGACATCGACAAGGAGGCCGTTGGCACACAGAAAATCTGCCCCTAGGATGGCCTGCGAGACTGTGGCCGTGACGAATTCCCAACAGAAGCGCTGACCGCCGAAACAGACTTGGACCCGCCGCTTTCGGAAAGTTCAAATTGCTGCGCCATTAGCCGCCACGAAGGAAAAACCGTGGCTCCCAGCTTGCATACCGAGATTCGACGCAGGTAGAATGCTACACTGCGCCCCGGTGTCACAAAGGAAACATCGACCCGATAGAGAATCGGTGATATAAAGAAGTTTCCCCGTAGATCCGACGGCCATCGCAACCGCGGAGCGCCCGTTCGACCCGGTCCTCCTTCGCCAGGAACGCTGCAGGAGCTTTGTTTTTTTGGGGGGCGAGAAACTGCAGGGAGAGCAGCAGCATCGTGCTTTCGCGCCAAAACAGGCGTGGTAGGAGCACCAGCCCGCTGCAGGAGGAGCTGGAACCGCGTCTGTGGGGGATGGGAGCCTCGTGGCCGCGCAGCACTGCTGGGTTACAGTGAAAATCTTATCTGCTTCGGCAACAAGCTCGGCGCAGTCTGTAATCTCGGATCTGGCTAGGGCAGCCTGTACCTGCTCCGGCAGTTGGCAGAGGAAAAGCTCCCGGAAGAGGAAGCATTCCGGTTCGGCACCCAAGAGCGTGAGCATTTGGCTCATGAGCTCGGACGGTTTGAAGTCCCCAAGCCCAGGCACCGTGATGAGCTGGCAAGCGCGCTCTGACTTCGAGAGCCCAAAGACCTGTAGCAACCGCGCCTTTATCGTATCATACTTGCTGTCAGTAGGAGGACTACCGAGGAGGCTGACGATCCGTGAAGCAGTTGCGCTGTCGAGGGTGGAGACCACATAGTAATAACGGGTCTGATCCGCGACGATGTTCCTGATGGCGAACTGGGCTTCAGCCTGGATAAACCAGGCGTCTGGTTGTTGCTCCCAGAACTGTGGCAATTTCAGAGTCACGGCGTTCGTGTCCATGCTGAAGATCTTCCGCGAAAACTGTTCACGAAAGTCGGGGTCACCAATGTAGGAACGTGGGTTCCTAACTAAAAGACTGAGTTCTACTCAGGCGATCAAACAAAATGAACTTTAATGAAACAAACAGGCTTTAACAATAAACTGCAGGATAACATCGAATGTAGGTCTGTTCTCTCTGGAGGCTCCACGAGGACTGCCCCTGCAGTCCTGTGGCTGACGTCATGACGTCATCACGTTTTCCCACCAGTCGGTGATCACGTCATGAACGGCGTGACATCATCACGTTTTAACCGCGCTGTTAAAGCAACCACATCTGTACAGTTAAACAGCATAAATAAAGGTACAGACTCAGACTGTAGCTAACATGTTGTTAAAGGAATTATGTACAAACGATCTGAGTCCTTTGGTGGCTCCGCCACAGTGCACTCTTTTGTTTCTACGCTCTGTCCCTTCCTAACACAATTTGGTTATCCTTACCCCAATCACTTTCCTGCACTGCTTCCTTGTCTTTTCTCTTTAGCATTCTAGATTTCTTTCCACCGGGACCCTCCCCCACCGCCCCCCCCCCACCTTATTTAGTTTGAAGCCCTATCTACCTCCCTAATTATTCGATTTGCTAAAACTCTGGTCCCAGCATGGTTCGGGTGTAGTCCGCCCCAATGGAACAGCTCTCTCTTTCCCCAGTACTGGTGCCAGTGCCCCACGAATCGAAACCCACTTCTCCCACACCAATCTTTGAGCCGCGCATTCACCTCCATGATCCTATTGACTCTATGCCAATTTGCTCGTGGCTCAGGTAATAATCCAGAGATTATGGCCTTTGTGGTTCTGCTTTTTATAATAGTCCCTAGCTGCTCAAACTCTCTCAGCAGAACCTTTTTTTTAATCCTATCTATGTCGTTGGTACCTACGTGGACCACGACAACTGGATCCTCCCCCTCCCACTCCAAGTTCTTCTCCAGCCTGGAGGAGATGTCCTTTACCCTGGCACTGGGTAGGCAACATAGCCTTTGGGACTCACGCTTCTGGCTGCAGAACAGTGTCTATCCCCCTAACTATACTGTCACCTACTACAACCACCTTCCTTTTACTCCCCCCACTTGAGCGGCTTCCTGTACCACGGTGCCGAGGTCAGTTTGCTCGTCCTCTCCGCAGTCCCACACTTGTAAACAAAGGTTGCAAGAACCTCGAATCTATTGGACAATTGTAGCGACTGAGGCTCCTGCAGTACTACCTCCTGGATCCCCGTACCTGCCTCACTCGCAGTCACACCCTCCTGTCCCTGACCATGTGTCAATTCTAAAGTATTTAATCTAAGGGGTGTGGCTGCCTCCTGGAGCAAAAGGTAACTTTCTCCCTCCCTGATGTCTCGCAATGTCTGCAGCTCGGACGTCAGCTCCTCAACTCGGAGACGAAGTTCCTCGAGCCGCAGACACTTACCGCAGATGTTGCCCTGGACAAAAATGTCCACAAGCTCCCACATATTGCAACAGCAACACATCTCCTGTTCTCCCATTATTTTATTTATTTAATTAAGTCGTTTAGTGTTAATCAAATTATTTACCTCGTTTAGTTTATTAAATTAATTAAATTAAGTTTAGTTTTTAAAATTTAGTTATATGCTATATGTTAACTTAAAACTTAGCCCACAGTCACTACCAATCACTTACCTGCCTTACCTGTGACGTCACACTGCCGTTTTCTCTTGTTAATGCAGGTCTGCTGCTGTTTTTATCCCCGCTCTCGGGCCTCGGTCTGCTCCTGCTCAGGTCCGCCGCAGCTCTGCGGGAGATGTTAGGAAAAGCAAGCACCTCCTTCCCCCACTTCACCGAACTCACCGAACTTACCAAACTCCCAGTTGTTCACTCTGTGCTTGCTGCACTATTGTACCCTTCACAGCCACTGACGGCCATTCCTATCCTGGAAGTGGCTGCAAGATTTTACATGTTCTTTGGGAATCTTAGTTTCAACATGCAGGAATGTTTATATTGCATAGAAATTACAGCACAGCAACAAGCCATTTGGACCAACTGGTCCATGCTGGTGTTTATGCTCCACACGAGACTCCTCCCACCCTACTTCATCTAACCCTATCAGCATAACCTTCTATTCCTTTCTCCCTTATCCCTTTCTGTACTTATCTAGTATTTCCTTAAATGCCTCTATACTATTCGCCTCAACTACTCCTTGAAGTAACAAGTTCCACATTTTAAACACTCTCTAGGTAAAGAAGGTTCTCCTGAATTCCGTATTGGATTTATTAGTAACTGGCCCCTAGTTTTGTTCTCCGCCACAGGTGGAATCATCTTCTCTACATCTATCCTATCAAACCACTTCATATTCTTAAAGACTTTGATCAGGTTACCCCTTAGCCGTCTTTTTTTTCTAGAGAAAAGAGCCCAGCCTGTTCAGTCTTTTCTGATAGTTAGAACCTCTCAGTTCTGGTATCATCTTTGTAAATATTTTTTACACCTTTTACAGTGCCTCTATATTCTTTTTATAATATTGGGACCAGAACTGTACACAGTACTCGGTGTGGTCTAACCAAGATTCTATACAAGTTTAACATAACTTCCCTGCTATTCAATTCTATCCATCTAGAAATGAACCATGGTGCTTTGTTTGCTTTGTTAATGGCCTTATTAACTATTATCGCCACTTTTAATGATTTGTGGATGTGTACCCTAAATCCCTTTGTTCCGCTACCCCATATAGACACTTACTTTCCAAGGAGTACGTGGCCTCCTTATTCTTCCTACCAAAATACACCACCCCACACTTACCTATATTGAAATTCATTTGCCAATTACACACCCATTCTGCAAGTTTATTAATGTCTATATTTTGTCGCAGACTTCCTCAGTATTAACTATACCCCCCAATTTGGTGTCATCGGCAAATTTTGAGTTGGTACTTGCGTTTCCCAAGTCCAAATAATTTTTTTAAATAGTGAACAACAGTGGTCTCTGCACTGATCCTTGTGGAACACTACTTCCCACCTTTTGCCAGTCTGAGTAACTACCCTTAACCCCTACTCTCTGTTTTCTGTCTGGTAGCCAGCTTACTATCCATTCTGCTACTTGACCCCTGACTCCATATGATGGACTGGATTTTAATTTAGTAACGCACTGGGAGCAGGGGGGCAGCTGGTATCATGGCCGGAAGTAAGTGCAGCGCGTTTGCCAGTGGCTTTTTAACCCAGCCACTGCATTACCATATAATTTCCGGGTTTCTTGACCAGTTAACGTGAGCGGTCGTGTTGACGACTCGCATGAGGCGATTTCAACTCCAGTATTTAAAGCACACGCCAAACATGCAATTTGGTGGAGTTTGGAGCTGGGAGTATTATAGAAAGAATTGGCAGAATGGAGTCCAGACATTCAAAGGCTGCGCCTCATTTTAGTGATGCCTCCCTGCATGTGCTGCTGGGGGCTGTAAGGGCCCTCAGGGAAATTCTCTTCCCTACTGATGGGAAGAAGAAACCTGCAGGGGAAACAAAGAAGGCGTGGCTGAAGGTTGTCCATGAGGTCAGCAGCAGGAGCATGATGCCACGCTTGTGGATTGAATGGCGAAAGTGATTTAATGACCACCACTAAACACATTTTCCCCTCACCTCCCCTTTCAGCATTCCGAAGGGACCGCTCCCTCCGCGACACCCTGGTCCACTCCTCAATCACCCCTAACAGCCCTTCTCCTTTGCTTGGCACCTTCCCGTGCAAGCGCAGGAGATGCAACACATGCAGATTGGGCAACTGCTTTGCGGAACACCTCCGTTCAGTCCGTAAGGGTGACCCTGAGCTTCTGGTCGCCTGTCACTTTAATTCTCTGCTTCACTCCCACTCTGATCTCTCTGTCCTCGGCCTATTACATTGTTCCAATGAAGCTCCCGTAAGCTCGAGGAACAGCACCTCATCTTTCGATTAGGCATTTTACAGCCTTTCGGGCTCAACATCGAGTTCAACAATTTCAGACAATAACCCCTGCCCCCATTTTTCATGCTATATTATTTTGCCATTCACATTTGCAACATTTTATCTTTCCTGCCTCTTACAATATGTTCTTTCAATTCCTTCCTCCCCTCCTAACCACCCCCCCCCCCCCCCCCAGTCCCTGCACCTGCTTAATATCTGTTACATCTCTAGCTTTTTCCAGTTCTGATGAAGGGTCCCAGACCTGAAACGTTAACTCTGTTTCTCTCTCCACGGATGCTGCCTGGCCTGCTGAGTATTTCCAGCATTTTCTGTTGTTATTTAAGATTCTGAAGGGGATTGTAGGGTAGATGCTGAGAGGTTGTTTCCCTTGGCTGGAGATTCTCGAACTAGGGGGCATAGTCTCAGGATAAGGAGTTGACCATTTGAGACTGAGATGAGGAGGAATTTCTTCACTCAGAGGGTTGTGAATCTTTGGAATTCTCTACCCAAAAGGATTGTGGATGTTGAGTCATTGAGTATATTCAAGGCTGAAATAGATAGATTTTTGGACTCTAGGGGAATCGAGGGATATGGGGATCAGGTAGGAAAGTGCAGTTGAGGACAAAGATCGGCCTTGATCTTATTGAATGGTGGAGCAGGCTCAAAGGGCCGTATGGCCTACTCTGCTCCTAATTCGTATGTTCTTATGTTATTTTCTTTATTTGCTGATGATACAAAGCTAGTTGGGAAAGTAAGCTTTGAGGAGGACAGAGTCTGCAAAGGGATATATGCAGGTTAAGTGAATGGGCAAGAAGGTGGCAGATGGAGTATAATGTGGGGACATGTGAGGCTATTCACTTTGGTAGGAAGAATAGAAAAACAGAATATTTTCTAAATGGTGAGAAACTATTAAATGTTGGTGTTCAGAGGGATTTGGGTGTCCTTGTACATGAAACACAGAAAGTTAACATGCAGGTACAGCAAGCAATTAGGAAAATGGTACATTGGCCTTTATTGCAAGGGGGTTGGAGTACACGAGTAAGGAAGTCTTACTACAGTTGTACAGGCTTTGGTGAAACCACACCTGGAGTACTGTACAATTTTGGTCTCCTTATATGAAGAAGGATATACTTGCCTTAGAGGAGGTGCAATGAAGGCTAACTAGATTAATTCCTAGGGTGAAAGGGTTGTCTTAATGAGGAGAGATTGTGTAGAATGAACATAAGAATGTAAGAAATAGGAGCAGGGGTAGGCCTTTCGGCCCTTTGAGCCTGCTCTGTCATTTAATAAGATCATGGCTGATCTTCAACCTCAACTCTGCCTTCCCGCACTATCCCCGTATCCCTTGATTCCCTTATAGAGTCCAAAAATCAGTCGATCTCTACCTTAAATATACTCAAAGACTGAGCATTTACAGCTCTCTGAGTAGAGAATTCCAAAGATTCACAACCCTTTGAGTGAAGAATTTTCTACTCATCTCAGTCAACCCCTCATTCTGAGACTGTGACCCTTAGTTCTAGACTCCCCCCGCCAGGAGAAACCTCCTCCCTGTCAAGCCCCTGAAGAATTTTATGTTTCCATGAAATCACCTCTCATTCTTCTAAACTCCAGAGAATATATGCCGAGTCTACTCATAGGACAATCCCCTCATCCCAGCAATTAGTCTCGTAAACCTATGTTGCACTCCTTCTAAGGCAAGTCTATCCTTCCTTAGGTAAGGAGACCAAAACTGAACACAGTACTCCAGGTGTGGTCGCACCAAGGCTCTATATAATTGCAATAAGACTTCTTTACCCTTGTACTCCAATCCCTTTGTAATGAAGGCTAACATACCATTTGCTTTCCTAATTGCTTGCTGTACCTACTTGATAACTTTCTTTGATTCATGTACAAGGACCCCAGGTCTACATGGGCCTTTACTCTCTGGAATTTAGAAGAATGAGAGGTGATCTCATTGAAACATATAAGATTCTGAGAGGGCTTGAAAGGGTAGATGCTGAGGGGCTGTTTCCCCTGGCTGGAGAGTCTAGAACTAGGGGGCATAGTCTCAGGATAAGGGGTCAGCCATTTAGGACTAAGATGAGGAGAAATTTCTTCACTGAGTGTTGCGAATCTTTGGAATTCTCTACCCCAGAAGGCTGTGGATGCTCAGTCGTTAAGTATATTCAAGGCTGGGATCAATAGATTTTTGGACTCTAAGGGAATCAATGGATATCGGGATCGGGCGGGAAAGTGCAGTGTGAGGTCGAGGATCAGCCATGACCTTATTGAATGGCGGAGCAGGCTCGAGGGGCCATATGGACTACTCCTGCTCCTATTTTTTATGTTCTTTCATTTTTTTGTGTGTCCAGATACATATCCTGGCCCTGTACAAATGGATGGCTGCATAAGGATGGGTCCTGATGAAGTGTCAAAGGTGCAAAAACACATCTGGCATGGCTTTTCAGATCCTCCTCCCCTAAAACCTGCTGCACATAGAGAGGTATGCCCATCGGGATACCCATTGTGTCTCTCAAATCAGCAAACTACTATTGTTTGATGAGCGAACAGGCACAGATGACAAATGCCCTGCAGCTTTAAGACATTGTTAGGAAAGCTTTTGTTTGTCAAACAATAGCAATATAGCAGAGAAAGGAGGAGGTTCAAAAAATACATCAAAAACAAAAGTAAGGTAAGGCCTCTCGCATTGTCCTTTCTATATGAACATAGAAACATAGAAGATAGGAGCAGGAGTAGGCCATTCGGCCCTTCGAGCCTGCTCCGCCATTCAATGAGATCATGGCTGATCATCCAAATTCAGTACCCGGTCCCTGCCTTCTCCCCATATCCCTTGATCCCTTTAGCCTTAAGAAATATATCCAACTCTTTCTTGAATATACTTAATGAACTGGCCTCCACCGCCCTCTGTGGCAGAGAATTCCACAGGTTCACCACTCTCTGGGTGAAGAAATTCCTCCTCATTTCAGTCCTAAATGGCTTACCCCTTATCCTTAGACTATGACCCCTGGTTCTGGACTCCCCGGCCATCAGAAACATCCTTCCTGCATCTAGTCTGTCCAGGCCTGACAGAATTTTATAGGTTTCGATGAGATCCCCTCTCAATCTTCTAAACTCCAGTGAGTATAAGCCCAATCGACACAATCTCTCCTCATACGTCATTCCTGCCATCCCAGGTATCAGCCTGGTGAATCTTCGCTGCACTCCTTCCATGGCAAGAACGTCCTTCCTCAGGTAAGGCGACCAAAACTGCACACAATACTCAAGGTGTGGTCTCACCAAGGCCCTGTACAACTGCAGCAAGACATCCTTGTTCTTGTACTCGAACCCTCTTGCTACGAAGGCCAACATACCATTTGCCTTCTTAACCGCCTGCTGCACCTGCATGCTTACCTTCAGCGACTGGTGTACAAGAACACCCAGGTCTCTTTGCACTTCCCCTTCTCCCAATCTATTACCATTCAAATAGTAATCTGCCTTCCTGTTTTTGCCACCAAAGTGGATAACCTCACATTTATCCACATTATAGTGCATTTGCCATGTTTCTGCCCAATCACCCAACCTGTCCAAATCATGCTGGAGTTTCACGACATCCTCCTCACAGCATACCCTCCCACCCAGCTTTATGTCGTCTGCAAATTTGGAGATATTACATCCAATTCCCTCGTCCAGATCATTAATATATATTGTGAACAGCTGGGGTCCTAGGACCGATCCTTGCGGTACCCCACTAGTCACTGCCTGCCACTCGGAAAACGACCCGTTTATTCCAACTCTTTGCTTTCTGTCCGCCAACCAGTTCTCTATCCAAGTCAATACCTTGCCCCCAATCCCATGTGCCTTAATTTTGCACGCTAATCTCTTATGCGGGACCTTATCGAAAGCCTTCTGAAAGTCCAAATACACCACATCCACTGGTTCTCCTTTATCTATTTAACCAGTTACATCCTCAAAAAATTCCAGTAGATTAGTCAAGCATGATTTACCTTTTGTAAATCCATGTTGACTTTGTCCGATCCAGTCACTGCTTTCCAAGTGCTCTGCTATTACATCTTTTATAATGGATTCTAGCATTTTCCCCACTACCGATGTCAAGCTTACCAGTCTATAATTCCCCGCCTTTTCTCTACCACCTTTTTTGAATAGTGGGGTAACATTAGCTACCCGCCAATCCATGGGTACCGTTCCAGAGTCTATCGAGTTCTGGAAGATGACCAGCAATGCATCTACTATTTCTAGGGCCACTTCCTTAAGTACCCTGGGATGTAGATTATCAGGCCCTGGGGATTTATCGGCCTTCAGTCCCATCAATTTTCCTAACACCATTTCCCTACAAATACTGATTTCTTTCAGTTCCACCCTTTCATCAGACCCTATGTTCCCCGGCATCTCTGGGAGGTTATTTGTGTCCTCCTTTGTGAAGACAGAACCAAAATATGTATTTAGTTGGTCTGCCATTTCTTTGTTCCCCATTATAAATTCCCCCGATTCTGACTGCAAGGGACCTACGCTTGACTTCACCAATCTTTTTCTCTTCACATATCTATAAAAGCTTTTACAGTCAGTTTTTATGTTCTCTGCAAGCTTACTCTCATATTCTATTTTCCCTTTCTTAATTAATCCCTTTGTCCTCCTTTGTTGAATGTGTGGTCATTGTGTATGTGTGGTCATTGTGTATGTGTGGCCATTGTGTATGTGTGGCCATTGTGTATGTGTGTGTTTGGAAGTTATTTAAATGTTGAAAAGGTTACAATTAAGGGTGTTAAGCCATGACATGTAAGACTGATTTAATGTAGCTCACAGTTTTAATCTGCAGGTATCGGTGTAGACGATATGTTCATTATGCTCTCCAGCTGGCAGAAAACGAATCTTAATGATGTTGTTGAAGATCGTGTAGGGACCGCATACGCTGAAGCAGCTGTTTCCATCACAATCACCACTCTGACTGATGTTTTAGCCTTTTATATTGGCATCATGACACCTTTTCCATCTGTGCAGTCATTTTGTGTTTACACAGGTACAACTGTTCTATTTTGCTTCATTTACAACGTTACATTTTTTGGCGCTGTTCTCGCATTGAATGGGAGAAGAGAAGATGATAACAGGCATTGGCTGACATTGAAAAAAGTTAAAAGTGATCATATACCAGGAGAATCTAAATGCTATGCAATGTGTTGTGTAGGTGGGGCTTACAATGAAGAAACGGGTGCAGAACTAGAACATCAAGCTTGTACCTTTATCAACAATTATTACGGTCCATTTCTTACCAATCGATGGACCAAGGGAGTTGTGGTGGTCCTGTATATAGGGTATTTGTTTGGCAGTATGTATGGCTGTTTAAACCTCAAAGAAGGAATAGATCTCAGAAATCTGGCCCATGATTATTCATATGTGATTAAATACTATGACGATAGTGATTTTTTCTCAAAGTATGGACCACGAGTCATGGTTGCTGTCACTGAACCTGTGGAATATTGGGATTCCACCATTCAGGATGAAATTGAAGCCTGTATGGATAGATTTGAAAACCTCTCGTATGTAGATAGTGACCAGTCAGAGTCCTGGCTTCGTGCGTACATTGACATTTCCAAACAGATGCGGTTAGATATAAAGGAGAAAAATGCATTCATAGGAAATTTACCTAAATTGTTTCAGTTTGTCCCTCCATTTAAACAAGATGTTGAATTTTCAGAAAATGACGAAAACATTAAAGCTTCACGTTTTTTCATTCAGACCATTGATGTCACTACTTCAATTGCTGAGAAAAACATGCTTATTGAATTAAGGAAGCTGGCAAAGGACTGTAAAATCCCTTTGCTAGTGTACCATCCTGCATTCATCTATTTTGATCAATATCTTGTTATAATATCCATCACAATACAGAATGTAGCTGCGGCTACTGGTGCTATGCTAATTGTTGCCTTATTGTTAATACCTAATCCAATCTGTTGTCTGTGGGTAACATTTGCTATTGTATCAGTTTTAGTGGGTGTGGCTGGTTTTATGGCATGCTGGGGTGTCAATTTAGATTCTATATCTATGATTAATCTTGTCATTTGTATTGGTTTTTCAGTGGACTTTACAGCTCATATTTCATATGCATTTGTTTCAAGTGAGAGAGAAAGTGCCAATGAGCGAACTATTGATGCATTGTATACTATTGGATATCCTATTGTCCAGGGAGCTCTTTCAACTATAACGGGTGTTATTGCATTGGCCGCTGCAGCAAGTTACATATTCAGGACATTTTTTAAAATCATGTTTCTTGTCATAACTTTTGGTGCAATTCATGGAGTTGTGTTAATGCCAATATTTATGACATTTTTTCAAATCAAGCCAAAGTTGTAATGTGACAAACTATAAAACAAAATAGAGGATAGTAAAGGGAAGAACCAGAGTAGAACTGTATGCATTCAAATCAGAAATGGTAAACCCACTATATTTCAGCTACAACCAAAACAGTTCAGATTAATATTGGGTATGGTAGTCTAGTGGTTATGTTAGTACACCAGCACCACAGAGCCACCATGCCAAGTTATGAAATTGAATTCAATAAACTGGTAATTGATAGGCTAGCAGCAGGCAATGGCCCTGAACAATGCTGGATTGGCATGATTGTGTGTATCTCCTCTCCTACCCCAGCAGTCAAGACTGAGTTTATGTAAAGAAAACAGTTGGATGGTGACAAGTAGATTGTAGACTTTTTCTGGATAGATAAGCTAAAATTGGCCAAATGGCCACCTTCCTGTGTGTTTATTTTGTGATCTTTTGTGGAGGTTAGTATGTTAAAACACAATGCATTTATTTTTTTCATTACATTAAAAGGCAAAAATTAAGCTTAATGTCTTACTTTTATTCTTTTCATTATATTAAAAGGAATGTGGCATGTACAAAAACAAAGTAGGGTACAATAGTGTTGTGGTTACGAAACTGGACTAACAACCTAGCACTGGTGAGTTTTAAATCCCACCATAACAAGTTGTGAAATTGAATTGAATAAATCTGGTAATGACCACAAAAGCTGCTGAGACATTGTTGAAATATGTGGTTAATTATTCATGCCCTCTGAAGTGCCTTGCAAATCACTTGGTTTAGGAATGGGCAATAAATGTGGCGCACATGCTGAGAACCAAATTGTTTTTTTAAAAATTATTAACCCAGATTACTTCTAGTAATTATGTTTTTTTTAGTACATAACAGTTTTTCTTTTTTTATACCATGCACTTGGGAGAATAAATCAGGAAACAAAAATCTCACTACATTTGCATACAAAGCCAACATTCTCATACAATTCCACAACCTTTGTGAATTTTTCTCTTTCTAATAACCATTATCCATCTGTTGGGCATAAATTATTTTCCTTCCCTTTTGGACATAAAGCATGGAACAAGAAAAGGGCTCTTGGCCTCCAAGCTTGTTCTTTGCACAAACTACAAGTAACGCATTTAATTACCTAGGGCTTTTATAGTTCTCTCCTCTTTAGACTAATCTCCCTCTACACTGCCCCGTCCACCATTCTCGGTCAGGTTCAGGGCATGGACTTAATGATTCTGACATCTGTTTTCTTATTGACTTCTTTCGTTCTGAGAATTTCTATTTGTTATGACCTGTGTGATGTTGGCAAAGCAGCATTTATTGCCCGTTACTGGTGCCATGAGAGCATTAAAAGTTAACCATGTAATGTGGGACTGGAGATGCATGTATACTGGATCAAGTAGGGATGAAGGACAGTATTGAATCAATTGGGTTTTTTAACAACAATCTAGAAGCTTTCATCGTCATTTTTTCTAGTGCTTCATGGTTGCTAGTGCAGAACCATAACCACTACACTATTGTGTGCTAGTTTAGTTTTGTACATTCTGCTTTACATTTATAATTTATAGTACATATGCTTAATGTTTACTTTTCAATGAAATGAAAAGATGCATTGGCCTAGAAATTCAGTGGGCCTTGCGCCCACTTAGCGCCTAAAGAGGTCTTTTGCGCCGGCGGGGTGGTAGCACTGAAATTGACTGCAGCGGTATTGGCGGCGGTAGCCGTTAGCGCTGCGCCGGGACCGATGACGTCATCGGTGTGCGCGGTGGCCCGTAACGCCCCGAAACCGCGCCGATCCCCATATTTATTTGCGCCCGCCTCCTCCGAAGCGGGCACAAACAGCGAACAGAAAACGGGGCCATCCTGCTGCCATAGTGGGGCGCTTTAAAGCTGAAGGTGCAGCCGGCCGCTTTTTCGGCGGCCGCCTGCCCGCACCTCCTTCCCCGGCCTCCTCCACCCCCCCCCCGCGGCATTGCCGGCTGGTTTCCATGGAGCCCGGCACTTCTCCGTTGTGCCAGGCTCTTTTGCCGGCACTCGCGATCGGGGCTCCGGCCGTTGCAGGCACCTCCCCCTTAAGAGAAGGGGGAGGCCTGCAGTACCGCAGCCTGCCGCACCGCATCGGGTGGCGCTGCGGCAACTAGCGCGCCGATATTCAGTTGCAGCGCCCCAAACGGAGGCGGGCACACCCTGGTATAGCGCCCGCTTCCGAATTGGGGTGCAGAAGACGAATATACGGCGTGCGCTAATGCCTCCCCGCCCAGCGCTAACTTTTGGGCGCGAGCGAGCTGCCCGCGCCCAAGTGAATTTCTAGGCCATTGTGTTTTAATTTCACACAAGATCACAAAAGAGATACACATGAGGATGGCCATTTTAGCTCATTCATCCAGAGAGAGCCTACAGTCCACTTGTCACCATCCAACTACTTTCTTTACATAAACTTAGTCATGGTTTCTGGGGGAGGAGGGGAGATATGTATAATGATGTGTGTGCCACATGAATTATTAAATTGATTACCAAAGTTGTGTTTTTTAACTTACAAGTTATTTCATGTTTGCTCATTTCTTGTGTTAAATGCAGAATACAAAAAGGATCTAATCATCCCATCATTTGATCATTAAACGTTTATTAACTGATATAACTGGGTTTTCAAAGTTTCTCACTATCCAGCTTTATTTACTAAAATTTTCATAGCGCCTAATGTTTTAAAGTAAATTTTTCAAACATTTAACATTGTTGCATATGATCAATTTCACAGTGTTAATAGTAATATGATTTTATATATAATACTGTTAGCAGGAACATATTAATTTAATATACCACATTCATACATTTTCAGTGGGCATAACTATTACAAAATACTAATTGTATACACATTCATTTAAATCCGTAATAAATGCATTCATTTTTGGATTTACAGTTTCTGTGGATAAATAGTAATTAGCATCTGTAAACAATGCTAATTCTTATGCATTAAAGCTACAAAAATTAAGAAATTTTAGTGAATGATATTAAACTTTGTCAAGCATGAGCCTTTTTGTTTGCATGATTAAACAGTTAGCAGAAATAAAACTGTAACCAGATTCTGAACTTGCGGGATGGATGCCACAGTGAGTCATCTTGGAATCTGGGTTCAGTCTAGCCCAGACTGATGAGATGAAATGAGAGTCTCCCTGTGTACTAGCTGTAAGGGTCATACAGGAATGTTTGGGCAGTCTCAATCCAGCCACCAACACAAAACTAGCCTTAATTTGGCACTAATTGATAATCTCAATGGGAGGTCATAAAATGGTGAATGTGGGGAATGGAAATTATCACATTGGGTACAGCAATTAGGGCTGAGCTACATTGCTGGAATAGTAAAGGGAGCTTTGTTCAACATCTAATCATGCTAAAATAACAACAGAAAATGCTGGAAATACTCAGCAGGCCAGGCAGCATTCTTGGAGAGAGAAACAGAGTTAACGTTTCAGGTCTGGGACCCTTCATCAGAATCATGCTATGTCTGACGTAGGATATACCTAAGCTGGGATTGCTTGGTGCTGATGCTAGTACCCTAAATGGAAAGTGTTTTACTCCCCCACTCTCACCTTTTATAAGCATTGAAAATTGCAAAGAGAAAGCAAATTTCTGTATTTCAGTTTGCAGAGGTTTGGTAACCTTGTAAAGTATTTAGCATTGAATTCAGATACTACTGAAATTTTGAAATTTGTAACAGCTTTCCCTAAAACTCATCCCACTTGAATTACATGTACATTAATGATGCCTAATATAAAGACTTCCATTTATTTCTTACCCACTGAACAGTATTGTTATATAGGGCTGATTTTCCAAATGCATACAACCAGTGGGATGTCTCAGCCACTGCCTGTGCACATCAGGAAGATCTGTGTCCACTGCAGTTTTGTATATTTTGAAGCCATATGTCATGAACATGTTCTTAAATTTGCCAAATAAAAACTTGCCAGCCTCTGAGAATATATATTTTGAATACTCTGAGGAAAAAATACCTTATTTCTTCTTAATCCAATACTTCATAGATTCATGAAAATTGCTGATTTGGCATTTTCATTATGTTTAATTTGTCATTAAAGATGAAAAATAAGACAAGTAGTGTGTGGCTGCACGGTGGCAAATCATGTTAGTGCATCATTACTTTGAGCCACTACAATGCTGGGAGGCAGGTATGATGCCACACACCATTATCTGCACACCTCACTCACCATGACCCTAGCCCCATATCCCACTTGGTGGGCAACTGCCACTAGTGATCTGAGAAAACAATGGCAGGAGTAGAAAAGCAGAGGAAATACTGGAGCTGCCTTGTGAGATTAGACTAGTGTAATAATCTAGGAGAGGTGGGTTGTGAAGGGAACACAATGGGGTGGTGAGGTTAATGAAACCAGAAAGCAGTTTTTCTCTCCTGACTTCCGCAGTGTAGCCAGGCCCCAGAACCTATAATGTTCCTAATGTTGGGAGCCCCTGTCCAGTGCCTGGATGACATTCAGGCTTGGGCTGATAAGTGGCAAGTAACATTCACGACACACAATTGCCAGGCAATGACTATCTCCAACAAGCGAGAGTCTAAGAATCACCCCTTGATATTCAACGGAATTACCATCGCTGAATCCCCCACCATCAACATCCTGGGGGTCACCATTGACCAGAAACTTAACTGGACCAGCCACATAAATACTGTGGCAACAAGAGCAGGTCAGAGGCTAGGTATTCTGCAGCGAGTGTCTCACCTCCTGACTCCACAAAGCCTTTCTACCATATACAAGGCACAAGTAAGGAGTGTGATGGAATACTCTCCACTTGCCTGGATGAGTGCAGCTCCAATAACACTCAAGAAGCTCGACACAATCCAGGACAAAGCAGCCCACTTGATTGGCACCCCATCTACTACCTTAAACATTCACTCCCTCCACCACCGGCGTACCGTGGCTGCAGTGTACCATCTACAAGATGCACTGCAGCAACTTGCCAAGGCTTCTTCGGCAGCACATCCCAAACCCAAGACCTCTTCCACCTAGAAGGACAAGGGCAGCAGACGCATGGGAATACCACCATCTCCAAGTTCCCCTCCAAGTCATACACCATCCTGACTTAGAAGTATATCGCCGATCCTTCATCATCGCTGAGTCAAAATCCTGGAACTCCCTATCTAACAGCACTGTGGGAGTACCTTCACCACATGGACTGCAGCGGTTCAAGAAGGCAGCTCACCACCACCTCAAGGGCAATTAGGGATGGGCAATAAATGCTGGCTTTGACAGCGACACCTACATCCCATAAACGAATAAAAAAAAAGCACAGTCTACCCCACACTAAACAGTAATTTGGGAATTTAACCCCCACCAACTGAGCAACGTCTTGGCCATTATCCCCCATGACTCTTCTATCCCTGTTAAAAAAACAAAAAATGTTGGAAATACTCAGCAGGTCAGGCAGCATCTGTGAAGAGAGAAGCAGAGTTAATATTTCAGGTCGATGACCTTTCGTTAGAACTGGAAAAAGTTAGGGATGTAACAGATTTTAAACAGGGGCAGGGAAAGCGGGGTGAGGAAAGATCAAAAGGGAAGGTCTGTGATAGGGTGGAAGGCAGGAGTGAGTAAATGACAAAAGGTGTGATAATACAAAGCAAAAGGAGATGGTAATGGGACAAGTAAAGAAACAAAAGATGAGTCTAGAAGAGGTGTAAATGGGAATGGCAGAATCATCAACAGCTGCCATGTGAAAAAATAGGGGCAGAGGTTATGCTGTATAATTGTTGAACTCGACGTTGAGTTCAGAAGTCTGTAAAGTGCCTAATCGAAAGATGAGGTGCTGGTCCTTAAGTTTCGTTGGAACAGTGTAAGAGGCCAAGGACGGAGAGGTCAGAGTGGGAGTGGAGTGGAGAATTAAAGTGACAGGCGACTGGAAGCTCAGGGTCATATTTACAGACTGAACAGAGGTGTTCCACAAAGCGGTCACCCAATCTGCGTTTGTTCTCACCAATGTCGAGGAGACCACATTGTGAGCAGTGAATACAGTATACTAAATTGCAAGAAATACAAGTAAATCGATGTTTCACCTGGAAGGAGTGTTTGGGGCCCTAGACAGTGGGAAGGGAGGAGGTAAAAGGACAGGTATTGCATCTCCTGCGCTTGCACGGGAAGGTGCTGTGGGAAGGGGAGGGGGTGTTGGGGGTGATTGAGAAGTTTTCCAGGGTGTCGCAGAGGGAGCAGTCCCTTCGGAATGCTGAAAGGGGAGGGGATGGGAAGACGTGTTTGGTGGTGGGATCACGCTGGAGGTGGCGGAAATGGTGGAGCATGATCCATTGAATGTGATGGCTGGTGGGGTGAAAGGTGAGGACAAGGCGAACCCTATCGTGGTTCTGGGAAGGAGGGGAAGGGGTGAGAGCAGAAGGGCGGGAAATGGAACGAACATGGTTGAGGGCCATGTCAACCACGGTAGAGGTCAATCCTCGGTTGAGGAAAATGGAACCCATATTGGAAGCACTAGTATGGAAGGAGGCATTGTCAGAGCAGATGCAACGGAGACAGAGAAACTGGGAGAATGGAATAGAGTCCTTACAGGAAGCAGCGTGGGAGGAAGTGTAGTCCAGGTAGCTCTGGGAGTCAGTGGGCTTATAGTAAATGTTTGTTGATAGCCTATCCCCAGAAATGGAGACAGAGAAGTCGAGGAAGGGAAGAGTCAGAGATGGACCATGCGAAGGTGAGGGAAGGGTGGAAATTGGAAGCAAATTCAATGAAATATTCTAGTTCAGGGCGAGAACAAGAAACGGCATCGATACAGTCATCAATGTACCAGAAAAAGAGGTGAGGGAGGGGACCTGAGTAGAACCGGAACAAAGACTGTTCCATATATCCCACGAAAAGGCAGGCATAGCTAGGACTCATGCGGGTTCCCATAGCAACACCATTTTATTTCAGATTTCCAGCATCCACAGTATTTGCTCTTCTATCCCTGTGTTGGCAGCTATCACCTTCCCTCACATCAGCTGCTCCGCTGGGCCCTCCCTGCACTGAATTGAAAACAGGCCCTCAGAAACTGTTCCATCACCACTAATCAAACATCCTCCACCCACTCCCGCTCTACCTTCCTCCCTTTTCTCTCCCCAGCCTCCGTTCTCCCAACATTTTCTCCTCCCCTCTACCTACCTCATTCTCTCCCCCTCCCCTCTTTTCTCTTCTCCCCTTTCTCCCTATCCTTCTTCTTCCCGCTCCCCTTCCTGTACCGTAGTCCCTGCCCTCCCCTTGCCTTTTCCCTTTCCCTTCCAACATCTGAGACCAGTTATCGCACCCTGCCCCACCACCCTCTAACCCTGCATGACCTAAATACTGCACTCAGTTTTGACTCCCCATGTGTAATGCCACAGGACATCAACTCGTAGCCTATATTTATCTATTCATCAGCTCAGTCCAAAATCGTATTCTGGAGTTGGACTCAAAGGGATGGATTTTCATTCAGGAGGCGGGTAACATAGAAACATAGAAGATAGGAGCAGGAGTAGGCCATTCAGCCCCTCAAGCCTGCTCCGCCATTCAACGAGATCATGGCTGATCATCCAAATTCAGTACCCTGTTCCTGCCTTCTCTCCATATCCCTTGATCCCCTTAGCCTTAAGAAATATATCTAACTCCTTCTTGAATATAATTAATGAATTGGACTCTATTGCCTTCTTCAGTAGAGAATTCCACAAGTTCACCACTCTCTGGGTGAAGAAATTCCTCCTCATCTCTGTCCTAAATGGCTTACCCCTTATCCTTCGACTGTGACCCCTGGTTCTGGACTCCCCGACCATCGGGAACATCCTTCCTGCATCTAGTCTGTCTAGTCCTGTTAGAATTTTATAAGTTTCAATGAGATCTCCTCTCATTCTTCTAAACTCCAGCGAGTACAAGCCCAATCGACCCAATCTCTCCTCATACGTCATTCCTGCCATCCCAGGTATCAGCTTGGTGAATCTTCGCTGCACTCCTTCCATGGCAAGAACATCTTTCCTCAGATAAGGAGACCAAAACTGCACACAATACTCAAGATGTGGCCTCACCAAGGCCCTGTACAACTGCAGCAAGACATCCTTGTTCCTGTACTCAAACCCTCTCGCTACGAAGGCCAACCTACCATTTGCCTTCTTAACCGCCTGCTGCACCTGCATGCTTACCTTCGGCGACTGGTGCACAAGGACGCCCAGGTCTCGTTGCACTTCCCCTTCTCCCAATCTATTGCCATTCAGACGATAATCTGCCTTCCTGTTTTTGACACCAAAGTGGATAACCTCACATTTATCCACGTTATATTGCATCTGCCATGCTTCTGCCCAATCACCCAACCTGTCCAAATCATACTGGAGTTTCTCGGCATCCTCCTCACAGCACACACGCCCACCCAGCTTTGTGTCATCTGCAGACTTGGCGATATTACACCTAGTACCCTTGTCCAGATCATTAATATATATTGTGAATAGCTGGGGTCCAAGGACCGATCCCTGCGGTACCCCACTAGTCACTGCCTGCCACTCGGAAAAAGACCCGTTTATTCCAACTCTTTGCTTTCTGTCTGCTAACCAGTTCTCTATCCAAATCAATACCTTGCCCCCAATCCCATGTGCCTTAACTTTTCACACCAATCTCTTATGCGGGACCTTATCGAAAGCCTTTTGAAAGTCCAAATACACCACATCCACTGGTTCTCCCTTATCTATTTTACCAGTTACATCCTCAAAAAATTCCAGTAGATTAGTCAAGCACGATTTACCTTTTGTAAATCCATGTTGACTTTGTCCGATCCGGTCAGTTTTCCAAGTGCTCTGCTATTACATCTTTTATAATGGACTCTAGCATTTTCCCCACTACCGATGTCAGGCTTACCGGTCTGTAATTCCCCGTTTTCTCTCTACCACCTTTTTTGAATAGTGGGGTAACATTAGCTACCCGCCAATCCATGGGTACTGTTCCAGAGTCTATCGAATTTTGGAAGATGACCAGCAATGCATCTACTATTTCTAGGGCCACTTCCTTAAGTACCCTAGGATGTAGATTATCAGGCCCTGGGGATTTATTGGCCTTCAATCCCGTCAATTTCCCTAACATCATTTCCCTACAAATACTGATTTCTATCAGTTCCTCCCTTTCATTAGACCCTATTTTCCCTGACATCACTGGGAGGTTATTTGTGTCCTCCTTTGTGAAGACAGAACCAAAGTATGTATTTAATTGGTCTGCCATTTCTTTGTTCCCCATTATAAATTCCCCTGATTCTGACTGCAAGGGACCTACGCTTGACTTCACCAATCTTTTTCTCTTCACATATCTATAAAAGCTTTTACAGTCAGTTGTTATGTTCCCTGCAAGCTTACTCTCATACTCTAGTTTCCCCCTCTTAATTAATCCCTTTGTCCTCCTTTGTTGAATCCTAAACTGCTCCCAATCCTCAGGTTTACTGCTTTTTCTGGTCAATTTATATGTCCTCTCCTTGGATCTTATGCTATCCCTAATTTCCCTTGTTAGCCATGGTTGAGACACTTTTTTGTTTTATTTTTATGCCAAACTGGGATGAACAAATTCTGTAGTTCATCCATGCGATCTTTGAATGTTTGCCATTGCCTATCCACCGTCAACCCTTTGAGTGACATTCCCCAATCAATCCTACCCAACTCGCGCCTCATACCAACGTAGTTTCCTTTATTTAAATTCAGGACCCTAGTCTCTGAGTCAACTACTTCACTCTCCATCTTAATGAAGAATTCTATCATATTATGATTGCTCCGACCCAAGGGGCCTCACACAACAAGATTGCTAATTAATCCTTTCTCATTATGTAATACCCAGTCCAAGATAGCCTGATCTCTAATTGGTTCCTCGACATATTGGTCCAAGAAACCATCCCGTATACACTCCAGGAATTCCTCCTCCACAGTATTGTTACTAATTTGGTTAGCCCAAACTATATGTAGATTAAAGTCACCCATGATAACTGCCGTGCCCTTATTGCACGCTTCTCTAATTTCCCTTTTAATGCCATCCCCGACCTCGGCATTACTGTTTGGAGGTCTATATACCACTCCCACTAACGTTTTCTGCCCCTTGGTATTTCTCAGTTCTACCCATACAGATTCCACATCATCAGAGCTAATATCCTTCCTTACAATTGTGTTAATCACCTCTTTAACCAGCAATGCTACCCCACCTCCTTTTCCTTTTTGCCTATCTTTCCTGAATATTGAATACCCCTGGATGTTGAGTTCCCAGCCTTGGCCACCCTGGAGCCATGTTTCCATAATCCCGATCATATCATATTCGTTTACCTCTATTTGCGCAGCTAATTCATCCACCTTATTACGAATGCTCCTCGCATTAAGACACAAAGCCTTCAGGCTTGTTTTTTTAACGCTCTTAGATCTTTTAGAATTATTATTTACTGTGGCCATGTTTGATTTAAACCCTTGATTTCTCTGACTGCCACTTTTGTTTTTCTCCTTCCTGTCTTTTGCTTTTATCCTTGTTTCCCTTTCCTCTGTCTCCCCGCTCAGGTTCCCAAGCCCCTGCCATTTTAGTTTAAACCCTCCCCCAGAGCACTAGCAAACACTTCCTCTAGGACATCGGTCCCGGCCCTGCCCAGGTGCAAACCGTCCATTTTGTACTGGTCCCACCTCCCCAGAACCGGTTCCAATGTCCCAGGAATTTGAATCCCTCCCCCTTGCACCATTCCTCTAGCCACGTATTCATCTGAAATATCCTTCTATTTCTACTCTGATTAGCACGTGGCACTGGTAGCAATCCTGAAATTACTACCTTTGAGGTCCTATTTTTTAATTTACCTCCTAACTCCCTATATTCAGCTTTTAGGACCGCATCCCGGTTTTTACCTATATCGTTGGTACCTATATGCACCAGGACAACTGGCTGTTCACCCTCCCCTTCCAAAATGTTCTGCAGCCGCTCTGAGACATCCTTGACCTTTGCACCAGGGAGGCAACGCACCATCCTGGAGTCTCATTTGCGGCCGCAGAAACGCCTATCTATTCCCCTTACAATAGAATCCCCTATTACTATAGCTCTACCCCTCTTTTACCTCCCGTCCTGTGCAGCAGAACGACCCCTGGTGCCAGGAAGTTGGCTGCTGGTGCCTTCCCCTGTTAAGCCATCCCCCCCATCAGTATCCAAAGTGGTATATCTGTTTGAGAGGGGGATGGCCACAGGGGACCCCTGCACTACCTGCCTGTGCCTACTACTCTGCCTGGTGGTCACCCATTCCCTTTCTGCCTGTGCAACCTTTACCTGTGGTGTGACCAACTGCTTAAGCATGATATCCACGACATCCTCAGCCTCGCGAATGCTCCAGTATGTATCCATTCACAGTTCCAGCGCCGCAATGTGGTCTGTCAGTAGCTGCAGCTGGATACACTTCCTGCACACATAAGAACATAAGAACATAAGAAATAGGAGCAGGAGTAGGCCAATCGGCCCCTCGAGCCTGCTCCGCCATTCAATAAGATCATGGCTGATCTGATCCTAACCGCCAGTCCACTATCACAGAACCATCTCCTGAATCTAACAGAATTAGACACACGAAATAGGAGCAGGATCAGGCTACACGGCCCCTGGGCCCGCTCCGCTACCCACAGGGCCATGACCGATCCGAACCTAGACTGATGTCCAAATTCCTGCCCGCTCCCCATAACCCTTAATTCCCTTTACTTCTAGGAAACTGTCTATTTCTGTTTTAAATTTATGTAATGATGTAGCTCCTACAGCTTTTTGGGGCAGCATATTCCATGGACCTACCACCCTCTGAGTGAAGTAGTTCCTCCTCATCTCAGTTTTGAAAGAGCAGCCCCTTATTCTAAGACTATGCCCCCTAGTTCTAGTTTCACCCATCATCGGGAACATCCTCCCCGCATCCACCCGATCCAACCCCTTCACAATCTTATATGTTTCAATAAGATCGCCTCTCATTCTTCTGAACTCCAATGAGTAGAGTCCCAATCTACTCAACCTCTCCTCATATGTCCATCCCCTCATCCCCGGGATTAACCGAGTGAACCTTCTTTGCACTGACTCGAGAGCAAGTATGTCCTTTCTTAAGTATGGACACCAAAACTGTACGCAGTATTCCAGGTGCGGTCTCACCAATACCTTGTACAGCTGAAGCAATACCTCCCTATTTTTATATTCTATCCCCCTAGCAATGAAAGCCAACATTCCATTGGCCTTCTTAATCACTTGCTGCACCTGCATACTAACCTTTTGAGTTTCGTGCACCAAGACCCCCAGATTCCTTTGTACTTCAGTACTTTCCAGTTTCTTGCCATTAAGATAATAACTTGCTCTACGATTTTTCCTGCCAAAGTGCATAACCTCACACTTTCCAGTATTGTATTCCATCTGCCAAATCTCTGCCCACTTACTTAGCCTGTCTATGTCCCCTTGCAGGTTTTTTATGTCCTCCTCACTCACTACTTTCCCTCCCATCTTAGTATCATCTGCAAACTTTGATATGTTACACTCGGTCCCCTCCTCCAAATCGTTAATATAGATTGTAAAGAGTTGGGGACCCAGCACTGACCCCTGCGGAACACCACTAGTTACTGATTGCCAGTCTGAGAATGAACCATTTATCCCAACTCTCTGCCTTCTGTTAGATAGCCAATCCTCTATCCATGCCAGAATATTACCCCCAATCCCATGATTTTTTATCTTAAGCAATAATCTTCTGTGTGGCGCCTTGTCAAATGCCTTTTGGAAGTCTAAATACACTACGTCCACTGGTTCCCCTTTATCCACCCTATATGTTACTTCCTCAAAGAACTCCAGCAAATTTGTCAAACATGACTTCCCCTTCATAAAACCATGCTGACTTTGTCCTATTAAATTATGATTATCCAAATGTCCTGTTACTGTCTCCTTAATAATGGACTCCAAAATTTTACCTACCACAGATGTTAGGCTAACCGGCCTATAGTTTCCAGCCTTCTGTCTACTGCCCTTTTTAAATAAGGGTGTTACATTAGCAGTTTTCAAGTCTGGCGGGACCTTTGCCGAGTCCAGGGAGTTTTGGAAAATTATTACCAATGCATCCACAATCCCTACCGTCACTTCCCTCAAGACCCTAGGATGTAAGCCATCAGGTCCAGGTGATTTATCCGCCTTGAGTCCCGTTATTTTACCGTGTACCACTTCCTTAGTGATTTTGATCTTGTTTAGCTCCTCCCCCTCTTTAGCCCCCTGTTTGTCCAGTGTTGGGATATTCTTAGTGTCTTCTACTGTAAAGACTGATACAAAATATTCATTCAGTGTTTTTGCCATCTCCATATTTCCCACCATTAATTTCCCGGTCTCATCCTCTAAGGGACCAACATTTACTTTAGCCACCCTTTTTCTTTTTATATAACTATAAAAACTCTTACTATCTGTTTTTATATTTTTTGCTAATTTACTTTCATAATCTATCTTCCCTTTCTTAATCAATCTTTTTGTTATTTTTTGCTGTCTTTTAAAGTTTTCCCAATCCTCTATCCTCCCACTAGATTTGGCTACCTTATATGCCCTTGTTTTTAGTCGAATACTATCCTTAATTTCTTTACACATGGTCGTCAGGGACACAGGAAGTGTCCCTGATTTCCCACATAGCGCAGGAGGAGCATACCACGGGGCCGTGCTCTCCTGCCATGACTTACCCTTAAATTGATTCAATTTAAATTAATTCAAATCAATACCACCAATTACACTATACGTAAATGATATATTTAAGGGCCCTTTTTTTACCAACAGTCCCCGCTACACCACAGAGAGCTTAGAAACTATAAACCACAGAGTTTAAGTTTGGAAAAAAGGAGAAAGGGAGAGATACTCACCAAACAATCACTTAACTGCTTTCTGGTGACGTCACACTTTAATTACTTTTTACTTCTCTCTCTCCCGCTCTGAGCTCTGAGATTGGTAAGCCTACCTGGTCTGCTGCTGCCGCTTTTAAACACGCTCCTATGCCGCTGCCGCCTCACCCAGGTCCGCCGCCACTGTGGGGCCTACCTGGTCTGCTGCTGCCGCTTTTAAACTCGCTCCTCTGCCGCCGCCGCCTCACCCAGGTCCGCCGCCACTGTCGGGCCTACCTGGTCTGCTGCTGCCGCTTTTAAACTCGCTCCTCTGCCGCCGCCACCTCACCCAGGTCTGCAGCCGCCATCTAGAGCTTTTGACAGATGAAATATCAGCGTTTCACAGCTGTTTGAAGCTGTCAAACACTGACAATCTGTACTCTAAGTTAATTCCTTCCTCTCAGGATGATTTAGAGATCTCTCCGGAACAGAAAGCTGAAAGCTGCAGATTTTGACAGATCACAGCCATTCTGCTTTCTGTGCCGGTGAGATGAGGGGCTCCCGAGACCTGAAGGAAGGAAGCCTGTAAAGGTAAGTACATGTAAGTAAAACTGCTTTAAACACTTTACACACACCAAACACATTTACCTCTGCACTCATGCACCCATCACTCGACCCCTCCAAACCCTTCAACCCGACAGCCCGCCTCGCTAACTTGACGTGGTTTGGAGCCGTCGGGAATCCCACACTTCACCAATAAAAATAGGGATTAGGCTAAAAACTGCCTGTTAACTACCTGTTAACAGGCAGTTAATTGGCACTAATCCCCTTACCACCTCGGGGAGGCGGGTCCCAGCGCCGGTCAGGTACCCGCCTCCTTTGAAACTGGGATGGAGGCGGGTTGGGGGCGGGATAGGTTCGTGCCCCCTGATTTCAAGATTTTAACCCCCCACACACCTCCAATCCCACCTCCACGGCTCAATGAAAATCCTGCCCAAAGTGTCAAAGGAACCCACAAGAAGTAAAGAAATACTGTACTTCAGGGAAGGCGCACAGAAAAATCATAGAAACACAGAAAAATAGGAGCAGGAGTAGGCCATTCAACCCTTCAAGCCTGTTCTGCCATTCAATATGATCATGGCTGATCCTCTATCTTAATACCATATTCCCACTCTCTCCCCATACCCCTTGATGCCTTTTGTGTCTAGAAATCTATCTATCTCATTCTAAAATATATCCAGTGACTTGGCCTCCGCAGCCTTCTGTGGTAGAGAATTCCACAGGTTCACCACCCTCTGAGTGAAGAAATTTCTCCTCATCTCAGTCCTAAATGTCGTACCCCGTATCCTGAGACTATGACCCCTCATTCTAGAGCTCCCAGCCAGGGGAAACATCCTCCCTGCATCTAGTCTGTCTAGCCCTGTCAGAATTTTATACATTTCAATGAGATCCCCTCTCATTCTTCTAAACTCTAGTGAATACAGGCCTAGTCAACCCAATCTCTCCTCATACAACAGTCCTGCCATACCAGGAATCAGTCTGGTGAACCTTCACTGCACTCCCTCTATGGCAAGTATATCCTTTCTTAGGTAAGGAGACCAAAACTGCACACAGTACTCCAGGTGTGGTCTCACCAAGGCCCTGTATAACTGTAGTAAGACATCCTTGCTCCTGTACTCAAATCCTCTTGCAATGAAGGCCAACATACCATTTGCCTTCCTAACTGCTTGCTTCACCTGCATGTTTGCTTTCAGTGACTGGTGTACAAGGACACCCAGGTCCCTTTGTACATCAATATTTCCCAATCTATCACCATTTAAATAATACTCTACCTTTCTGTATTTGCCCAATCCTATCTGTGAGCCGTTTTGCAGGTGCAGTATGTGTATACAGATAGGATTTGTATAAGAATCATATGCCACTCTAGGTTGCAGTGAGTGTTTGACAAAAATACATCTCCATTCTAACTCCACTCAGGTTTCTCTCCTGTCACAGTAAACTGGTGATGCTGAATGGAACTCAGCATAACAAAACTTTTGTTTTATGAAATGGGACTTGTCCCATTCTCTTTGTAGGGGTCTTATATTACATCACTCACTCTACTTTTTATTCTCACCTACTGAAACCTGGAGTTAAACTTTAGGCTCCAAATTGATAACTGCAGGTCTCTCTCTCTGAGCATGAAGCCAAGACTCTCTTCTCAAGCATCAACCTAATCCTTAACATTTCTTGGTTGCCTTGTGGGCATTATATTAGTATGAAACTGGTCTGAGAGCAGCTCTGTCCAACCATATTACTACAGGAAAGAAGACTTGCTGCAGCTATTCATATTGTGTGCAATAAACTATACTGAGACAATTAAAGAAGAACTGAAGAGAATTGAATATATATTTGAGTCTTAAACTGGAAGCTTAGGCTTAGCAGCCACTGTTAAAATGGCAGCAGCAGCAGCGACATAAGGAAAGTCTGATTGGTCCCTTCTAACCATGTGATTAATAAAATATTAATGGTTATACTGTTAATGGGGACCAATCAGATGCCAAAAGGTAGATGCAAACATTTTAATAGGATCGCTAGATAGGACTTATTGCATACAAATCTGTAAATTAATGTAAAAGATGAGAGGACATTCATACACCATTTGAGTTTAGCACATAAGAATTTCAATGTCAGCTGAACACCATAGAATACATTGCAGCCTTACTCACCCCAACCATATTTTGGAATGAAAAAAACCTGGATAGACACATATTGATGGCCTAAATGCACACTACTGTGTCATTCTGATAATCTGTGTACTAACACGAACAACAAATTTAACCCACACCAGGAAATAATCAGAATAAAATCAAAGTTCACGGTTGGTGGGGGAAACTATTAACAACTTGTATTTATATATGTAGCACCTTTAACGTAGAAAAACCATCCCAAGACACTTCATAGAGGTGTAAATAAAAGTTGAACACCAAGCCAAAGATGGAGATGGTTGAAGAGGTGGATTTTAAGGAGAGTTATAAAGGAGGTGGAGAGGCAGAGGGGTTTAATGAGAGAATTCCAGAGCGGTGGGGCCTAGGTGCCTGAAGGCAAGACTGCCAATGGTGGATGAAAGATAGGAGATGCATAAAAGGCCAGAATCAAAGGAATAGAAATTTCGGGCCGGTGGGAGTTGTAGGGCTGGAGGAGGTTACAGAGCTAAAATAGCAAGGCCTTGAAGGATTTTAAACACAAGGAAAAGCATTTTAAATTTGAGGTGTTGGGGAATGGGAGCCAATGTAAGCCAGCGAGCACAGAGTTGATGGGTGAGCAGGACTTGGTGCGGGATAGGATATGGTCAACAAAATATTGGATGAGCTGAAGTTGACAGGGTAAAGGACGGGAGTTCAGCCAGAAGAGCATTGGAATCATCAAGTCTGGAGGTGCCAATGGCGTGGATAAGGGTTTCGGCATCAGATTGGCTGCGGAATAAGGCAATGTTACTGAGGTGGAAGTAGGCGGTCTTTATGATGGAGAGGATATGGGGTTGGAGATTCAACAGGTGCCAAAGATGATGGCTTCAGTCGTACTGGGTTTCCCCAGTGTCATCAAACAAAAACTAACAAAAGTGCCCCCTTTTCAGAAGAGCACAACTAATGGAAAACAAAATCATAAAAAGCAAAGCAAACTTATCAAATTAAATATGTGATTGCCTCATTGTACTGACAATGAAATTCCCCATCATGGATGAGACCAACCCATTGCTTCCTAAACTATTTCTTTAAATATAAACTGAAATCGCCTTCTACGTTGCTACTCGGACATTTGAGATGAAGTTGAAGTTTGCACATGGAATAGAGAAATGTTCCAGCGGAAAGTTTCACTCCTCCGCTACATATTGGGATGTTGATGATCACAGCTGAAAATCGGCCCGATATCAGCACCCAGCAACTGGGCTGTCTGAAAAACATCCGGCTGCAAACCTAAACAAAGCTCTGCGGAACAAAGCCTTCATTGAAATTGAGCGGCACTCTGAAGTTCACCAGTGCTCTCCACACCCCGATCCCCATCATCCCAGGCTCACCTTGTCAATCTGTCCCACCCCTGTTATCCCACAGATGCTCCTCTGTTCCCATTGAAAAGAATTCTAGTTCTCTGTTCCAGAATTGTGGTTAGGCACCCTCCTCCCCTCTCCGCCCCTTCCCTTCTTCTCATTTTCCCCTCCCCAACCTCACTCCCCCTTCTTCCTATTTGTCTCTACAGCTCCTTCCCTCCTCTCCCACGTTGGTTCCATTATTCCCCCAGCCTCTAACTTTGCTTTACCTGAAAAATTCAAACTGGTCTCGAGACTCTTGACAGCCCCGTATGCAACACCACAAGAGATCAAGTAGGTTCTTTTGAAACTTAGGCAATTTTCTCTTTAAATGAAAGAAACAGGAATGTACAAGACCAGAAAAGGCCAGTGTAGGTCATTTGGACAGTTTCATTTTGTCCATTGGTTTCTTCTATGATTGTTTTTCTTGTAGTAAAATAAATATATCAAATCCGAAGCACAGTTGAGGAATGCCATGAAAACTTCACTGGTCACGGGTGTTCATGCTCCTGTGTTTTTGAGGGCAATAAGTCTAATGATTCAGACTTGCTGGGTGTTATCAGCAATCTAGACATTGCACAGCAAACTTTGTTGTGGTTGCTTCCTCGAGAACCATTGCTAAATCCAGGATTGCAGGTTTACATGGCTTTGTATGAATGTGTGGCTCGTAGCCCCAGGGACCTGAGCTTCGTGCCAACCAACAGGGCAGGGGGAGCAGTAATTGTTGGGGCTAGGGAGGTGGCAGTCATTGGGCCAGAATCTCTTTGGGTTTTCATCTCCCCTCAATTGTTAACCTGCATTTGCGAGAGTCCCCTTAGACCCTGCTCTGCTTTTCTCTCCCGCTTTTCCTACCTGCTCCTGATGGTGCTGGCCTTTGTCTTTCCCCCTGTAGCCTCCTGGAGTAATCCTTCTTCCAGTCAGTAGCCCAAGATGGCTACCATCATTAAATTTACATTTCTCCATTTTTAATAAGTTAAATATACACTCTTCCACCCTGCAATCATCTTAATTATAAAAATAATCTCCTGCTGCAGCCACTTGGGCCACTCACACCCCCAACCCCTAGCAGCGAACCTTGCTCAATGTGTCCCCCCTCCTTACTGGCTTTGTTGGGCTGGTCTAGTCCAGCTGGCTCTGCCACTCACTCCCAGCTCCACCCCACTAACCAAGATTGGGTCGATCCACCCCACCATGTAGCTGCTATTTCACTCCGGCTCTGAATTGCCCCCGTTATCTTCTCCCTCCTTCCACTCTCCCTAAAAGTTACTCCTTACTTCAGCCATGATTGCAACTGGATGTCACATGACTGAATCTCCAAGAATTCCAGAGTTAGCAACCCTACAACAACAACTTGCATTTATATAGCGCCTTTAAAGTAGTAAAATGTCCCAAGGTACAGGAGCGTTATCAAACAAAATCTGACACCAAGCCATGTAAGGAGATATTAGGACAGGTGACCAAAAACTCGGGTCAACGAGGAAGGTTTTAAGGAGCATCTTAAAGGAGGCGAGAGGTTGAGAGGTGGGGAGATTTCCGGAGGGAATTCCAGAGCTAAGGGCCGAGGCAGCTGAAGGCATAGCTGCTAATTGTGGAGTGATTAACAGGGGAGATGGGTGAACGGGACTTGGTACGGGATAGGATACGGGCAGCAGAGTTTTGGATGAGCTCAAGTTTATGAAGAGTGGAAAATGGGAGGGCTGCCAGGGGAGTATTGGATAGTCAAATCTAGAGGTAAAAAAAGCATTGATGAGGGTTTCAGCAGCAGATGATCTGGGGCACGGTCGAAAAACCATTAGTTGATCACCTGTGAAAAGAGGTTAGAGGACGGGCTAGTTGGACCAGACATAATTTAGTCCCTATTTTAAAGTCATACATTTGGGCAATTTGGAAAGCAGAGGGGTAGAATTTATTGGAATGCAAGATGGGTTGAGAACTTAGGAGGAGCAAAACTGAGATGCTACAGTGCCACTACTAGTGGAAAGGGTTTAATTGCATAGTGACAAGTTTACATAGGCAGTTTGCATTATAAATGTGGATATAGAAATTTATGATAGAAAAAGATTGACAAAGGAAGTGCGTGCAGACGAAAGACTTTTAATATATTGACAGACAGTATCTTGGGCAGCCCACTTAGGTCAGGTTTTGTCAGTGAAATTCTCTTAATCATACAGGGTTCAAAGTCCTTGGGACATGGTCCTGGCAGCTGAGCCAGGATCACATTCACTGGTGCCCTTCAGTGCTGGCCCTGCTGGAGTTTTATGGGTGCATGGGAGACCATCTAATTACCATGGGGGCAAGCTACTGGATACATTTCTGGTGCCTTCCTGTCCATAGCTGCAGGAAACTCTGGTTCCCATCTGTACAGGCTAAAAGGGATCCCCACTACCCATCGACCCCAGCCGCATTCTCCTCTGCTCCATGAACAAGGGGACTGATCTGCAAAAATTGTTAACAAGCATCTGTCTCTCTTAAGGAGTCTAGACTTCTTGCCTTGCCAGGATCCTACTGGTGGGATCCAATGTGTGCCATTGTGGAGCCCAGCACACCTCCATTCACTCAGCATATCAGTGTCCACTGATAGACTGGGTCCCTGTCCAGCCTAATGAGTGGGAACTCTCAGCATAGGAGGGAGTTCCCAACCATAGTTCCATTCCCTAGTCAACATTTGCCTTGTAACGGGTGGATGAAGATTTAGTTCATTGTAAGACAACCAGGAAATTCCTAAAAACAGCAGAGGTAGGTGTACTTTATGTGCCTTTAAGACAGAACTACTTTTACAGCTCCTGTATACTGTAGTACCGGCAGTGACCACACCTGTATATAAGCTTTGCGCATGCCTCTGTACCCCCAGTCTTGAAACTACCCTCCTCCAGTAAATACCTGTTTGTTGTTAAGTCACAGCATCCGTGTGGTTATTGAAAAACAGCATACCCTCAGAATCACAGATCTAACAGTGGCGACGAGTGTCGATTCGAATCTACCTGCAACTAAAAAAAAAGTCGAGGCCAGGAACACGGGCGTCGACCACGAGCAACCGCCCAGTCGTCAGGCAGAGAGTGAACATCGCAGGGGAGGCTGTGGAGAGCCGGGCTTGGTTCCCCAGCCGCGACGATCAGCAAGAGACTGACGACAGGTCCAGCGCAGACCCTTCCCAAGCAGCGGCGGCTGGAGCCGACCGACGGCGGAGAGAAAGCCGAGCAGCGTTGACGGGGTAAGACAGAGGGTGAAGCACGCAGGGCGCAGCCGTGGGTTGAACACCGAGCGGCGTCGAGAAAAAGAAAATAAACCAGAGAGAGAGAGGGTAAAGAAACAGCCGGGTTCAAGACCGAGCAGCGTCGAATTAAAAAAAAAAATTTTTAATAAAAAGAAGAACGTGCAGAGCACAGCCAGGGCTCACAGGCTGAACAGGGTCCGCGGGGAGAAGAAGGGAGAGCGCGGGAGACGTCATTGAGCCGCGGAGAAGAAGGAAGAGCGCGGGAGACGCCATTTTTAGAAGCCGCAGCGGAGAAGAAGGGCGAGCGCGGGAAGGAAGGAAAGCGCGGGAGATGCCATTTTGTGCCAGCGGAGAAGAAGGGGAAGCACGGGAGACGCCATTTTTGACAGTTAACTCACACCCAGGGATGCCGAAGAGTGGCAGTATCTCTACGTTCGACAATGAAGTCGAAGATTGGGCGACATATGTGGAACATATTGAGGTGTACTGCAGGGCGAATGAAGTGCCAGATGCTAATAAAGCACTGGTTTTGTTAAATTCCATGGGTGCAAAAACTTATGGGTTACTGCGAAATCTAATAACCCCAGAGAAGCTGGTGAACAAGAATTTCGAAAGCATAGTAGATATCCTACAGGACCACTTAAACCCCACACCGCTGCTGATAGCAGAACGATTTAAGTTCCATAAAAGGAACCAACACAAAGACGAAAGCAATGCTGAGTACCTAACGGAACTGCACAAGCTATCGAAACACTGCCAGTTTGGAGTGGGACTAGCAGATACGTTAAGGGACAAGTTTGTGTGTGGGCTACAAAGTGAAGGAACCCAGAAATGGCTTCTATCAGAAAAGGATCTTACGCTGGACAAAGCTTTCAGTATGGCAGTATCACACGAAGCAGCCGCAAGGGGCGCTGCAGAGATACAACGGAGACCGCAAGAATATGGCACCAATGAAATGTCCTATGGAACAGGGAAGTGCTATCGCTGCGGCAGAACAACACATGACCAGAAGGATTGTTGGTTCAAGGACCAAGTGTGCAGACGGTGTGGGAAAGCAGGACACATAGCAAGAGTCTGCAGGTCTGGGAAGAAAACCAACAGTAAGAAATCTCCACAGGAGAAGTACAAAAAGGTACACCAGGTGATGGACAGTGGTTCAGACGAACAGAAAAGTGACACAGACTCCGGAAGCAAGGAGCTGGGTTGTCTGAAACTACATAAGGTAACCGAAATGGAGGATCACCAGACTATCTGGGTTACACTCAAGATAGACGGAGTCCAAGTGAAAATGGAATTGGACACAGGATCAGCCCTAACAGTCATAAATCAAAGGGACTACAAGCGGCTATTTTCACATATACCCTTGAAAGCTACAGAGGTGGTCCCTGTTTCTAGGGGCGAATCAATATGAAATAGAATATAAAGGCACAAAACAGCATGGGAACGCTGATGGGCTATCGCGCCTGCCACTGCCTACTGTGGAGGAAGCACCAGCAGTGGACCCTATCGAGATATTTTATTCGTCAATAATTGAACGATTGCCAGTAACGAACGCGGATATAGAGAAGGAGACCCGCAATGATCCGACGCTGTCTCGGGTATATGATTTGACGGTGAGGGGATGGCCAACACATGGCGACTCACTGTTGCCAGCATTCTCATCCAGAAGAGAACAGCTGTCAGTATGCCAGGGGACAGTGATGTGTGGATCCAGAGTGGTGATTCCACCCAAGTTAAGGGAGAGAGTGCTAAATGAGCTACATGAAGGTCATCTGGGGGGAGTGAAAATGAAAAGCCTTGCTAGGGCTTATGTGTGGTGGCCGGGAATCGATCAACAAATCGAGGACCTAACTAAGAGCTGCTTAGGATGCCAGAAGGTCCAAAATGCACCACCACATGCCCCTCTACACCCATGGGAGTGGCCCTCCTCTCCATGGCAATGGGTGCATATTCATTTAGCTGGTCCATTCATGGACTCAATGTTCTTAATAGCAGTGGATGCTCATTCAAAGTGGCCTGAGGTGATAAAAAATGTCTTCAACCACTACAGAGAAAACAATTGCAGTCCTACGGACCATATTTGCCAGAAACGGTTTGCCAGAGCAGATTTGCTCTGATAATGGACCACAGTTTGTGTCCGACGAGTTTCAAAAATTTATGAGAAGGAATGGGGTAAGGCATTACACATCCGCCCCGTATCATCCAGCCATGAATGGATTGGCTGAGAGGTTCGTACAAACCTTTAAGAAGGCGATAAAGGCCATGTGCGACGATGAAATTCCACTACAGCATAAGATGGACAATTTCTTATTAGCCTACCGAAACGCGACACATGCAGTTACCAACCAGACCCCGGCCATGATGTTCTTTAACCAAAGGTTGAGATCTCGTCTGGACTTGCTCAGACCAAATGTGCGAAGAAATGTTGAGGACAAACAATTCCAGCACATCAATGAGAAGCCGACAAGGAGCTTCAATGTAGGGCAACCAGTCTTGGCCCGTGACTATCGAACAGAGAAATGGCAACCCGGAACGATATGCACGAGGCAGGGGCCATTAATGTACACAGTGGATGTCGGGGAGAACATTGTGAGACGCCACGTCGATCAGATCTTAGCGTCACAGGAACGCGTCAACCCCATGTCTCGAGTACCTGGGGATGAACCCGACATACCAGTAACATCTTCCTCAGAACCAGTAGCAGTGGAACCCGATGAACTACCCGATGAAAAGGGGTCAGAATCGCCTCTGCACCAAGAACAAGAACCTCAGGAAAGGCGCTATCCCGAAAGGGTCAGGAAGCCGCCCCAAAGACTGAATCTATAAATGGACTATTGTTGTTTAATGTACATGTTAAAGTGTTAATTGTTATTTGAATATTAGGGGTACTACTAATCTAAAAGGGGAGGAATTGTAGTGTATGTGCCTTTAAGACAGATCTACTTTTACAGCTCCTGTATACTGTAGTACCGGCAGTGACCACACCTGTATATAAGCTTTGCGCATGCCTCTGTACGCCCAGTCTTGAGACTACCCTCCTCCAGTAAATACCTGTTTGTTGTTAAGTTACAGCATCCGTGTGGTTATTGAAAAACAGCATACCCTCAGAATCACGGATCTAACAGTAGGCACAAGTGAGCCTCTGCATTTTCCACGGGGGATGTTCAGGCTGTCTCTGACCAGAGTTATGGTGGGAGACCAGTGGAACCCTCAAGGAATTTCACTGACATTGACTGAAGCCAAAAGCCGAAGGTGGGGCCTGTATTACTGTCAATACAGTAGTGCAATGTATAGCTAATTTTATTTTACTGACAATTTATTAATTTTTCAAGAGTTCTCCAATCACAAAATTAAACATTTTCTGTTGGTTTATGATCAACTAAATATACAATATCAATGAGACTTGTATTGACATGCCAGCTCAGTGTTACACTTTACCAGCGAATAAAATTGAACCAGTAAGCTTTAGGACCTATTTTAGTAATAAGGCAAGTGAAATTTTGTTGTGGTAAAATATCTTCAATCAGGTAACTTACTAAATACAGTCCTACAAAATGTAGAATGTAAAAGGTTCAGTTAAATGCTATCTAAAAAGCACTTGCTAAACAACCCAAGCCCTAATATTTACTGCACTGGCTAATAGAATAAATTCAGAATAATAGAATTAATAAATTCAGAATTTTGACTGAACAAATTGAATCAGTAAATACTGTTCACTGTTATAGTTCTGCCATCTTGTGGCCAGAAACAGGATATCATAGAGTAAAAACAGAAGAAGCTTGAAATACGCTTGACTTTTTACATTAGCAAAATACTGCGGAAGCTGGAAATCTGAAATAACAACAGAAAATGCTGGAAACACTCAGCAGGTCAGGCAGCATCGAGGAGAGAGAAACAGAGTCAATATTTTGGGTCGATGACTCTTCGTTAGAACTGGAAAAGGTTAAAGAAGAGAGATTTTTAAGCGGGGCAGGGAGTAGGGGAGTTAAGAACAAAGGGAAGGTCTGTGACAGGTTGGAAGGCAGGAGAGATTGACTGACAAAAGGGATGATGGTGCAAGGCATAAAGAGAAGCCCTACATGCAGAATTTTGCCGAAGCATCCTTCGCACCCAAAGGAAAACACCAACAAATGCATGCAGAGCCGAACTAGGTAGATACCCTCTGATAATAAACATCCAAAAACGAGCACTAAACTTCCTAAATCACCTCAAATCTAGCTCCCCAGACACCCTTCATTTTAAAGCCTTCCAGACCCAAGAGCTAAACCCAGAAAAGAGTCCCCTGAGTCAGCTGCTACTGAAACTAAGTACTCCTACTCAGCCGGACCCTGACCAGTCCCAGACCACCAGTCCCAGACCAACACTGCCGTCCAAACACCAATCCGAGTGAACCAAATCATTAAACAATGCAAAGAAACCTACCTGGAACATTGGAACAAAATAACCAAAAGCCAAAGCAGATTAGAATGTTACCGGGCCCTAAAAAGAGAATATAAACTGGCAGACTATCTCTCGACCATCAGAGACACAAAACAGAGACAGACCCTCACCAGGTACAGACTAAGCGACCACCAACTAGCAGTTGAAAAAGGAAGATACAAGAAATCCTGGCAGCCTAGAGAGAATAGAATATGTGATCAATGTCTGGCCGGCGAGGTTGAGACAGAGATGCATTTCCTCCTAAAATGCGAAAAATTCAACACATCAAGAAACATATTATTTGACAAGCTCAGCCAAACAACCCCAGATTTCAAGGAATTGGATGACCTGTCAAAATTAAGATTAGTCCTGGGAGAAGGAGACAGGCCATACCTTGGTGCCAAATATGTAACAACATGTCACAACCTGAGGACTGTTTAAAATTAATACTGAATGTACCCAATGATGTACAACGACTGTTTAAATTAATATTATTTAAAGTAATATTGTATGTACCCAACGAAGGTCAAAATTGTTTGACACCTACAGAATGTTGGAAAACTGTACTTTTTGTTATGTAAGCTTTGGCAATATGGTTCCCTGTAAACTTTCATGCCAATAAAGCATTTGAATTGAATTGATAATGGGACAAGTTAAGAAACAAAAGATGACTCTAGATGAGGTGTGAATGGCGATGGCAGAATCATCAACAGCTACCATGTGAGAAGACAAGGGGGAAAAAAAATTTAAAATATAGGGGCCGAGGTTATAGTCTGAAATTGTTGAACTCGATGTTAAGTCCAGAAGGCTGTAAAGTGCCTAATCGAAAGATAAGGTGCTGTTCCTCGAGTTTACGTTGAGCTTCGTTGGAACAGTGTAAGAGACCGAGGACGGAGAGATCAGAGTGGGAGTGGAACAGAGAATTAAAGTGACAGGCGACCGGAAGTTTGGGGTCATGCTTGGGGACTGAACGGAGGTATTCCACAAAGTGGTCACCCAGTCTGCGTTTGGTCTACCCAATGTAGAGGAGACCGCATCATGAGCAGCGAATACAGTATACTAAATTGTAAGAAGTACAAGTAAATCACTGTTTCCCCTTCGCCCGGCACTTTCCCGTGCAAGCGAAGGAGATGCAACACCTGCCCTTTTACCTCCTCTCCTCCCACTGTCCAGGGCCCCAAACACTCTTTCCAGGTGAAACAGCAATTTACTTGTACTACTTACAATTTAGTATACTGTATTCATCATCCCTTTTGTCAGTATTCATCATCCTGCCTACCAACCTGTCAGACCTTTGTTCTTTCCTCCCCCGATGCTGCCTGGCCTGCTGAGTGTTTCCAGAATTTTCTGTTGTTATTTCTTGACTTTTACAAGTTGTTCTCCCCCTCCTGTTTGTTTAGTCCTATTAATGGAGTTACTTACCTTCCAGTTCTGACAAAGCATCCACACTTGAAATGTTAATTTGTCTTTTCTCTTTTCATATTATGACAAACTGTTGCATATAGCCAATATTTTCTGCTTTTATTTTAGATTTACCGTATTTACAGTATTTTTCTTATAGGAATGTACTAATAATTGATTCATACCAAATCCCCTCACAGGAGGACCTGGATTCGCCAGTTGATGACAAACCTGGGACTCAGCACTAAATTGTCCTGTGTAGGTTCTTCCACCACAGTTAAGACAGGTGTCTATTGGATAGGTGATAAGGAAACCAAGACTTGGGAACAAGAGCTGCAAGAAGGCATTACCTGGAGGCTGGGTTATGGAAGCATGTGCTCATATGCTTCATGGTTGGATTGCAGAGAGGTAAGCAGCTGCTACTGAAGGTTCTCATTTTAAAATGGATCACTGTCCAGTGGAATACGATATGTCTATGCTGTGGTTAGGAGGACAGGACATCCGGGTGAATTGACAATTTTCTCCAAGGCCAGTGGATCCTTACTGAGTTGAATACCCAATACTCACACAATTGTGTAAATTTCCACTTTTGTGCCCCCATTGCAGATCTGGGTTGAGAACGGATCTGACCCGGGTAAATTGGAATCAAAGATTGGCAGGCAAAACTGTAATCAAACAATTAAAGAGGAGATGGTTCGGGTACAGTCGAGGTACATTCCCACAAGGGGAAAAGGTAGGGCAATTAAAGCCAAAGCTTCCTGGATGACGAAAGAGATAGAGAATAAGATGAAACAGAAAAAGAGCGCATATGACAGATATCAGGTTAAGAATACATCTGAGAATCAGGCTGAATATAGAAAGTTCAGAGGGGAAGTGAAAAGGAAAGTAAGAGGAGCAAAGAGAGAGTATGAGAATAGATTGTCAGCTAACATAAGAGGGAATTCAAAAGTCTTCCATAGGCATATAAATAGGAAACGGGTAGTAAAAGGAGGGGTAGGGCCTATTAGGGACCAAAAAGGAGACCTACGCATGGAGGCGGAGGGCATGGCTGAGGTACTAAATAAGTACTTTGCATCTGTCTTCACCAAGAAGATGCTGCCAAAGTCATAGTGAAAGAGGAGATAGTGGAGATACTGGATGAGATAAAAATTGATAAAGACGAGTTACAGGTAGACTATCCTTTATCCGAACTTCCGAAAACCGAAACCCTCTAAAAACCGAAAGTTTTTTCGTTCAGCGTAAGTCGTGCGCACGACATGACCAGAGTGGCGCACGACTTACGCTGAGCAGGGCAGAGGGTCACTGAGTTCCCTCCTGGGTAGGAGATTGCAGGCCGAGCCGGGCAGTGTGAAGGAGGTATACCGGGAGAGTGAACCCAACAATACAGTGGCCCGTCCGATAGCTGCAGCGGCCTGTCCGATATTCTTTTCTCCCCCCCCCGACCCCCACCCTTTCGGATAAGGGATAGTGTATCCTTTATCCGCACTTCCGAAAACCGAAATCCTCTGAAAACCGAAAGTTTTTTCGTTCAGCGTAAGTCGTGCGCACGACCCCGACCCCCGCCGACCCCCCCCGCCGACGCCGCCCCCCGCCGACCCGACCCCCGCCGACCCCCACCCTCGACCCCCCCGCCGACCCCGACCCCCGCCGACTCCCCTACCGACCCCCACCCCCGACAAATTTCCCAGTCTTATAAAATGCCTTCTGAAATCCGAAATTTTCCGAAAACTGAAACACGGCTGGTCCCGAGGTTTTCGGATAAAGGATAGTCTACCTGTACTAGAAAGGCTGTCTGTATTTAAAGTTGATAAGTCACCAGGAACCGGATGGGATACATCAGGAAGTTAAGGAGGAAATTGCGGAGGTACTGGCCATAATCTTCCAATCCTCCTTAGATACGGGGGTGGTGCCAGAGGACCGGAGAATTGCAAATGTTACACCTTTGTTCAAAAAAGGGTGTTAGGATAAACCCAGCAACTACAAGCCAGTCAGTTTAACCTCAGTAGTGGGGAAGCTTTTAGAAACGATAATCAGGGACAAAGTTAACAGTCACTTGGACAAGTGTGAATTAAGGAAAGCCAGCATGGATTTGTTCAATGTAAATCATGTTTAACTAACTTCATCGAGTTTTTTGATGAGGTAACAGAGAGGGTTGGTAAGGGCAATGTGGTTGATGTGGTGTACATGGACTTCCAAAAGGCGTTTGATAAAGTGCCACATAATAGCTTGCCAGTAAAATTGAAACCCATGGAATACTGGAAACTCTTCCGTATCCGGCACCGACAGGACCGGGGTGGTGCCGGTTGATTCAAAATTCCGGATAACAGAAAGGTATATCTACTGAGGCTATTTTTAACAAACAAAACTAAAAAAAATCAAGAAATGTGCAGTATAATTGGGTACTCACCTACAAAATGTTGTGTTAAATGGACTCGGACTCGGCAACATTTCCGGTTATTGAGGTGCTCGGATCGGAAGAGACTTCCAACAGCGCCAAGAAGCCGAGTAGTGGCAGTTTGGAGAACTACCCCCACTGACTAACTCGGCCACCGCGGGAGACTCGGACTCGGCAACATTTCCGGTTATTAAGGTGTTGTTTTCGGAGTATGAACTTTGCTGGTTACAGGAAACTTTCGTTTAAACGGCACCTAAATATCTGGAATGCTCTATTAACCGGCAAAATTCTCGCTCCGAAAACAACACCTCAATAACCGGCAATGTTGCCGAGTCCGAGTTCGAGTCTCCAGCGGTGGCTGAGTTAGTCAGTGGGGGTAGTTCTCCAAACTGCCACTACTCGGCCTCTTGGCGCTATCAGAAGTCGGAACACCTCAAAAACCCTGCATCAGGAGTCTGACTCTCCCACGCTGCCGGTAGTCTCTTCTGATCCGCCATTTTTCGAGGGTACAGTACTGTGTGTCTCCAATGCTGTTGGAGCTCATTGGATTGCATTATGGAAATCCCAAAAGTTGGTTCAACCAAAAGGAAGAGAGTGGTGTTAACTTTAAAACAGAAAATCGATATATGCCAACGACTAGAAAGGGGAGAGAAGCGTATCAACATTATGAATGAATTCAAAATCGGTTTGTCAACAATCTACGACATCAAATCGCAGAAGGATAAGCTGCTCAAGTTTTATTCAAGCTCGGAGACATCTAAGAGTGTAGAGAAATGGCGTATGCTTCACAAGCCTAAGCTTGAAGAGCTGGATACCGTGCTTTATGAGTGGTTTTCTCTTAAGCGTTCAGAGGGTGTTCCGATTTCCGGACCCATGCTAAGCGAAAAAGCGAAGGATTTCTACGCAAAGATGGAGCTCACTGACAAGTGTGCTTTCTCTGATGGATGGCTAACGTGCTTCAAGGTACGGCACGGGATACGACGATTCGATATTTCCGGGGAGAAGAAATCAGCTGATCACGACGCCGCAGAAGAATACTGCGATTATTTCAATCGGATTGTGCAGCAACATGATTTGTCGCCAGCACAGCTATACAATGCCGATAAAACAGGCTTATTTTGGAGGTTTTTGCCAGAATCAACACTTGCTGGGGCTAGTGAGGCTAATGCTTCAGGTTACAAGAAAAATAAAGATCGTGTAACCGTGCTAACATGTGCGAACGCTGCTGGATCACACCAGGTTAAACTTCTCGTCATTGGGAAGTATAAAAATCCCCGTGCATTTAAGAATGTGAGGCATTTACCTGTTGAGTACAAAGCTCAAAGAAATGCTTGGATGGATAAGGAAATCTTTTCAAATTGGTTCCATCATATTTTTGTTCCATCTGTGAGGGAACATTTCCGTAGAATAGGGAAACCTGAAGATAGCAAATGCATTTTATTGCTTGATAATTGTAGTCCATCCGCATGAATCCGAGTTGGTTTCCGGAAATATTTTCACCATTTATTTGCCACCAAATGTAACTTCTCTCCTACAACCCATGGACCAGGGCGTTATCCAAAATCTCAAGTGTCGTTACAAGAAAGACTTCCTACGTAAACTGATAAGCCAAGATGACAATATTCACGCATTTCAGAAGGAATGCAATCTTAAAGATGCCATCTTTAATGTTGCATGTTCCTGGAAATTGGTGAAAGGTCACACTTTGAGACAAGCCTGGTGCAAATTGTGGCCTTCTGTAATGTTTGCTGAAGGTTCTTCTTCAAAGGTGGAATTTCATGGGTTCAATCTTCATCCGCGGAGGACTGCAGTAATGGAAATGGCTGGCATGGTGAAAAATGTAGGCCCAGCAAACCCTCTACGTCACCTCAGTGAACGTGATATTGAGCAGTGGGTTGATGCAGATAGAGAAGTTGCTGTTGTGCATATGCTAAGTGATGATGAAATAATGGAGAATGTTTTGAATCCAAAGAAAGAAAAGGAAAGTGTGATGGAAACTGAAGAGGATGAGATTTCTGAAGAGAACAAGATTTCTTGGGCTAAAGCTGCAGAAGATTTTGGTACTTAAATTTGCTGAAAGCCATTCTTGCTATTCTGCCCAAGAAGTTATGCACCTCCATATTCTGCATTCCACTTTTCTACAAAGAAGGCAAGAGTCCACTAAGCAAGCAGACATCCAGGACCTGTTTAAGAAAGCTTCCAAAAGAGTTGGAGCAGTGGAAGTGCCTGAAGAATCTGTTGAAGTGCATGATCCTGATGACCCAGCTGGCATGGATATTCCTGATGAACCAGTTGGATTGGAATAAGTGTACAGTCAACCACCGTGTACAGTCGTTTATAAGATTTGTTTTACTGTTAAGTCATTTATAAGTTTTGTTTTACTGTTAAGTAATTAAAGAGTTATGGATTACCATCAACTGGCAGTACTGTACTTAATCAAGCACCTTTCACCATCCATTTAACACAACATTCTGTAGGTGAGTACCCAATTACTGTATACTGCACATTTCTTGATTTTTTAATTTTTCTTTGTTAAAAATAGCCTGGGTAGATAACCCGCTCAGTCATCCGGAATTTTTGATAAACCGGCAACACGCCAGTCCCGTCGGTGCCGGATACCAAAAAGTTTCCTGTATTAGAGAATTCCGGATATTTAGGTGCCGTTTAAACAAGAGTTTCCTGTAAAAGGGACAGTGGCAGCATGGATCCAAAATTGGCTAAGTGACAGGAAACAGAGAATAGTGGTGAACGGTTGTTTTTTGGACTGGAGGAAGGTATACAGTGTTGTTCCCCAGGAGTCAGTACTAGGACCACTGCTTTGCTTGATCTATATTAATGACTTGGACTTGGGTGTACAGGGCACAATTTCAAAATTTGCAAATGACACAAAACTTGGAAGTATAGTGAACAGTGAGGAGTGTAATGATCAATAACATGTCATTCTATAGTGGACACTAGGTGGAGCCATAGAGCTGTGTAGAGCTGTATATAACATGTCATTCTATAGTGGACACTAGGTGGAGCCGTAGAGCTGTGTAGAGCTGTATATAGCTGTATGTATATAAGATTACACTACCGAGCTGTATAGATATTAAGACTACATTACCCATGAGGCACTAGGCTACCCACAAGGCAACAGTCAAGATGGCAGCCTGCACACAGGAGCACACATGCTGCATCTCTACAGATACTGTACCTAGAGAACGTGTACTGAATAAATGACTAGCTAGAAGCTAGCTGTGTACATAATAAGAATATCTAGTTATTAATGAACATAAGATGGTACCAGGGTGGTGAAGATCTGCTGAAAATTGTGAAAAGTGACATGGAGAATTTGAAGCCACCAGAGCGTTTGAAACTCACAGAAAAAATCGACTACAATTGGCAGACTTTTAAACAACAATTCGAACTCTACATTGCAGCCATCGGATTCGGTAGGAAGCCAGACGCAAGGAAGATAGCGTTGCTGCTCACGGTTGCAGGCCCACAGGCGATAGAGGTATTTAATACATTTGTATTTAATCCAGCGGAGAACAGAGAAAAATTAGAAGATGTGCTAAAAAAATTTGATGCACATTGCTCTCCCAAAAAGAATGAGACGTATGAAAGATACATCTTCCGTTCTCGGACACAGCAACAAAATGAGACTTTTGATAGCTTTATAACTGATCTGAAACTGAAAGCACAGACATGTAATTTCTCTGAGCTGAAATCATCCATGATTCGTGACCAGATTGTGTTTGGTATTCATGATAAAAAAGTCAGCAAACGTCTGTTGAGAGAAACCGAACTAAATTTGGAAAATGCAGTGAAAATATGCCAAGCCAGCGAGCTAGCTCGAAAGCACGCGAAGACTTTCAGTGAAATCAATAATGATGCGATTGTAATGAGTGATAATGCTGCTGTCGGTGCTGTGTCCTACAAGGGGAAGAAACGTGGGCAGAACAGAAATGAAAAGCAATCGGAGGATGAAATTTTTAATTGTAAACGCTGTGGTTACAAACACCAGTTAAGACAATGCCCAACGTTTGGAAAAATGTGCACAAAGTGTAATGGAAAGAATCACTTTGCCAAACAATGCTTTTCAAAAGTAAAAACAACAAAAGGGCAACAAGTTAATGTGATTGAGGACACTGATTTAAGTGAGATTTTTTGTAGGAATGGTGTCATGTGACGATATCAAAAAAGATACAGAAAATGTGCAGCCCTCAGAAATGGACAATGCTGAACATAAAGTCAATGCAGTAAAAGTGGACAAATGGATGATCCCACTGCAGATAAATGGAGCATTACTTACATTGAAACTGGACACTGGGGCAAAAGCAAACTTAATCAGTATGAGTGACATAAAAAATATGAAAGAAAAGCCCAAAATACAGAAAAAGTCAGTACTACTGAAGGACTATAATGGACAGAAAATAGATAGCTTAGGTGTATGCAGACTTAAAGTGACAGTCAAAGACACAGTGCATCATCTCATGTTTTCTGTTGTGGCTGAAAGACTTGATTCGATACTAGGTGACAAAGCTTGTGAAGACTTAGAACTGGTCAAGAGAGTCTACCGTATAAACTGTGCCATAAGCAGACCAGATGACTCAGGTGATGAAGCAGAGAGCCCATCAAGGATGAAAAGGCCAAAGGGTATCCATGTCTTCAAAAAGCCTAGTTTCTCCAAGAAGAAAGAAAAAGACTTTAAGGTCAAAGAGAAGCCAAAGGAAGAAAAGCACAAAGAGGAAAAACACAAGGAGAAAAAGTCCAAAGATATAACCGCAGCAGATGTTGTTAAGCAGTGGAAAGAGAAAAAGAAAAAGAAGAAGCCTGCACCAGAGCAGGAAGCAGTTCCGGTGGATACTCCTTCTTTCCTCAGGCCAATCTTTGGTGTTCCATTCGCCGAGGCTGCTGAGAGGACTATGCTGTATGATGGGATCCAGCTGCCAGCAGTTTTTCGAGAGTGCATTGACTACATTGAGAGTTATGGCATGAAGAGTGAAGGAAACACTGAAACCCTCTCCAAGCAAAGATCGCAAGGAGACCTCGATCTATTCAAGGCCAGATTGATGACAATGCCGCAACTGCATCTTGTCATTCACCGCCAGAACAATCTCATGAAGACACATCAGACTTACCCATGTTGAGAAGTAAAAAAGCCTGATAGACTTAATCTTTGAGTACAATGTAAAGCTTTGAAAATGTGTTGACTGTTTTGAAAATGTTTATGTTTATAGAGCACTAACAAAAGTGTTACTGATATTATCTTTATTGTTTTCTTGAAAGTTGATTAATATTGATTTTGTTAAACCTCAAAGAAAGGGGGATGTAATGATCAATAACATGTCATTCTATAGTGGACACTAGGTGGAGCCGTAGAGCTGTATATAACATGTCATTCTATAGTGGACACTAGGTGGAGCCGTAGAGCTGTATATAGCTGTATGTATATAAGACTACACTACCCAGCTGTATAGATATTAAGACTACATTACCCATGAGGCACTAGGCTACCCACAAGGCAACAGTCAAGATGGCAGCCTGCACACAGGAGCACACATGCTGCATCTCTACAGATACTGTACCTAGAGAACGTGTACTGAATAAATGACTAGCTAGAAGCTAGCTGTGTACATAATAAGAATGTCTAGTTATTAATGAACATAAGAAGGAGGATAGTGATAGACTTCAAGAAGACATAGGCAGGCTGGTGAAATGGGCGGACACGTGGCAGATGAAATTTTACGCAGAAAATTGCAAAGTGATACATTTTGGTAGGAAGAACGAGGAGAGACAATATAAACTAAAGGGGGTGCATGAACAGAAAGACCTGGGGGTGTATGTACACAAATCATTGAAGATGGCAGGGCAGGTTGAGAAAGCAGTTAAAAAAGCATACAGGATCCTGGGCTTCATAAATAGAGACATAGAATACAAAAGCAAGGAAGTTATGAACTTTTAGAAAACACTGGTTCGGCCTCAACTGGAGTATTATGTCCAATTCTGGGGACCGCACTTTAGAAAGGATGTGAAGGCCTTAGAGAGGGTGCAGAAAAGATTTACGAGAATGATTCCAGGGATGAGTGACTTCAGTTACATGGTTAGACTGGAGAAGCTGGGGTTGTTCTCCTTAGGGCAGATATGGTTGAGAGGAAATTTCAAAATCATGAGGGGTCTAGACAGAATAGATAGAAACTGTTCCCATTGGTGGAAGGGTCAAGAACCAGAGGACATAGATTTAAGGTGATTGGCAAATGAATCAAAGGCGACATGAGGAAAAACTTTTAACGCAGCGAGTGGTTAGGATCTGGAATGCACTGCCTGAAAGGGTGGTGGAGGCAGACTAAATCATAGCTTTCAAAAGGGAACTGGATAAGCACCTGATGGAAAAAAATTTGCAGGGCTACGGGGAAAGGGCGGAGGAGTGGGACTAGCTGAAATGCTCTTGCAGAGAGCTGGCACGGGCTCGACAGGCCGAATGGCCTCCTTCTGTGCTGTAATCATTCTATGATTTTATCTTCACTCGCCAGGAGCACATATCAGGGAGTCACATGGGCACAGCCCATGATTTTCCAACTGTTCAAATTAATAGATGGAAAATTGTGTGTTGTTCACACGCAGTTTCCAAATATGGCCCTGGACAGACATGGTCCATCTGAACCTAAGGGACCCGATATTCCATAAGCTGCAGTCCAAGACCACTGGTACCCTCCAGCACTGACCCCGCCAGAGTGTGGGGTAAAGGGGAGGGCACCTAACTTACCCCACAAGCTGGAAAAACTGTGTAACATGCTTGTTCTGTGGCAAGAATGCACGGTCCTCTCCTGAAAAACACTTGGGAGGTGCCCCAGCAGCTCCTATTGTAAGGGCATTGCAGGCCATGATCCTTGTCTGTACCAGAACTCCAACCCTTTCTGGGTCAACATTGTGACCACTCCCACTCTTCAAGAGGCTGGTATGCTTCTTCCAAAGCAGTATACCAGACACCACCCCGCCCCCCAACCCCGCCAATAAAGTAGAGAATGCAGAAACTCCAGGTCTAGGGAGTCCCCAGCCTCGGCCCTGCCCCAACCCAGACAGGGGTCATTGTGATGGGTAGACGGACCCAGCATATCCAAGTTTAGACCTGTTTTCTGGCCCTTCCACCACATTCCTGCTGAATTGCCATGGGAGTGCCACGAATTTCAGGCCAAGGTGACTAAGATCCACACGTCTGGTGAAGAAAGTTCAGACCTAAGTCATTCTCTGTGGAAAAATTTAGTAATCCAGTAGCGGAGTCAGACAGCTCTGTTGTACTTGGAAAAACAAACAGCTTCATAAAAGTTGACAAGACCATAAAAAAACTGACAACTCAGAAAGATAACATACAACTGAATAAAGGTCGATGATCATGCCATAACCTTAAGGTGAATAAATATGATCAAGGAGACTGCTTTAAGGTGACTAAACAAGCTAACATCCTTTTTATTTCATTGTAGGATTTTGATGAGATTGCATTCTGAAAATTGAAACCCAATGGCCTCATGTAAAAAGCCATTATAACGGGAGTAAAATGGGACACAAACTTGTGACTAGGAGTGTTCTCACAGCAGAGAAGGTTAAGGGAAGATTTAATAGAGGTGTTCAAAATTATGAAGGCTTTGATAGAGTAGATGGGGAGAAACTGTTTCCACTGGCAGGAGGGTTGGTAACTAGAGGACACAGATTTAAGATAATTGGCAAAAGAGACGGGATGGGGTGGAGATGAGAATTTTTTTTTACGATCTGGAATGCATTACCTGAAAGGGTGGTGCAAGCAGATTCAATGATTAATTGGATAGCTCTTTCAAAGAGCTGTCACAGACAGAATGGATGGAATTGCCGCCTTCTGTGCTGTATGATTCTATGGGCTAGAAATTCAGTGGCCTGCGTCACCAGTTTGCGCCCAAAGAGGGCTTTTGCGCCACTGTGCATACCTACCGCGATATTTAGCGGGGCACTAATGGCGGCGTTAGCCAGTAGCGCTGCGCCGCCACCGATGACGTCATCGGTGTGCGCAGCGCCCCGCTATCGCCCCGCTGGCCATATTTGGTTGCTGCCGCCTCCCCCGCGCCGGCCGCAAACAGCGACTGGTACACAGGGCCTACCTGTGCTGGTAGTGGGGCGAGTTAAGGTGGAGGTGCGGCCGGCTGCTTTTTCGGCAGCCGCCTGCCCGCACCTCCGTCCCCGGCCTCCTGCAGCCCCCCCCCCCCCGCGGCATTGCCGGCTGTTTCCAGAGAGCCCGGCACTTCTCCTTGGTGCCGGGCTCATTTGCCGGCACTCGCGAGCGGGGATCGCGCTGTTGCAGGCACCTCCCCCTTAAGAGTGAGAGGAAGGCCTGCAGTACCGCAGGCTGCCGTGCCGCAGCGGGTGGCGCTGCGGAACTTTACACGCCGATATTCAGTTTCAGCGCCCCAAGCGGGGCGCCGAAACCCTTGTTTAGCGGCCGGCTTCCACTTGGGGCACTGAAACTGAATTTCCCGCTGGCGCAAGTGGCTCCGCGCGCAGCGGTAATTCCGGCGCCCAGGCGAGCTGGGCGCCCCTAACTGAATTTCTAGGCCTATGACTTCACCTGCAGTTATATCCAATATTCCATTAGTTGTATTATAACGGGAGGGTGGAGGGGCTAAGTACACAAGTGTAATTTTTGCAGTGGTAGTTTTAGAAATTTTTGATGGTGTTGTGGCAAAACCACTAAGTGACTTACATAATTGTCTGTAACCAATGTTATTACCTCTAGCATTAATTGTCTGTAACCAATGTGATTACCTTTCAAGTTGGCTCTGGTTAAACAGAGCTAGATCGACAGCATCGCGATCTGACGCGATGACATCATCATGTGGGTCACGTGACGTCCCCTTCGGCGGGAAACGTGATGACGTCATGACGTCAGAGGTAGAGGGCGGGACCAGCCAGTCCTTGTGTGGATTGAAAGAGAAAAGACCTGTTTTGAGCTTCTCCTGTAGTTTCTTGTTTTGTAAAGTTCTTAGACAATAAATTCAGTTTGTTAACTTCCAGTAAGTTATAGATTCTTTGTTAGGAGTGCAGAGACTCCTACATTGGTGACCCCGTTTCCTCGTGATCATTTTTCGCGGTGAACGCCGAACACAGGCCAGTGATGGAGGCCAACGCAGTGGCCTTGAAGCTCCCCCAACTCTTGGTTTGTGCAAGCCGAGGCGCAATTTGAGCTCCGCAACATCGTTCAGGATCAGACTAGATATCTCCACGTGGTCTCCGCCCTTGAGAGCTCGACGGCGTCGAGAATCATCAGCCTGCTGGAGAGTCCTCCGACTGCTGACAAGTATGTCGCCATCAAGACACGATTGCTGCAGGTATTTGGTCTCACCAAAGCGGAGCGCGCTCCCCGTTTACTGACTCTACCAGGGTTAGGAGACTCCAAACCCTCGGAAATGATGAGTCATATGCTGACTCTCCTGGGGTCCGAGCCCCAGTGCTTTCTGTTTCGCGAACTGTTCCTTACTCAACTTCCTGAGCAAGTACAGGCGTCCCTCGCCCGAGCAGAAACCGCAGACTGCGTCGCGCTCGCCGAAGAGGCGGATAAGATTTACGCGGTCCGGCAACAATACTGCACCCTCGCGCAATGCCCTGCCACGAAGAGCCCGGCCCCGGCTCCGACAAAGGCGCCTCCGACGACCGGTTTCTGCTACTACCACGCTCGTTTCGGCCCGAAGGCCTGCTGCTGCCGCTTGCCGTGCACTTTCGTTACCAGACCGTCGAATAGACCGCCGCGAGTCATGCACGCCGGTCCCGGTACTTCCCCCGCTGCCGCGATGGCGATCGGTGCTTCCGGGAATCTCACCTACATAACTGACTCCATCTCCGGCCGTCGTTTTCTATGCGACACGGGGGCGCAATGCAGCATACTGCCCGCCTCGGTCCTAGACCTTCGCTCCGGCAGCCGTGGTCCCCCTATGCAAGCGGCCAACGGGGGTTTGATCCGCACTTGCGGGAAGCGCCTCGCCCGAGTATGTTTCGGTGGACAGTTTTTCAGCTGGAATTTCATCACCGCTCAAATCTCACAGGCCCTCTTGGGTGCTGACTTTTTAGGCGCCAACGGCCTGTTGGTGGACGTGAAAAATCGACGCCTCGTCCGCGCCGCCACGCTCGACGATATTTTGGGGACGTGCAGCACGGCTGCGTCACACACGATTTCATGTGCGCGGCCGCAGCCCGACGATTTCCCCGAGCTGACGAAGCCCAACTTTTCGGCTCCGACCGTCAAGCATAGGGTGGAGCACCATATTTCGACTACCGGCTCACCCGTTTACGCCAGGGTGCGACGTTTAGAGCCCAGCAAGCTAGCGGCAGCAAAGGCAGAGTTCGCCGTGATGGAAAAAATGGGGATCATCCGTCAGTCCAGTAGCCCCTGGTCCTCCCCACTCCACATCGTCCCCAAGCCCGGCGGGGGATGGCGGCCCTGTGGGGATTATCGCCGCCTCAACGACATAACGACACCCGACCGCTACCCCATTCCCCATATACAGGACTTCTCAGCACATTTGGCAGGGACGTCCATCTTCTCCAAAATCGACCTCGTCCGTGGTTACCATCAGGTGCCGGTGCACCATCAGGATGTCGAAAAGACAGCGGTAATTACCCCCTTTGGACTCTTTGAATTCCTGCGAATGCCCTTTGGGCTTAAGAATGCGGCACAGGCGTTTCAGCGCCTCATGGATTCAGTCCTGCGGGACCTTGATTTTCTCTTTGTTTATTTGGACGATATTCTGGTTGCCAGCACCTCCAAGGAGGAACACCTCGAGCAGCTTCGGATCCTTTTCAGACGGCTTCAGCAGCACGGCCTCATCGTTAACTCGGACAAATGCCATTTCAGCCTATCGCAACTGGATTTCCTGGGCCACCGCATAACCCCCATGGGGGCAACGCCACTTCGGGTCAAGGTGGAGGCAATTGCGGCGTTCCCGAAACCGAAATCCGTGAAAGCTTTACAGGAGTTCCTGGGGATGGTTAACTTCTATCATCGTTTCATCCCCAGGGCTGCACAGCTCATGCGTCCTCTATATGAGGCCCTCAGAGGCTCGACGGGAAAGGACCCTGTGGAATGGTCACAGGACATGGATCGTGCTTTCGAGGAGCCGAAAGCCGCACTCGCCAATGCGACCATGTTAGCACACCCCCTGCCGGGAGCCACCATCGCTCTCACGACGGACGCGTCGGACTATGCGGTGGGGGCCGTCCAGGAGCAGTGGGTCGACGGCGCGTGGCAGCCCCTGGCCTTTTTTAGCCGCCAGCTACAACGGCATGAACGCCGGTACAGTACTTTCGACCGAGAGCTGTTGGCTTTGTTTTTGGCCATCCGCCATTTCCGTTTCCTCCTCGAAGGACGACGCTTCATCGCGTTTGTCGACCACAAGCCATTGCTGTTCGCAATGGCCAAGTCTGAGGAACCATGGTCGGCTCGGCAGCAACGGCAGCTGACGTACATATCGGAGTTCACCACCGACATCCGACATGTGGCCGGTAAGGACAACGTCGTTGCCGATTGCCTATCCCACGCCGCCGTCCAGGCCATCCAATTGGGCATTGACTACGCACAGATGGCGGTTGACCAAGCGGACGACCCGGAGACCCAGGGTTTCCGTTCGGTTCCAAACAGCCTCCAGCCGAGGGATGTGCCTTTCCATTCCGCAGGTACCACTCTGCTCTGCGACGTTTCGCTGGGTGCACCCCGTCCGATCGTCCCGTCTAAATGGCGTCGTACGATTTTCGATGCCTTACACGGCCTATCGCACCCTGGGGTGCGGGCATCGCAAAAATTGCTGGTCTCCAAATTCGTATGGAGGGGAATACGCAAGGACGTCAGGGACTGGGCGAACACTTGTGTTGTTTGCCAATGGTCCAAGGTGCAGCGCCATGTCAGAGCCCCGCTCGCCACCTTCGAGGTCCCGGATCGGCGATTTGACCATATTCACATCGACTTAGTGGGACCACTCCCACCTTCCCGGGGCTTTACGTACCTTTTGACGATGGTGGATCGCACCACGAGGTGGCCGGAGGCAGTTCCCCTGACGTCCACCGCATCTGCGGACGTTGCTCGAGCTTTCGTTTCATCCTGGGTAGCCCGTTTTGGTGTCCCTGCGGACATTTTGTCGGATCGGGGGCCGTAATTTTCGTCCAAACTGTGGAACGAGGTGATTTCCGTGTATGTGGCAAAACCACTAAGTGACTTACATAATTGTCTGTAACCAATGTTATTACCTCTAGCATTAATTGTCTGTAACCAATGTTATTACCTTTCAAGTTGGCTCTGGTTAAACAGAGCTAGATCGACAGCATCGCGATCTGACGCGATAACGTCATCACGTGGGTCACGTGACGTCCCCTTCGGCGGGAAACGTGATGACGTCATGACGTCAGAGGTAGAGGGCGGGACCAGCCAGTCCTCATGTGGATTGAAAGAGAAAAGACCTGTTTTGAGCTTCTCCTGTAGTTTCTTGTTTTGTAAAGTTCTTAGACAATAAATTCAGTTTGTTAACTTCCAGTAAGTTATAGATTCTTTGTTAGGAGTGCAGAGACTCCTACAGTGTAACATTTATTTTGTAGAAGGGTCTAGGAGCATGCTTCCCCTGGAAACAGATGAAGGGCTGGATCCTGAAATGTTAACTACTATTTTCTCCAGATTTCTGTTAAAACTTGCTTTCTGCCACCAGCATTTTCAGCTTTTGTTTCAGATTTCCTGCATTGTTAGTCATTTGCTTTTTAGTTGTACAGTTGTTAATTGTCTTTCATGTGACGCCTTTTGAATTTCAGCTATCGGCTGCACAATGCACCATTTACCAAGTGTAGCATATTCCTGCTAACTCAGAACACACACCAGAAATTCATGTTACCAAACTGCACATACTTATTTTTTAAAATGACACACCAGTCCAGTGACAGAACATCAATAAAATGAGATGGGTTAGGCAGTGCACTCGTCTACCATCTCCGTGACAAGCGTTTCAATTCAGTTCAGATGGGATGAGTTTCCACTGTCTGTGAAACGTGTTTGGGTAGTCTCACCCTAGCTCCCTGTGTACATGGGTCCCAATTTTAAACTAACTGGTAATCAACCTCAGAGGAGCCACAGTATGGTTGGTGTGCAAAATGGAAACATTAAATTGGCACAGTTGAAAGGCTATTCAGAGTTTGGGGGCTGAGGCATAGCATCCGGGCAAAGTTTTAGTCATGTTGCCTCTGGTTCTTTTGCCAATCCCCTTAAATTTGTGCCTTTTGTATTGAGTACTTTGTATCTGTCTTCATGCTCGACTGTTAGAATTTAGCAATGTTGATAATAAAACTGGTAATATTAACTTAGATAAGAGTTAAGAACTTGAAAATAGAGCAGTCAGGCCGGATAATATCCATCCGAGGGTCCTCAGGAAAATGGCACATGTGCTGTGCAAGCCCCTTGTCTGTATTTTTAAATAGCTCACTGCACTCTGGGATGGTTCCCATAGACTGGAAGGAGGCTAATGTAGTCCCCATCTTTAAAAGAGACAAGACAGATCCAGGTAAATATAGGCCAATTAGTTTGACATCAGTAATAGGAAAGATGCTTGAGGGAATCATTAAGGATGCAATATATTACTTAGTAGGGACACCCAACATGGTTTCAAAAAAAGTCATGTCTTACTAATTTGATTGTATTTTTTGAAGAAGTCACCAAGATGATGGATGAGGGTAGCCCAGTAGACAATGTCTACTTAGACTTTCAAAAAGCTTTTGACAAGGTACCGCACAAGAGGCTACTCTACAAGATCAAAGCCTCTGGTATTAGTGGTAACATATTGATCTGGATTGAGAACTGGCTGGAAGACCATAGGCAGAAAGTAGTTATAGATGGATTTGAGTGGTGTCCTGCAGGGATCAGTGTTCAAACCATTGCGCTTTACTATTTTTATTAGCGATCTAGATGCAGGTGTTGGGGGCACAATCTGCAAAATTTACAGATGACACTAAGATTTGAGTGTCAGGTCTGTAGACGGGCTTGACTGCTTCAGGTGGATCTTAATGGCACGGTATTGGAATTGTGTGGGACAACCTAGAGAGACTGTGGGATATTTTCCTGTCGTCTTAGTTCATATTCTGCATCTGACTGACCTTGGGTGTGCATGGTGTTGACATGGAGGGGAAAAATAGAATTTATTCCATTGCCCAGCAATAATATCCCTCAATTAGAGTATAAAATTCACAAGTAAAAGGAAATGCACCACAAACTGGGATGTGGGTTCGGATCTGCAATCGCTCATGCACCAAGGTTCCAAACCTTTCCCTATTGACAGTTCTAAGGGTAAGTGAAACACTTCACTGGAGAGAATTCAGCAGGAACATTAATCATTAGCAGAGGACTAAGCAGGTGTGCATGCCTTTTTTTTATAAAGGGATTAGTACCGGGGCTTTGAGAAATCATTAAAAAAGGGTAAAATGTTTTTTAAATAGGGAAACAGCTTTGAAACATGTCGTTTTGCTATCAGTTTAATAAGATCGCACAGTTGGCCAAGGATACTGTACTCGATAAACATTAAGTTCAAATGATTATTAGAACACACACACCAAGATGCTATCGAGTTAGCTTGTAACGATTACCAATCTCTTTCAAATTATCAGGACCAATATGGTGGGAATATTATGTTTAATCAGAGTTTAAGACAAAATATAACACATTTTTATACAGCAAAAACATACGACCGTGACAAACAGCTGGTACCGGTCCCGATCAGACAGACGGCTGGCCTGCGCCAACAGTTCTCCGGCTTACGGCCTTTCTCCCTCCTCGAAGAGTGTTAGACCAGCCCCACTCTTGTATGGCTTTCCCTTCCACCGTCTGTGCCCAGGGCTTTTCAGGTCTTTCTCATACACTTTTTTGGGGGTGGGCCTGATGTAAAATATGGACAGGACCATTTAACCTGTAATTACTTCATACGTAACAAAGCACATTTGCACACACATACCCGTATCTCAATATCATGCCACACATGCCATTCGATACAAGCCACTCTCGGGCTTTCAGGTGATCTTATCAAAAGATTGTCTGGAGATCTTTGTTCATCTCCCTCTGTATGGTCCCAATGTCTCGGGTAGTGGCCAGACTATCAAATTCAGTTTTCTTAAAAAGTTCATTATAGGCAGGGACACAAATGTCTCCAAGAGAAAGCTATCAATTTACTATTTGTAACTACACTTTCCTGACTTTCACTAGAAAGCTAGGAAAATTCCCATTTGGTGGTGTAATTTTCCTGTTTCTATCTTACACCCTCAATCACTTCCTCGCTCCATTTTACACATCCCATTAAATTACTATTCTATCTCATTCATGAGCCCTGGAGGAACTTTACTGTCCAATACAATACTTAAGATAGAAAACATAGATCAAACGTTCTCACTTGGTCCAAGTTATTAACACTTTTTATTTGTTTATTATTTGAGGATCTTTTATTTTCCCAAAAGTAACCCAATATATAGTGCCTGTGTCCATTTTGTAATTTCAAACATCCCAAAATCCAAACAGCAGTATTGTTGGACTGACAGGTTGTCAATGTTCAATTTCTTATTTCCCCAAAAACATTTTCTCTTGACACACAGCAACTGGCAGGACCACCTAAGACTGCTCTCAACCAGTTTATTTTAATGAAAATTTAATTATCCCCTTTAACTTCAGGTAGATTTCCCCTTCTCATATCTTATCAGCTCCAATTTCAGAAACAAGTGTTTCCCAGGCTAGGTGGTTTACATGGTGAAATAACAACAGAAAATTTTGGAAATACTCAGCAGGCCAGGCAGCATCCGTGGAGAGAGAAACAGAGCTAACGCTTCAGGTCTGGGACCCTTCATCAGAACAGCGTTAGCTCTGTTTCTCTCTCCACGGATGCTGCCTGGCCTGCTGAGTATTTCCAGCATTTTCTGTTGTTATTTCAGATTTCCAGCATCCGCAGTATTTTGCTATTATATTATGGTTTACATGGTGTTTTAACATTAGAGACAGAAGTGCTGCAATTAGTTTACAAGGTAACTTCCATATAACAAAAGAAAGAAGAGAATCCATTGTGGCTCTGCTTAAGAGTTAAGTCAAATCATAATTTTCCTTCTGTCACTGTGGGGAAATATTCACTTAAAATTAAGAGACTTAAATTTAATAATGTCCAATATCTTTCAATTTCATTCAGCAATACTAAAGCCGTTGCTTGGTGAACTTAAAAAATAAACCCAGCTGTCAGCAGAAAGGGTCCACTCCTTTGCAGGTTTGTAAAAAGGCAGAGCAAATATTGTCAGGCGCATGCAATTGCGTCACTTCATGTAAATTTAAAAAACTTTCCCGATCAAGAAAGGCAGTTGGGTTTTCACAATTTAATAACTTAGTTAACTTCAATAGTTCCAATTTAATTCAGACCAATATCTTATTAACTAAATACAGAACAGATAAAACAAAACAAAATAGCACATGCTTACCAAAAACCAGTAAATTACATACTTCTCTGTTCTTTCTTCAGATGCCTTTGCAAATGACTGTAAAAACACTGAATATAACTGGAGAAAAATTAGTTTTTCACATTTAAACAAATCAAATGAAACTGCTTTGGAAGTTTCACCATAGCAACCACGACTCCAAGGTTAAATCTTAGACTGAAACTTAATCTTTTGTTAAACAAACTTTTTTTGTTTTCCTCAGCTTTTAGCTTCAAAACATTCATACAGGCTTGTTTTTTTTTAAAAAAGGATCACTACACTGAAAGTAGAAAAGGGACAGAATCTTTCCTTTTCTCCTTCCTTCATTTCATCATAGACTAATTTATTTTCAGATGGGTTAGCATGTAGCTTAGATCCTTTTCCCTATCACCCACTCTCTCTCCTGCTCTTTATGCTTCTCCTGTCTCCACGCTTGGCGCAGAGGTGGGTTGTGTAAGCCAGTTTATATCCGGCTTCCACAAGTTTAATTTTCTTCTCATTCACTTGGGATGCTATTTCGTCCAAGTGCTTGGAGTACTAAATCTGTCCTTTTTGGACAACTCCAATAACCTCTTGGGCCTCCTGGACCCCTAACTTCTCAGAGACTGTTCGCGACTTCTCTTCTAATAATAAGCACCCACCATTGTGTTTTTGCTTTACAACCCGATAAAGACTGAACCCATCCCAACTCATTTCTCCACAATAATCCTTTTGCATTCCTGCCTGACTCGCCACTGTTAGCTTGCAGAGATTACCAATCTCTTTCAAATTATCAAGATCGACTGCAAAGCAATAGGGTGGGAATATTGTGTTTAATCAGAGTTTTAGACAGAATATAACACATTAGTTATACAGCAAAAACATACGACCATGACACGCAGCTGGTACAGGTCTAGATCGGACAGACGGTTGGCGTGCGTGAACAGTTCTCCGGCTTACGGCCTTTCTCCCTCGCATCTAGAACCTCCAAGAATGGGTTGAGTCTGCTCCCAGAAGAGTGTTAGACCAGCCCCACTCTTGTATGGCTCTCCCTTCCACCGTCTGTGCTAAGGGATCTTCAGGTCTTTTTATTACCCTTTTAAAGGGTGCGCCCGACGTAAAATATGGACAGGACCATTTAACCTGCAAGGGCTCTTCCTAAACCAAGGTGCCCAATAGCACATCGAGTTCTTTGTTTCAACTTAGTGAAAAAGATCCTCCCTCCAGGAGAGGTCTTCACAATCATTACATATGCTTTATTGTTTATACATTTTATATATAAAAAGGGGCGGGCTTAGTGCGGCAGCTCGGAGTGCGGTGCATTGAGTGTAAGCAAAGTTTGATAAGTAGCAGAAAAAGTCATTTAAGTGTATTTACTGAATTTTAGTGAGTGAAAAAGTTAATTATTTGATGTAAGTTTAATTTTTTTTTAAAAGAGTAAATTAAGCTGTTGGGGCGTTTAAACCAGAAGTAGAATCCGGGTATAAAAAGGGATGGGCTTAGTGCAGCAGCTCTGAGTGCGGTGCATTGAGTGTAAGCAGAGTTTGGTAAGTGGCAGAGTTTGGGCAAGTGGCAGAGTTTGGGCAAGTGGGAGGTGAGGGGGTGTTTTTGCTCTGTTTTGCTTCCCACTCTCAGGCTAATCCAGCACTGCGGAAGCGGAGCACCGAGACAATTCAACCAGACGGCCCCCACAGACAGCATTCAAAAGGGAGGTTGGTAGGTCCTTTTCCTTCTCTTCTATACCTTTAAGTTGGTAAGTCCTATTAAATAGTGGTGTAATATTATCATCTATATTGGGCCAGAGGGCCTTCATAACTAATAATAAGAAATTTAATTAATTACATAGATATGGGTAAACAGGTGATGTGTTACTGTTGCAAAATGTGGGAGCTGGTGGACCCCATTGAGGCTCACGGTGATTACATTTGCGATAAGTGTTTGCTGCTAGAAGAACTCAGGCTCCGTGTTAAAGAGCTTGAGACCGAGCTTCAGACACTGCGACACATCAGGGAGGGGGAGAAGTTCCTGGACTCTATGTTTCAGGAGGTAGTCACACCTATGAAATTAATTAATGCAGATGTAGTCCGTGGTCAGGGACAGGAGTGTGACTACGAGTGAGGCAGGTATGGGGATCCAGGAGGTAATGTTGAAGGAGACGCAGCCCTTGCTCTTGTCAAGCAGGTCCGATGTTCTTACTCCCTGTGAGGGCGGGAGCGGGGACTGCAGGGAGGATGAGTAACCTGGTCACAGCACTGTGGAACAGGGGGCCATTCAAGTGGAGGGAGTAAAAAGAAATGTTGTAGTGGTAGGGGATAGTATCATTAGGGGGATAGATAGGGTTCTCTGCAGTCAAGAGCGGGAGTCCCGAAGGCTGTGTTGCCTGCCCAGTGCCACGGTTAAGGACATCTCTTCTGGGCTGGAAAGAAACTTGGAGTGGGAGAGGGAGGATCCAGTTGTCGTGGTCTATGTTGGTACAAACGACATCGATAGGACAAGGAAGGTGGTTCTGTTAAAGGAGTAGGAGCAGCTAGGGGTCAAATTAAAAAACAGAACCTCAGGGGTAATAATCTCTGGATTATTACCTGAGCCACGAGTGAATTTGGCTAGGGTAAATAAAATTAAAGAGTTAAATGCGTGGCTCAAAGACTGGTGTAGGAAAATGGGTTTTGCTTCTTGGGACACTGGCACCAGTACTGGGACAGGAGGGAACTGTTCCGTTGGGATGGACTTCACTTGGCCAGTGCTGGGACTAGAGTCCTGGCGAATCATATAACTAGGGCTGTAGAGAGGGCTTTAAACTAATTAGGGGGGGGGGGGGGGGAGGTTTCTGGAGAGCAAATAATAAAAATGACAACGGAGAAGATCATAGACTTAGGTAGCAGTGGGGGAATTAAAAAACAGAACGTGTCAGGAAGGGACAGAAGGTATGGAGTAAAAGGTAAAGTAGTAAAAAGGGAAAAAACAGGAAATAAGTGTCACAAAACATATTTGAAAGTTCTTTATCTGAATGCACGTAGCATTCGTAACAAAATGGATCAGTTAACGGCACAAATAACTACATATGGGTATGATCTTGTGGCCATTACAGAAACATGACTGCAGGGTGACCATGACTGGGAATTAAACATGCCAGGTTATTTAACAATCAGGAAGGACAGGCAGGAAGGAAGGGGAGGTGGGGTGGCTATGTTAATAAAGGAAGGAATCACTATAATAGAGAAATGATATTGGGTCAAAGGAGCAGGATAGTGAAACAGTTTGGGTGGAGATAAGGAATAAGGGGGGGGGAAAAAACACTAAAGGGCGTAGTCTATAGGCCTCCGAACAGTGGCAACTCTGTTGGACGGAGTATTAATCAGGAAATAGTTGAGGCTTGTAATAAGGGAACAGCTATAATTATGGGGGATTTTAACTATCATATTAACTGGACAAATCAAATTGGGCAGGGCAGCCTCGAGGAGGAGTTCATTGAATGTATTAGGGATGGGTTTCTTGAACAGTATTTAACTAAACCGACCAGGGGGCAAGCAACCTTAGATTTGGTCCTGTGTAATGAGACAGGATTAATTAAAAATGTCCTAGTAAAGGATCCCCTTGGACTGAGTGACCATAACATGGTTGAATTCCATATTCAATTAGAGGGTGAGAAGATTGGATCTCAAACAAGCGTGCTGAGCTTGAATAAAGGAGACTATGAAGGTATGGGAGCGGAATTGATTAGAGTGGACTGGGAAAATAGATTAAAGGGTAAGACGGTACATGATCAGTGGTGTACATTTAAGGAGTTATTTTACAACTTCCAAAAAATATATATTCCACTGAGGAAAAAAGGGTGCAAAAGAAAAGATAGCCATCCGTGGCTAAGTAATTAAGGATAGTATCCGACTAAAAACAAGGGCATATAAGGTAGCCAAATCGAGTGAGAGGATAGAAGATTGGGAAGTCTTTAAAAGACAGCAAAAAATAACAAAAAGATTAAAAGGAAGATAGATTATGAAAGTAAATTAGCAAAAAATATAAAAAGATAGCAAAAGTTTCAATAGTTATATAAAAAGAAAAAGGGTGGCTAAAGTAAATGTTGGTCCCTTAGAGGATGAGACCGGGAAATTAATGGTGGGAAACATGGAGATGGCAAAAATATTTTGTATCAGTCTTTACAGTAGAGGATACTAAGAATATCCCAACACTGGACAAACAGGGGGCTCTAGGAGTGGGGGGGGGGGGGGGGCGGAGGAAGGAGCTAAATACGATTAAAATCACTAAGGAAGTGGTACTTGGTAAAATAATGGGACTGAAGGCGGATAAATCCCCTGGACCTGATGGCTTACATCCAAGGGTCTTGAGGGAAGTGGCGATAGGGATTATGGATGCATTGGTAATAATTTTCCAAAACTCCCTGGACTCAGCAAAGGTCCCGGCCGATTGGAAAACTGCTAATGTAACACCCTTATTTAAAAAGGGTAGTAGGCAGAAAGCTGGAAACTATAGACCTGTTAGCCTAACATCTGTGGTTGGTAAAATTTTAAGAGTCCATTATTAAGGAGACAGTAACTGGACATTTGGATAAACATAATTTAATAGGACAAACTCAGCATGGTTTCATGAAGGGGAAGTCATGTTTGACAAATTTGCAAGTCCTTTGAGGAAGTAACATACAGGGTGGATAAAGGGGAACCAATGGATGTAGTGTATTTAGACTTCCAAAAGGCATTTGACAAGGTGCCACACAAAAGATTATTGCTCAAGATAAAAAATCATGGGATTGGGGGTAATATTCTGGCGTGGGTAGAGGATTGGCTCTCTAACAGAAGGCAGAGAGTTGGGATAAATGGTTCATTCTCAGACTGGCAATCAGTAACCAGTGGTGTTCCGCAGGCATCAGTGCTGGGTCCCCAACTCTTTACAATCTATATTAACGATTTGGAGGAGGGGACCAAGTGTAACATATCAAAGTTTGCAGATGATACAAAGATGGGAGGGAAAGTAGTGAGTGAGGAAGACATAAAAAACCTGCAAAGGGACATAGACAGGCTAAGTAAGTGGGCAGAGATTTGGCAGATGGAATACAATACTGGAAAGTGTGAGGTTATGCACTTTGGCAGGAAAAATCATAGAGCAAGTTATTATCTTAATGGCAAGAAACTGGAAAGTACTGTAGTACAAAGGGATCTGGGGGTCCTGGTGCACAAAACTCAAAAAGTTAGTATGCAGGTGCAGCAAGTGATCAAGAAGGCCAATGGAATGTTGGCTTTTATTGCTAGGGGGATAGAATATAAAAACGGAGGTATTGCTGCAGTTGTACAAGGTATTGGTGAGACCGCACCTGGAATACTGCATACAGTTTTGGCGTCCATACTTAAGAAGACATACTTGTGCTCGAGTCAGTACAAAGAAGGTTCACTCGGTTAATTCCGGGGATGGACATATGAGGAGAGGTTGAGTAGATTGGGACTCTACTCATTGGAGTTCAGAAGAATGAGAGGCAATCTTATTGAAACATAAGATTGTGAAGGGGCTTGATCGGGTGGATGCGGGGAGGATGTTCCCAATGATGGGTGAAACTAGAACTAGGGGGCATAATCTTAGAATAAGGGGCTGCTCCTTCAAAACTGAGATGAGGAGAAACTTCTTCACTCCGAGGGTGGTAGGTTTGTGGAATTTGCTGCCCCAGAAAGCTGTGGAAGCTACATCATTAAATAAATTTAAAACAGAAATAGAGTTTCCTAGAAGGGAATTGAGGGATACAGCGGGCAGGAAATTGGACATGAGTCTAGGTTCGGAATGGTCGTGGCCCTGTGGGTAGTGGAGCGGGCCCAGGGGCCGTGTAGCCTGGTTCTGCTCCTACTTCTTGTGTTCTAATTCTGTTAGATTTCAGGAGATGGTTTTATTCCTGTTCCTGGCTGGGGTGGAGATCGCCTTTACAGAAGGTAAGTACGTAGAAAATATAGGGACAGAGTGATCTCCTGGACGAGTTTCGATCGCCTAGATGGGTCGGAGAGGAATTTCCCAGATTTTTTATCCCAAATTGGCCATTGGTTTTTTTAAATCTGGTTTTTCACCTCTCCCGGGAGTTCACATGGGTTCGGGTGGGATGGAGAGTGACAGTAGATTTGAGGTTAGGATCAGATCAGCCATGATCTTATTGAATGGTGGAGCAGACTCGAGAGGCCGATTGGCCTGCTCCTGCTCCTATTTCTTATGTTCTTATTTTGAAGGCCTACCCATCAGAATTTCTTTTATCTCCCTTGTCCCTATCCTCCCTAGTTTAGAGTCAGACATGCCATTCTCGGTCATCAGATGTTCGGAACTGCTTGTTATCGGTTATTTATGTTCATGCAGCTTTAATCATTAAATTCCCAAAGATATCTTCTATTCTAGTCTCATACACTGGTTAACATACACATTTTAAAGCAGTTTTGTTAAACAAAGTCAAAATCCTAACTTAGCATTATAATATGGTTATTAGCAGTAATGGAAGAAAAATAAGCATTGGGCCTCGGTTGGCCAAATTAAAGATACATAAAACAACCTTCCTAGCACACAAACAGCTAGCCTGGAAACAAGGTCATATGTGACTGTCACAGTGCAAAATGTTAACATCCACATGGAACCAAAACATCAGCAAATTCTAAGCACCTATCCAGTTATTCTAACACCAGCCTGAAGAGACTTTTTGTCTCAAGTTTTAATAGTCATGTAAACACAGTCTTGTTCACGTCACCCCATATATTTTGGATACCCTAATTTCTAAATCTGAAAACTGGACAACTCGGCCAACGTAAATTACACCAGAGTGGCACAGGGCAACGTATCACAGCAAAGACCATCTGTCTTCTCCTTCCAGGGAAACCACACAGCAGCAAATAGCTTGCAAAGGGACAACAGTGCAAAATGCATTTATTTTAAATTCTTGACTTCAGTAAAGCAAATACAATGTACAATAGAAGAAATTCAGATAAGATCTCTATTTTAGGTGTCAATAGAAATCTCAAAATCTGAAGTCCTTACTGCTTATATTCAAAATAAAAAGTACAACTTCAATAAACTTTCTATACATTGTCTGGTGTTCAATTCCTACAGTACACGGTTTATCCTACATTACAGCAAAAGGAAGAGGGGAAATATTTTGCACTCTGCATTTATGCCCTCGTAGCTACTTAGCAAAGTTAGTGGCGACTCAGTAAGCAGCAACTATTTTTGCAGCTTGTGTGCTTCTGCCTTCAAAAAGGACTTTTCCTTTATTACCAACACCAGAAATATTGGGAGTACAGAAGAGATAATGAAAGGCTGGAATGCCCAGCAGCAATCCAGGGATGGAGATATAAATAGACAAATATCTGAATGACTCAATGATGAAAGCAGCCCTGAGACATTTTATCTGATTTTAATAGTACTAAGGAAGAACTCATCAAAATTGTGTGTACACAAATAGACTTAAAATACAAAGAGGGGAAAAAAGAAAATAGTTGAAGGCAACAATGTTCACCATGCTTCTTGCATATCTTTACACCTTACACTAAACAGAGAGTAAAATGTTCATAAATGTAGAATCACTTAAAAACTCATCCATTTATTGAATGGGCATGGTTGAGCTGGGATTTAAAACAGCTGCAGAGCACAAATTTTAGGTAATTTCATTGTGCGAAATATCACTTTCTGTGACTATGAAAATACTAACAACACCCTCAGAATTAAAACTGCCTATAGTATACATTAGGTGGGCTACTGCTCTTCCACATATATACATCTGGGTTAATAACCATGGACTGAATCTCTATTCCAATGCAAGAGATTATTTTAGTTCTAGTCTCTTTCCCTCAAGAACTATCTGTATCTCTTTGGCATCCAGTGTCTCATACTTCAGTAAAGCTTCTGCTAGATTTTTGTGCTCCTTTGCATGAGTCTTCAAGATATGCTTTGCTCGTTCATAAGATTCCTGTGTTTAAAAAAAAGACTTTTAGCAAGCATTTAACATTGGATCGCTATTCCCAGTTTATTTTGTTCTTACAGATTACAGTTCTCCTAACTTCTATATTTTATGAACTTTTCACTGAAAATGTGGGAAAATAGCTGACAAATGTTTTTAAACAAACTTACTTCTTCCCAAATTTTCCATAAGTGTGGAATTTAGTGAAAATATTTAACTGTCAAAAAAAGTATTACATTAATATGATGCAAACAGGTTAGGACTGGTTGCAAACATATCACACCGAAGACATTAATATGAAGAGTTTTTCCTTTGGATTATCAGAAATTTGAGAGAGGGCGAGAGAAAGAAAGAAAAAGTTTTGATCTCCTTACCTAAGGAAGGATATACTTGCCATAGAAGGAGTGCAATGAAGGTTCACCAGACTGATTCCTGGGATGGGGGGATTGTCCTATGAGGAGAGATTGAGTAGACTAGGCCTATATTCTCTAGCGTTTAGAAGAATGAGAGGTGATCTCATTGAAACATACAAAATTCTTACAGGGCTCGACAGGGTAGATGCAGGGAGGGTGTTTCCCCTGGCTGGGGAGTCTAGAACCAGGGGTCACAGTCTCAGAATAAGGGGTCGGCCATTTAGGACTGAGATGAGGTGACATTTCTTCACTCAGAGGGTGGTGAATCTTTGGAATTATCTACACCAGAGGGCTGTGGAGGCTCCGTCGTTAAGTATATTCAAGACAGAGATCGATAGATTTTTGAATATTAAGGGATACGGGGGATAGTGCAGGAAAGTGGAGACGAGGTAGAAGATCAGCAATGATCAGACTTGGTTTAATATCTCATCTGAAAGACTGCACCTCCAACAGTCCAGCTCTCCCTCAGCACTGCAGTGGAGTGTCAGCCTAGATTTTTGTGCTCAGTTTCTGGAGTTAATAAGCATAGAGAAGGATAATCTCACATTTGGCTTAATCTAGATATCAGAAATGCCTACCATAAATATGTTCAGTGGCTTGACATATTGCATTAGCAGACATGTCTAACAAAAAATAACCTTACCCTCAATAATATCCTGATTTCTTGTTCAATAGCAGATTGAGTGTCTGGGCTTACTTTTTCTGGATCCGTATAGGTCATTACTCCAAGCTACAGGCAAAAACAAAACAGAATGTGACCTCACCATTGCATGACATTCATCTTCAAGGAGACGTTATCTAACAAGAAACTGTAACCTTCAAGTCACAGCAAAGATGACAAAAGTAAGTTGTATGGCATTTATGCAGCGATGGGGAGCAGAGGGTAAGGGTTTGTGTTATTTGTCAGTCTGCCATTTAACCTAGCTACTGAGGGGTCCCACTAAAGTACAACCAGAGATGTGCACAAGAGCTCAGCACTGAAGATAGATTGCAGACAAGGTTGAGGTTAGCTGAATTATCTTCCAAAATATAGATGGACTGATGTGTTATTTGAGGTTATTTAGGATAGTGGGAGACACTCTATTAATTATCAATAGCAAAGAAGCAGAGCCAGTGTTGATAAAGCCAAAATGATTTCAGCAGGAGGAATATTGAAGCTGCTGGATTCAATTTAGAATTTTTCAAAATGTTATCAATCCAGAGTTGAAGGTTAGGAGAGCGATAAGAAACAGGTGAACTTAGTCAAGTCAGTAAGATTTTTGCTATGGTGATGTAAAGCAGCAAAGGCAAACAGGAACATCAGAACAAAAGTAAATACAACTCCTCTGGATCAGAAAGAGTAGAAATAAGAAATTCTGGATTGGAAAGAAAGTGTCAAGGAGTGAAATTTGAGTGAGAAAAAAAGATGAAGACATTAAAATTGACATTTGTGAAGATGACGTGCAAATTAAAGTGAGAAGAGGTTGTGGTTAAGTTGCAAATCTGAGTTGAACTTGCATTTTGTTCATAATGTTGGAGAATAAAAAGCAAGGATAAAGTGAACAAGCAACACTAACTGACCCGTTAGTTGAACTGGGAAAGGGCAATGACAAATCACTGCTGAGGTGTGGAGAACAGACCATGGGCCATACTGGAAGCAGTTTTGAGTAGATCTAAGCAATGTTTACATGGCAGTTAACTTAAAATATTGGTACTGCAAAGTGCACTATAATTTAATAAGCAACTTTTTACCTTATCACTCATTCCAAATTTTGTGACCATCAACTTTGCTACTTTGGTTGCACTGTCAAAATCACTCGAAGCACCTAAGTTTTTAAAAATGCACAGTATTTCAGTTACAGAAAACAGACAGACAAATGTTTTTACTTTACTTGTTTTGTGCTGGGCAGGTAAGCTCCATAATAGGTGTGGAATGCAAAAATTCTCAATTGTTTGCAAACTTGCCACTTAAAAAATGAAACACTATGCAGCATTCTAAAACTGTTAATTTAGTAAGTCAATTTATTAAATGGCTAGAAACAAGACAGCAATGATTACTCAAATTTGAATGAGATACATTTTCATTTTAAGGTTCACTGACAAATATACATATACAATCACAAAAACAAAACATGGACCTCTTGACCAGATGTAAGACACTAATGTCAACAGGATTTCAAAGCATATGGAGGCCGTCAACCATGGCTACACTTGGTCCTTTCTAAATATGGAAACATTTCAAATAATGTTTGTCTAGCAAGCCTGCCACTGCACTTTACCTGTTTGTACAAGATAACCATTTTAAAGGCTGATTGGATTTCTATAGCCGTGACTCTACAATCCAAAGTATTAGCCCTGCAGAATACCACTTTATGGTGCTAGTTTTTAAATCACTGACTGCAGGAGGAATTATTGGACCATGCGCTTCATATTTCACCTCCTTAAAGGATCTCAACAGGCTAGAAAGGCTAAACGTTTGCAGGTGGTAGGCCTGGTGCTTAAAGCACAAGTGGATATCCACATTATTGCTCGTACAAGTATGCCAGAGGCATGAGCTGCACTTTACAGTATTTTGTCTTTAAATTTCCATATTCCAGGAATTAAAATCTTGGGCAAGGAAGCAGAATGCACTAAAATAACAAAGAGCCACTTGGAACCTTGATGTCCTTGAAATTTTTATAAAATTCTACAATCACATGATGCCACCCCCTTCACCTTGCCATCTCTCGTGACCTCGCTACTCCCATTGTGTCAATTGCAGATAAGGCCATCTCTAACCATTTCCTCGTATTGCTCTTGGCCCACATCCCCCTTCCACCCACCCCCCGCAACTGTACTTCCTTCTGTGTCCACCCCTGGAAAAAAAACTCTCCCAACTGCACTTATGAAATCCTAATTGTCCAGCCTCTGGTCCTCCATTCACCATGACATTTCTGCAGCTACCGATCTACTCAACCACACTCTCACCACTATCTGTGATGACCTACTAAAACAATTACCCTCTCTCACCCTGGCCATTCCCCCGGTACGGCTCATCTTCGCTCCCTTAAGTCCAAGGGACACAGACCCGAACGGATAGGGCAGACAACTGGTTTAGCCATTCTCCGCCAGATCTGGCTGGATCACAAAGCACTATCGGGTCCTGCCCTCGTCTGCCAAAATTGCTCACTATTCCAGAATAATTCTGGAATGCAAGGATAAGCCCCGGTTTCTATTCTCTACTGCTAACCATCTTCTTAAACCCCTCTCCCGTCTCCTCCACCCTCGCCTCCGATAACAAATGTGAAGAGCTCATGGACTTCTTTGTCTCCAAGATTGAGACCATCCGTTCAGCTGCCTCTGCCACTTCCCTTCCTTCCCCTAGCCCACTGGGCCAAACTTCCGCTAAGGTTCCCCCCTGCCCTAGCCCTGAACTCACATCTTTCTCCAGTTTCTCTCCGATCTCCCCTTCATGACTTCTCTGTGCTCATTTTGTCTATGAGACCCACCTCTTGCTCCCTCGACCCTATTCCCACCAAACTGCTGACCACCCAATTTCCTTTGCTGGCTCCCATGTTAGCTGATCTTATTAACGGTACTCTCTCCTCAGGTACTGTCCCCCCCTCTCCCTCAAATCTGCAGTATCCCCTCTTCTCAAAAAAACAAACATTGATCCCTCCGTCCTTGCAAACTACCACCCCATCTCCAACCTCCCTTTCCTCTCCAAAGTCCTTGAACGTAATGGCCCATATTTTCGGATCAGAGGCTTCCTGCGTGCGGAGGCCTCCGATCTGGAGAAAATCTACGCCCTTACCTGAGGGCTCCAGAGGTCCGGCAATTTCCGCTCCTGGGCCTCTCCACGACGAAATGCGCAGGGCCTACGTATCCCAGGGGCGCATGCTGTTCGCAAGCATCCCTGGGATCACATGGGCCATGGGGAGCCTATGGGGAAAGGGAATCTCCCTTCATACTTTTGACAGCTTACACCTGTCAAAAGTATGAACGGAGATCACTCCAAAAACACATCAAAACATTAAATAATTTTTTTTTTTTTTTTAAATTGCCTTTCTAAAATTAGTTAAAATTACCTCTTTCCTCCTTGAAGACGCTCCTTAAAACCTACCTCTTTGACCAAGCTTTTGGTCACCTGCCCTAATTTATCCTTATGTGGATCGGTGTCAATTGTTTTTTTGTCTTAAAATACTCCTGTGCAGCGCCTTGGGATGTTTTACTACGTTAAAGGCGCTATATAAAACACAAGTTGTTGTTGCATTGTATCGAAAGGAAATTGCACAGCTTGAAGCTGTGCGAAAACTCAATTGACTCACATTTAAGACACACTAAGCTTGAAATGCGTATATACCCAATATGGCTTAATACAAACCTGTGGTAATTTGTTCTGTTCCAAAGATGAGTTCTTCTGCTACTCTACCACCCATGCTGACATCCATTTGAGCAAGTAACTGAGCTCGGGTTTCACTCCATCGGTCACTTTCTGGTAACAATGACACCTGAGAGAATGTTGTTGTACAGAAAGCATAATATGAGCCTCTTAGCAACCATCTACAAATCTTTGTAAAGTATGCAAATACACAAATAAGCAGTCTACTTATAGTTTGAAAACAAAGTACTAATCTTAAAATTCAGGAGCTTGTGGTATTGCCTTCAGACTCCAAGTCCAGTTCTATATGAATGATGACCATAGAAACAGTGTACAATCTTCCACCACAGTTTATAGTTAACAATATAACCATGATTCTGACTTTGGATACATTTTACATCTTGTTTGCACAGTGAACTTCTACTAGATTACATACACAATTGTCAAAACCACTTTGGTCACTTGCTAATTTTACTTTGAAGGCTTATTTTCCCCCAAAGGAGAATATTTTTTTTTAAAAACTACACTAAGTTTGCACCATTTCCTAAATTAGGAACAGCGACAATCATGTGGGATTAAAAAATGAGCCACTAGCATTTCATAATACCTTGTATAACCAACTAAAAACCTCAAAACCCTCCTCTTTGACCATGTATTTGGGTCCCTATTCCTAGCCTCTCCATGTCTCTCCCCTTTCTCCATGTTCTGTCTCCATTTCCTTTCCTCCTTATTTGTAAAGCACTCAGATCTTCTTGCAAGCAAGGAGCTCTATCTAAATGCAAGTTGTTGTTGTAGTGACGAGTTGGAAGAGAAATATTCCCACTAATGGAAGAAACAAGAACAGTGTGGGATTGAGGAAGATCACATTTAAAAAGTGTTTATCTCCTGATATAGGCACTTGCTTGTAATTTGTCAGCCAGATAAGACATTGGGGTAAACACATTTTAAATGTATTACAAGGAAAGTGACCTTCTGAAGTATGTTCTATAAATAAAGGGGGAAAAATGTAGTGGAACTTCCTCCTGCCAAGTAATGATGATCTATAGAAGCGACCACCCTTTTGTCAAATTGTTAAACTTGCAATACTGTATCATACTGCCAGTTAAACTTGATTAAAGAATTCAACATTCAGGACATTATTTACATTGCATTAGTTCAATTTTAAAACCAAACAAAACAGGTCAGCAATTTAATATCTTACCAGACAAAACCTTCTGTTGTTTTACACTTACATGTCCCAGGGTAGGTCCCCTTGGCATTATTGTAGCTTTGTTAATAGGCATAGCATTTTTTGTAAAATGTGCTACTATAGCATGTCCTGATTCATGGTATGCTGTGATTGTTTTGTTTCTAGCATCAATCTCAATACTCCTGCGCTCTGGACCTGTTGGCAGTAGACAAGTCACAAGTAAATGGAAGCTTTTCAAATAAGATAACAGTTTGAACAAATGCCTTACAATATCAGATAGTTTGTCAGAAATAATAAGTTTCACCAGTTTTACTATTCAATTTTGTATTCCAAATTCCTGGTGTAATTTTGATTGAAATATATTAAAAGCAACAACTTTGGGGGCTTTTTAAATTCTGATTCAGTGTGGAAAACAAACAGTTTACTTGAGAATATCACAAATTTTATTATAAAGATGTAACTCAAACTGAAGTCCAGTCCCTTTTGTTGACTGCTGCTGGTTATTTGGAATCTTGTTTCTAAATATTCATACATGCTTCTCAAAAACTAACAAAAAGGCATACCACAATACAAAATGAAAGACGCAAGCCCGCTGCCTACAGGGCGAGTCTCTACCCTCAGCCAGCACCATCTGGGGAGCACCCAGTAGAGCAAGGGAAAGGAGATCAAAAATATTGTAGACAAAGGTTGATAGTGACTTGAAAGGCTTATTTCTATGTTTAAATTGCTGAATAATTTCCTAAAAGTAGTGTATAACTGTGCATGTCTATCTTTTCAATATTCCTTCCCTAGGGAGACCCCACGCAGTAGCTTCTCACTTCAGCATCTGATAACCCGGAATTTCCTGTAGCCTCCAGTTTGGCTTACTGAAGATATGCTGGAAAGCTCCAATATAAGTAGGTGATAAGAGAAGATGGATTCGACATTGGCTTCATCCCACTGGAGATATGAACACCCTAAAACATACCACTAGATAAATGACAATGTTTATATTATAAAACACCCCCTTAACATTTATATGGCTTATAAGTAGTTACATCAAGAAGCATTATTCTACATATGCACAGGAATTTAGGTAAACCAAATTTTCCCAGTGACATTCGTGTGACAGATGCAAAATTACTGTACTTCTTAAAAAAAAAAAGGCAGATGAGTTTCTAAAAAATGCAAGATCAATAAAAAGGCAAACTCATTTGGACTAATTTTATATTGCAAAAACACACCAGATGAATGATAAGTTCTTAAACACAGATACAGCCAATTTACATAAGCACCAAAAGAAATATATTTTCCAAGCCTTTATACTTGGGTTTTCTTCCTTCTGTAAATTAGTAGCTTGGAATTTCAAAATACAGCAACTTTATAGAAAGGGATATTAAAGCCTTTAGAAAGACAAAGTTCAAACAGTCGGGTAGAACCTACCCATAAGGATTTTGTCCTTGGCAAATTCCAAGTCTTTCATTGTAACTTGATCTTTTTCATCTACAGCTGCTTTTAGAGCAGCCTGGTTGACTAGATTCTCCAGTTCAGCCCCCGAGAAACCCACGGTGCCTCTGGCTATTATTTCTGCATCAATTGCTATAAAAACAGAGAGAGTGTCAAATCACACAGAAAATAGTTTGGCAATAATTTATCTTTGCTAGGGAACAGCTGCCGCTTACCTGGATCAACTTTAACCTTGCCAAGATACCACTTAAGAATCTCTACTCGCCCTCTTATATCCGGTCTGGGAACAGTAACGTGCATGTCAAATCTACCCGGACGGACAAGAGCACTATGGAGGAAGAATACGCAATAAACTGGGCATCAATTTAAAATATGACCAAATGTGAAAATTTCCTCATTATATAACTATTGTACTATTGCATTAATGATGCTAAAAATTATGACAGCCAGTTTGTCAAAATTAGCTGAAGGCTGTTAATCTAATAGTGCAGATTCTACACCTTCAATTTTGAAGCTGTTCTTTTTGCCAACAATCCAACTTGCTGAACAACTAAACTGTTGAGGTAAAATTACAAACAATGCAAACGTATAATTACTGAGTGGTACTGGAAGCCAAGACCATTGATGCGCTATCAATTCTAATGAGAGGCTGAGCAGAGTTCAGAACGACAGGCTTTTATTAACTACTGAATTGCACTTCAGACAGATCAGGACTATGCCTCTAGTGGATGACCGAATGCCTGGAGCTGCCATGCGGCCGTCCTTATACTCGGTAGCCGAGGGCGGAGTCAGCTGAGGCATAGTCAGACATAACAGTTAAACAAGAGTGAACGACAACAACAACAAGTGAACACAGTGAACTACAGTGGTTTACCACATTCACCCCTCGTTTAAAATTAAGTCCGGCGGGGTGAAGTGTATCAAAAGTTCGAGGAGGCGAGTCTGTCGGGCGGCCTCGTTTGCCGTCGAGATCTTCGTGGCGACGGTTGCGATGTTACAGCTTCCAACGACGCGTCTTGAGCGGGGTCGGGCACCGGTGTATCGTCCCCTTTGGTGTTGGGTGGGCGAGTGGACTCCGGCTGGTCCTGGGGTCGCGGCATGCCGTCTACTGGGGTGGAATGGATAGGGGTGAGAATTTGGTCTACTGAATTTTGGGCCGTGTCGAAGGGGGTCGTGGTGGAGGGCAATGGTGACGGGTCAGTGGACCCCGAGGGTGCCGGATCTCTAATGGAGACTGTATCCTCCCGCCCGTCCGAGTATGCCACGTAGGCGTACTGGGGGTTGGCATGGAGGAGGTGAACCTTCTCTACCAGGGGAGCCGTTTTGTGGGACCTTACATGCTTCCTCAGCAGGACGGGCCCTGGGGACGTCAGCCAGTGTGGTAGTGAGGTACCGGATGTGGACCTCCGGGGAAAAACGAACATTCGCTCATGGGGGGTGGCGTTGGTGGCCGTACACAGCAGTGACCGGATGGAGTGGAGCGCATCAGGTAGGACATCCTGCCAACGGGAGGTCGGAAGGCCCCTAGATTTTAAGGCTAGGAGGGCCGCCTTCCAAACCGTCGCGTTTTCTCTTTCAACCTGTCCGTTCCCCCGGGGGTTGTAGCTGGTGGTCCGGCTTGAGGCAATGCCTCATGAGCAGGTACTGACGGAGTTCGTCGCTCATGAAGGACGAGCCCCGGTCGCTATGAATATAGCTGGGAAAACCGAACAGAGCAAAGAGGTTGTGCAGGCATTTAATGACCGTAGCGGTGGTCGTGTCCGGGCAGGGGATGGCGAAAGGGAAACGGGAGTACTCATCAACTATGTTGAGGAAGTACACATTACGGTCAGAGGAGGGGAGGGGCCCTTTAAAGTCGACACTCAGGCGCTCAAAAGGGCGGGTGGCCTTGATCAGGTTTGCTCTGTCAGGCGTATAGAAGCGCGGCTTGCACTCTGCACAGACTGGGCAGCTCCTGGTCATGGTCCTGACCTCCTCGATGGAGTAAGGCAGGTTGCGGCCTTTAATGAAATGGAAGAACCTGGTGACCCCCGGGTGGCAGAGGTCGTTGTGGAGGCCCCGTAGTCTATCGATCTGCGCGGTGGCGCATGTGCCTCGCGATAGAGCATCTGAGGGTTCATTGAGTTTCCCGGGCCGGTACAAGATGTCGTAATTGTAGGTGGAAAGTTCAATTCTCCACCTCAAAATCTTGTCATTTTTGATTTTGCCCCTCTGCTTGTTGTTGAACATGAAAGCGACTGAACGTTGGTCAGTAAGCAGGGTAAATCGTTTTCCAGCCAGGTAGTGCCGCACCGCCTCCACAATGGCCTGGGCCTCCTTTTCCACAGAGGAGTGTCTGAGTTCGGAGCCCTGGAGGGTTCGTGAAAAGAAGGCCACGGGTCTTCCCGCCTGGTTAAGGGTAGCGGCCAGGGCAAAGTCGGATGCATCGCTCTCCACCTGGAAGGGGATGGACTCGTCTACCGAGTGCATGGTGGCCTTGGCAATGTCGTCTTTTATACGGTGAAAGGCTGAGCGGGCCTCCGCCGTCAGGGGGAAGGAAGTGGACTTGATAAGTGGACAGGCTTTGTCCGCATAATGAGGGACCCACTGGGCGTAATAGGAAAAGAAGCCCAGGCAACTTTTGAGGGCCTTGAGACAGTGGGGCAGGGGAAGTTCCATCAATGGGCGCATCCGGTCAGGGTCAGGGCCGATGACTCCGTGTTCCACCACGCAACCAAGGATAGCGAGGCGGGCTGTGCGGAATATGCACTTTTCCTTGTTGTACGTGAGGTTTAGGAGTTGGGCCGTGCGAAGGAACTTATCAAGGTTGGCGTCATGGTCCTGCAGGTCATGGCCGCAGATGGTCACGTTGTCCAGGTAGGGAAACGTGGCCTGTAACGCATTCTCGTCGACCATCCGGTCCATCTCCCTCTGGAAGACGGAGACACCGTTGGTGACGCCGAAAGGAACCCTGAGGAAGTGAAAAAGACGGCCGTTTGCCTCGAAAGCTGTGTACTGGCGGTCCTCAGGGCGGATAGGGATTTGGTGGTATGCTGCCTTGAGGTCAATGGTCGAGAAAACGCGATATTGCGCTATCTTATTAACCATGTCGGCTATGCGGGGGAGAGGGTATGCGTCCAACTGGGTGTACTTGTTGATAGTCTGGCTGTAGTCAATGACCAGGCGCTGCTTGTTGCCAGTCTTAACGACTGCCACCTGAGCTCGCCAGGGGCTGGTACTATCCTCAATAATCCCCTCTTTCAGGAGCCGCGTCACCTCAGATCTTATGAAGGATCTGTCCCCGGTGCTGTATCGCCTGCTCTTTGTGGCGATAGGCTTGCAGTCGCGGGTGAGGTTGGCGAACAGGGGGGGGGGGGTGATTTTGAGGGTGGAGAGACTACAGGTGGGGCGCGGCTGGCAATTTAAAAACTGCTGGTTGCAGACAGTGAGCGGGGGAAGAGGTCCACCGTATGTCAAGGTGACGCTCTTAAAGTGACAATGAAAGTCCAACCCCAGCAGAACGGCAGCGCAGAGATGTGGCAGGACGAATAGCTTTACATTTTTATAAACGGAGCCCTTCACCGAGAGGGTCACTACGCAGTAGCCGCCGACGTCTGCTGAGTGAGATTTTGAGACCATGGAGATCCGATGGCGCGTTGGCCGGACCGAGAGGGAATAATGCCATACCGTATCAGGGTGTATGAAGCTCTCCGTGCTCCCGGAATCAAAAAGGCAAGTTGTGGCGCGGCCATTTACCTGGATGTCCATCGTGGACCTGGCTAGCTGATGGGGTCTGGATTGATCCAGCGTAATGGAGGCCGCTGTGGAGTCGGGAGCGTCGCTGTAGAACCCCGGTGAGGCGGCGGTGGGTGAGTCGGGGGCCCGTTGGCAAAATGGCGTCGTCGGAGAAGAAGGACAAAATGGCGGCGCCCATGACGATCCCGATCCCCACGAGGCTGGAGGAAGGCAAGATGGCCGCTCCCACGAATCGCACGCGGCGCTGTTGGAGGTAGGGGTCTTCTGACTTCTGCAGACGCCAGCGTAGTGTCCCTTCTTACCGCAGGCAGAGCAGACCGCGTTTTTCGCCGGGCAGCGCGCCCTGGGGTGTTTGGTTTGGCCACAGAAATAACATTTCTGGCTCGGGCGGGACATCGCTGCAGCAGTTGAGGCCGGGGCCCGTGGCGGCGCCGCGTCCCAAGATGGCGGCGGCTGCGGCATCCATGAGGCGGCCGCGCGGTCCGGGGAGTAGGCCTCCATGTTCCGGTGGGCTACGTCCAACGAACGGGTGAGTGAAATCGCCTTCTTCAGGTCGAGCTTGCTACTTTCCAGCAGTCGCTGCCGTGTGTGAGTGGAGCTGAGGCCCGCAACGAGGGCGTCACGGATGAGCTCCTCCGTATGTTCCGTGGCTGATACTTGCTTGCATTCGCAGGCTCGGCCGAGTTCCTTCAGCGCCCGTATGTATGCTTCTGTTGGTTCCCCGGGCTGTTGTTTGCGGGACCCCAGGAGATGTCTTGCGTAAACATAGTTGACCGGGCGTGCGTATTGCTCCTTCAAAATGTCGATAGCCCCCTGGTAGCTCGTAGCATCCCGGATAAGGGCAAAAGCTCGGTGGTTTACTTTAGAATTCAGCACCCTGAGCTTGTCGGCATCGGCGGCGACAGTCTCGCCGGATGCAGCCAGAAAGGACTCAAAACAGTTCAGCCAGTGCGAGAACTTAGCAGTCGAGTCCGGTTCTTGCGGGTCGAGTTCCAGGCACTTGATCTTAAGTATCTGCAGCATCGTTATTATTATTATTATTTTTTTTTTTTCAGTAGTTAATAAAATTGATGCGCTATCAATTCTAATGAGAGGCTGAGCAGAGTTCAGAACGACAGGCTTTTATTAACTACTGAATTGCACTTCAGACAGATCAGGACTATGCCTCTAGTGGATGACCGAATGCCTGGAGCTGCCATGCGGCCGTCCTTATACTCGGTAGCCGAGGGCGGAGTCAGCTGAGGCATAGTCAGACATAACAGTTAAACAAGTGAACGACAACAACAACAACAAGTGAACACAGTGAACTACAGTGGTTTACCACAACCATAGTTACCACAATTGTGCAGGTTTGTTTTGACATTGTTGCTGAATATATCAAAGCAGGTGAATTAATAAGGGTTATAATAAAAAATGGTATTATTTCTTTTGCAATTGTGTTTAACTTAACAAAATCTCATTTATTCAAATGATAGCGAAGCCCAGATCCCAAGAATTTTTTTTTTTTTAATGTAGCAGCATTAAAGTTATTTGCCATTTTCCTACAAACATATTACACTTTAAATTATTTAGAAACTCAACAATAAACAAATCAAATATTTTAATTTGCACTTACTTGTCCAATGCTTCAGGAAAGTTTGTGGCTCCTATTATAATGACACCTTCATTGGGCTTGAAACTGAAGAGAAATAGAACTTTACAGTACTAGCTATTAAACGCAATTGTAATTGAAATACAATTTTAAAAAGATGTCTAATGTTTGCCACTATTGTACTAGTGAATTTCTTCAAATCCTTAAAAGCACAAGTTATTTAGGGCTACAAAATGGAGCGCCATGTACACAATTACAGAAGCACATTCTGCCCTCCAGTAACAATGCGTTGGTGGGGCATGTCCACACAGTTGCAGGAAGGTCCCCCAAGTTTGATCATTGGTTGACAATAAGTTAATCAACCCAGTCAAGGTGACAGTGAATGCCTCACAACCTCCCTCTCTGGACTTGTAATAAGTGAGAAATAAAAGCCAAATTTCTTTTTCCAAGATTACCATCCAGTGACCCTTGCAGGACCTGTACAAAATCAGGGGAGAATAGGATCTGACTTGGTTGTGACAACCCCAAAAAGTTGCAAAGCTCGACACTCCCTGTCCAAGTTCACATGAACAATGGCCACATGGACAAGGTACTCTACGACTACCACTGCCCATTAAATCAGACCATTTCACCACAGATTTTACTCTTGGTACAGTGTTGGTCTTTTCTCTTACCCATCCATCTCTGCAAGTAGTTGGTTTATGGTCTGTCTAGAATAGGGATGCATGGGTGATTCAATTCTCTTTCCACCAACAGAATCCAGCTCATCAATAAATATGACACATGGTGTATTTGCTTTTGCCTCCCCTAAAGCACAAACACAGACAAGAGCAAGTTAAAAAAGCAAATATTGAGAAGTGTAGTGATTTTACTACAAAATAATTTTCATTTTGTAGACTGGGAAACATACTAAACAGATTCCTTATCCTACTAGCTCCAACGCCAACAAACATTTCGTCAAACTCTGATCCCGATGCATAATAGAATGGTACATCCGCTTCGCCGGCAACGGCTCTTGCAAGAAGAGTTTTCCCATTTCCAGGGGGTCCGACTAAAAGAATACCTGAAATTAAACAGAAATGGACATTTCAAGTTAGATTAAATAGTATATGTTAGGAATAGTACTGAAATCAACATTTTAAGCAACATTGTATGTGCTTATATGAAACATCTCTTAAAAAAAAATGCTATTCTGCACAATTAGAAACATCTTTCATGCAATAATTACTACATGCATACTTAATTTTAAATTAACTGATACCAGTACAAAAATTTCTGTTCAAGTCATGGAAAGTAATTCTAAAGTCAATAGCTAGCAATTGTTATAACCTGCAAGTCCCCATCAGAGCTCACTATACCAACTAGAATAGAAAAGAACCCAAGGACGAACAGCCAAAGATGCTCATGGTCATTAATGAACAATTCCTTCCATCAGAAATTTGACAGATGAGTAACATACCAGACCTTTCAGTCATCTGTAAAAAAAAGTATTTACAGACTAATGGTAGCAAAAAAACACATTACTGAAATTATAACTGATGATTTCTAGCTACATACCTTTAGGCAGTTTGCCTCCTAATACAGTGAACTTCTGAGGGTTTTTCAAAAATTCCACTACTTCTTGGAGTTCATGTTTTGCCTCCTCCACCTGGTGAAGAAGTCATCATAAAAGCAAGTATTTGCAAATGAATCACTTAAAATTCAAAATACTTCTGAAGGGTCAATGCAAATGCTACCTACCCCTTTCACATGTTCAAATGTTACATTTTTCATCTGAATTGGATCCACCGCTGCATCCAGTCCTGACGTAGTACGAAATCGCACTGTCGGAAAGGCAGGTGTAAATTGAAATACGGGATTCTCTCGAAACTTCCCACTTAAAAACTTACTGAACCCAAGTGCAAAATAAACCAGAGACAGGGGTGCTTGAAGTTTAATTTTTATCACTTTTTTACCCATCATTCGCAAAAATGAACTAAAGAGTGCAACTACAATTATATGCTTTTGTTGAATACAGAGCTAACTTCCTGGAGCAAGCAGCTTAAGAGTATGTACGAATACAGAGGGGTCATTCTACAACCATCCGACAGAGCTTTTCAAAATGGAAGCTAAAGTTCAAATTAATTACAAATGAAAGGAACAACAAAATTTGACTTGGCTGACTTGCACATGATTTCACTGTACAAAATATTGCACCAATTTGAATTTTTCAACTGAAAACAGGAAAGGTTTTACTTAGGTCAACATGTTTGGATTCTGCTTTTAATCTCATTGAGAAATTCTGCTAAGATTTAAATTAAGGGATAAATTTTACAAATTGTAGTTTCAAGTTCAAAAAACTGAACCACAGTTTAGATTTTGCGCCAATTGTAATTTTTTTTTTTTTTTTTTACACTGCCAAATATAAAGTTCTTAAATTGCATACTTGACACTGGTACAACTGATTAATTTTAAAATGTTAACAGATTTTTGAAGTCTTCACAGGAACTTTCAAATCCCACTGACCTATTGAGAGTTTATAAATACCCAACATATTGTTTTCGTCAGGAAACTTGGCAGGAGTTTCTGAAGATAGAGGTGATACCACACATAAACAGAGTTCTCTCCATTTAAAATGGCCCCAAAATTTAAATTATGCATGAAAACATCTAAATACGCAGTTACTAGAACATTAATTTGGACTGGTAAAATATTTTAGAATAGGCGGTCAGACAGTTGAAATGATATAGTGACTAGTACAGAAATTATTTCTCCCTTTCAACTGCATACAGTTCCAAACTACAAAATCAAAACAAGTGAGTCATTGAAAGTTTACCAGACAAGAACGGTGTTCTGGATAGACCATAAATCCCAAGCAAGAGGAGGAACAGAAGAACCAGTCTCGTTCTTCTTAAAGAATCTGGGGGGAAATGAATGCAAACAAGTTTGAGTTAATTATTCAAAAGGATCATTTTCTGAAAAGTACTAGATAACATGGTGCATTTTGGGAACACCAGCATATCATGTCACATTGTTATGATGTTTTACAACTGCAGTTACCAATATGAGCTCCTTCATCTTCTGCCTTACTCACTATAGTTTTCAGCAAGTTGGGCTTTCCGGCCCCCCCATATCTACCATTCTGTATGCCTGTCACACAATCTTCATTTAATTTATTCAACTTTTTGAACTAGCGCAGCTTTTTTCTTTATGACCTTTCCCTCTTTGATCTTACTATGTATTTTTTTGGTAAACTCATTCTTCCAATATACTGTTGAAATTCACTCCATTTTTATTTCCCAGTTCTGGCTTCACAACTGCATTCAAATGGGAGTGGAAGCAAGAGTCAAGTCAGGTCTAGCAGAGCAGAGAGGCTCGGTGGACCATGAGCATGTAGCACAATTGTGCTTGCAGAGGAGATTGGGTACAGCAGAGTAGTGTTTGCATAGGTCAGAGGGGCCCTATGGGAGGAACAATCTTAAAAATAGCTTGGGGGGAAAAAGAAAAAGGTATTTTTTTTTTTTTTTTTTTTTAAATAGAGGGATTTATGATCAAAGACCAAAAACTGATTGCTGGGATGATTTCTCACCGAGATTATCTCCAACAAGTGCGAGGAGCTCATGGACTTTGTTACAAAGACCGAGACCATCTGTTCAGTTGCCTCTGCCGCTTTCCTCCCTTCCCCTAGACCACCGGGTCAAACTTCCTCCAAGGCTCCCCCCTGTCCTAGCCCTGAACTCACATCTTTCTCTAGTTTCTCTCGCATCTCCCATCAGGCCCTCTCCAAGTTCACCTTCTCCATGAGACCCACCTCCTGCACCCTGAACCCTATTCCCACCAAACTGCTGACCACCCACCTTCCCTTCCTGGCCCCCATGTTAGCCGATGTTGTTAACAGTTCCCTCTCCTCAGGTACTGTCCCCCCCCTCCACCTTCAAATCTGCAGTCATCACCCCCTTCCTCAAAAAACCCACCCTTGACCCCTCTATCCTTGCAAACTACCGCCCTATCTCCAACCTCCCTTCCCTCTCCAAAAACCTTCAACATGTCGCCTCCCAAATCCATCTTTCCCGCAACTCCACATTTGAATCCCTCCAATCAGGTTTCTGCCTCTGCCACTGAAACGGCCCTCAGACACAAATGACATTCTATGCAACTGTGGTAAACTATCCCTCTTCATCCTTCTTGACCTGTCTGCAACTGTGACACAGTTGACCACACCAACCTCCCCCAATGCCTCTCCCCAGTCATCCAGCTGGGTGGGACTGCCCTTGCCTGGCTCCATTCTTATCTATCCAGTTGTTACCAGAGAATCAACTGTAATGGCTTCTCTTCCTACTCCCGCACCATCACCTCTGGTGTCCCCCAAGGATCTATCCTTGGCACGCTCCTATTTCTCATCTACATGCTGCACATCAGCAACATCATCCGAAAACACGTCAGGTTCCACACGTACGCTGACGACACCCAGCTCTACTTCACCACTACCTCTCTCGACCCCTCCATTATCTGATTTGTCAGATTGCTCCGCCATTCAATAAGATCGTGGCTGATTTGATCTTGGCCTCAACTCCACTTTTCTGCCCGTTCCCCATAATCCTCTGTAGTTCAAAATTCTGTATCCGAGTCTTGAATATATTCAAGAACTCGGCCTCCACAGCAATCTGGGGTAGAGAATTACAAAGATTCACGACCCTCAGAGAAGAAATTCCTCCTCATCTCCAACTTAAATGGGCGACCCAACCCCTTATTCTGAAACTATGCCACCTAGTTATAGATTCCCCCATGAGGGGAAACATCCACTCAGCTTCTACCCTGTTAAGCCCCCTCAGAATCTTATATGTTTCAATAAGATCACCTCTCATTCTTCTAAAACTCTAATAAGTATAGGCCCAACCTGCCCTCCTAAAACAACCCCTTCATCCCAGGAATCAACCTCGTGAACCTTCTCTGAACTGCCTCCAATGCAAATATACCCCTCCTTAAAAAAGGAGACCAAAACTGTACGCAGTACTCTAGGTGGGGTCTCTCCAACGCCCTGTACAGTTGTAGCAAGACTTCCCTACTTTTATACTCCATCCCCTGGCAATAAAGGCCAACATTCCATTTGCCTTCCTAATTACTTGCTGTACCTGCATGCTAACTTTTTGTGTTTCATGTACAAGGACACCCAGATCCCTCTGCACCACAGCATCTGTAGTCTCTCCATTTAAATAATATTTTGCTTTTCTATTCTTCCTACCAAAGTGGATAACCTCACATTTTCCCACATTATACTCCATCTGCCAAATTTTTGCCCACTCACTTAACCTATCTACATCCCTTTGCAGACTCTTTGTATCCTCCTCACAGCTTGCTTGCCAATCTATCTATTTATCGTCAGCAAATCTGGCTACAGTACACTCGGTCCCTTCATCCAAGTCATTAAATAGTTGAGGCCCCAGCACTGGTCCCTGTGGCACCCCGCAAGTTAGTTTGCCAATCTGAAAATTACCCATTTATCCCAACTCTCTGTTTTCTGTTAGTTTGCCAATCCTCTATCCATGCTAATATATTACCCCCAACACTGAGCTCTTATCTTGTGCAGTAGCCTTTTATGTGGCACCTTATCGAATGCCTTTTGGAAATCTAAATACACTACATCTACTGGTTCCCCTTTATCCTGCCTGCTTGTTACATCCTCAAAGAACTCTTTTTAAAAAAAATTTAAAAAAAATGTCAAACACGATTTCTCTTTCATAATACCATATTGACTCTGCTTGATTAGGTTATGATTTTCTAAATGTCCTGCTACTACCTCATTAATAATGGATTCTAGCATTTTCCCAATGACAGATGTCAAGACTAACTGGCCTATAAATTTCCTGCTTTCTGTCTCCCTCCTTTCTTGAATCTGGGCATTACATTTGCGGTTTTCCAATCCACTGGGACCTTTCCAGAGTCTAGGGAATTTGGGAAGATTACAACCAATGCATCCGCTATCTCTGCAGCCACTTCTTTTAAGACCCTAGGATGCAGGTCATCAGGTCCAGGGGACTTGTCAGCCTTTAGTCCCATTAGTTTGTCTAGTACTTTTTCTCTAGTGGTAGTGATTTTTTTTTTTTTTTTTTATAAAGTTCCTCCATCCCTTTTGCCCCTTGATTTTCCACTATTATTGGGATGCCTTTAGTGTCTTCTACCGTGAAGACAGATACAAAATATTTGTTCAAAGTCTCTGCCATTTCCTTGTTTCCCAGTATTAATTCCCCAGTCTCATTCTCTAAGGGACCAACGTTTACTTTAGGTACCCTCTTCCTTTTTATATACTTGTAGAAGCTCTTACTGTCTGTTTTTATATTTCTTGCTAGTTTACTCTCAATCTATTTTCTCCCTCTATTTTTTGTCATCCTTTGCAAGTTTCTAAAAGTTCCCCAATCTTGTGGCTTACCACTAATCTTCGCAACATTGGATGCCTTTTCTTTCAATTTGATACCCTCCTCATCTTCCTTAGTAAGCCACGGATGGTTCATCCTTCTCGTAGTCTTTCTTTCTCAAATGGAATATATCTTTGTTGAGAGTTATGAAATATCTCCTTTAAAGTGTGTCACTGCTTATCTACTGTCTTACTTTTTAATCTATTTTCCGAGTCCACTTTAGCCAACTCTGTCTTCATACCTTAGTAATTGTAGTTTCAGACCCAAGTTTCTCACCCTCAAACTGAATGTGAAATTTTATGTTATGATCACTCTTCCCTAGAGGATTTTTTACTATGAGATCATTAATTAATCCTGTCTCATTACACATTACCAGATCTAAAATAGCCTGTTCCCTGGTTGGTTCCACAACATATTGCTATAAGAAACTGTTCTGAATACACGCTATGAACTCGTTCTCAAGGCTACCTTTGCCAATTTGATTTGTCCAATCTATGTGAAGATTAAAATCGCCCACGATTATTGCAGTACCTTTCTTACAAGCCCCCATTATTTCATGATTTATACTCTTGTCGCAGTGTAGCTACTGTTAGGGGGCCTATAGACTACTCCCACCAGTGACTTCTTTCCCTTGTTATTTCTTATCTCCACCCAAACTGATTCTACATCTTGATCTTCCAAGCAAAGATCATCTCTCACTACTGTACTGATCTCATCCTTTATTAACAGAGCTACCACACCTGGCTTTCCTTTCTGCTGATCCTTCCGAAATGTCAAATACCCCTGAATATTCAGTTCCTAGCCTTGGTCACCTTGCAGCCACATCTCTGTAATGGCCATCAGGTCATACCCATTTATTTCTATTTGTGCTGTCAATTCATTATCTTGTTACAAATGCTGCGTATATTCAGATAAAGAGCCTTTAATTCTGTCTTTACCATTTTTCCTTATTCTGACCCTATTTGCTGGTGCACTCTTATGCTTGTACGCTCTTGTCCCTTCCTGTCACACTCTGGTTATCATTACTCCATCGCTACCCTGCACTTTTGCCATGTCCTTTCTCTTTAACTTTCTAAGTTTCCCCTCACCTGAACAATTAGTTTAAACTATTTAGTTTAACGCCCTATCTACAGCCCTAGTTATTCGATTCTCCAAGACACTGGCCTCAGCACAGTTCAAGTGAAGCCCGTCCCAACGGAACAGCTCCCTCCTTCCCCAGTACTGGTGCCTGTGCCCCATGAATCAAAACCCATTTCTCCCACACCAATCTTTGAACCACGCATTCAACTCTCTGATCTTATTGACCTTATGCCAATTTGCTCGTGGCTCAGGTAGTAATCCAGAGATTACCACCTTTGTGGTTCTGCTTTTTAATTTAGCCCCTAGCTGCTCATACTTCCTCAGCTGAACTCCTTTCTTTGTCCTACCTATGTCGTTGGTACCTACGTGGACCACGACAACTGGATCCTACCCCTCCCACTTCAAGTTCCTCTCCAGCCCAGAGGAGATGTCCTTAACCCTGGCACCGGGCAGGCAACACAGCCTTCAGGACTCATGCTCTCGACGGAAGAGAACAGTATTGATTCCCCTAGCTATACTGTCCCCTACCACTACTACATTCCTTTTTACTCCCCCAACTTGAATGGCCCCAGGTACCACGGTGCTGTGGTCAGTTTGCTCATCCTACCTCCAGTCACTGCTCTCGTCCACACAGGCTGCAAGAACCTCATACCTATTGGACAAGTGCAAGGGCTGAGGCTCCTCCAATGCTATCTTTCTGGATCCCCATACCTGCCTCACTTGTAGTCACATCCTCCTGTCCCTGACCACAGACTAAATCTGAAGTATTTAACCTAAGGGGTGTGACTGCCTCCTGGTACAAAGTGTCTAGATACCTTCCTCCCTGATGTATCGCAGCATCCAAAGCTCGGACTCCAGCTCATCAACTTTGAGCCAAAGTTCCTAGAGCTGCAGACACTTACTACATATGTGGTTGCTGTGGATCACACTGGGATCCACCAGCTCCCACATGCTACAGCTGCAACACATCACTTGCCCTGCTATCTCTATTGTATTTTATTTAACAAATTAGGTTTTCAAATTTTGAAATTCTCAATTGTCTATTAATAGTTTTTAATCTAGGTAATAACTAAATTTAATAAATTAAACAAGGTATATGTTTTAGGTCTTTACTGTAATTTAGCCCACAGTCCTAATTTAACCCTAGCTGTTTATCTTTTTTTTTTAATGTATCAAGCAGCACCTCTTATCACCAACCTCACTGAATTCCCTCACTCACCAAATTTCTGAGTTTAGTACTCTGTAGAAGCAGTACTCCACGCTACTTACCTCCGTGCGTTAGCAAAAGCCTCTTGTTTTTATACCAGCAGAAATTCCAAAGCACTGAGTCAGCCCCTGCTGACAGTAATTACCAGGTAGCCAGTTCTAGCTAGCCACCTAATTAACTGTGCAACTGCCACTAGCAGGCAGCTTGTTTACCACTATTGGCAGCTTCAGCTACCTAGGCCCAAAGCTCTGGAATTCCCTCCCTAAACAGCTCTGCACATCTACCCTTCACTCCCTCTTTAAGATGCTCCTTAAAACCTCTCTCTTTGACCAAGCTTTTGGTCATCTGTCCTAATATCTCCTTATGTGGTTCGGTGTCAAATTTTGTTTGATAATACTCCTGTGAAGCACTTTGGGATGTTTTACTACGTTAAAGGTGCTATATAAATAAACGCAATGTTGGGATTGCGGTGCTGTGGTCAGATGATCACATGGTTAGATTGGACCAATCAGCAACACTCTGGGGACTCTTGCACTCCTGCACATTTGCGCTCTACAATCACGCAACATTCTCAAGACATTTTTAATGGTAAAGACAGATTTTCTTTCAAGTATAGAAGTACATTTGGAAAGCTACAGAAATATTCAGTACACAAGATTCAAATGGTTACCAGCAAGTAAATTAAACACATGTACAAATTAATGTATTGCTGTTTTTCTCCCCTTGTCCAGCCTCTACTCACCTACATCTGTAAATCCTCTGATGCCCTTTGCCACCAATGAATAGATTCTCTGCACCCAATCGACAACTTTTCACCAGGAACATGCAGTTGCTCTACACCTCCATCTCTCAGCAGGATGATCTGCAAACCAATCCCCATCAAACCTTTTCCACCCGGACTCTAAAGACTTCATCCTGTTCTCCCAGTTTCTGTTAAATTTGCTCTGATGACTATTTCAGCAGAGCTTCTGAAATGTCTTTCGTTTTCCTCAGCTAAGGATTCTACTTTGCTACAGTCAACAGGGCCCTCGTCTCCACAACCACAAGACCCTACCAAGGATTAGATAATATCAGAGAAAGCAGAAAGGGAGAAACAATTACAAGTAATAAAAAACTTCATGGATGTATGATCAAAACTGTCTTCATAAATGCTTTGTACTGACTTACCGTTTGTCCTTTGTGTAAGAGCTTGTGCTTTTAGGAAGCCCTCTGCAAAACCAGTTTTAAATGCATCTTGATGTGCCTCGGGAATATTTTTTGTTTTGATCAAGCTGTCCAAATTCTCAACCTCCCGGCCTCGGTCTCTCAACAGAAGCCCCTACAAATAAAAAGGTAACGAAAAGTCAACTGTAGCGTAGCTATTTCCGAGAGGTGGTTATGCTTCAATAGAAAGACTAACATCTCTGCTTACCTTCATAAATGAAGGAGCCATATTTTCTGATTCAACTGCATGCTCAGATGCTACCAGTCTCCTTGCTCTCGACTTCAGAGTTTTAAAGCCACGTCTTTGCTCTCGGACTTAAAAATAAATCAACATTCCTTAATACTGTTTCACACAACTGATCATTTTAATGCAAGTATAAACAGTTAATATCTAGAATACATACTTGGCCACAGATGAAGATTGGAACAGAGAGTCTGTAGTGGCCTGGGATGCTGTTGAGAAAGCGGAGATGCACGTAGCATGTTGAAGACATTGCTTGAAAATCCTAGAAACAGAATTGATAATTTAAGCATACATATAGTGAAGAGCTAACAACACATTCAGATTAAAACCAAATATTTAGTGACCTTGTTGTTAGAAGTCAAGAGCACAGATAGTTTTACCAACTCCAATTTTTGGGGGAAACACACTTCAAAAATAAAAGATTTGTCCAATAATAATATTCTTCCACTTCTACACTTAAGTTGTAATGTCCAGTAGCAGCAAGTGCTCCATATAAACCATTTCTTGTCACAATGCAGACAGAGATTAATAGCTACTGCAGCATCTCCGTTTACTTTTTTAAAAATCTGCAAATACCCACATTAGCCCTACAACCCCATCCCCAAACCCCATGTTCCTCTGACTGGCCTTTTGTGCATGCCTTCCCATCTTCGGCCCACTATTGGAGACCGTGTCTACAGCCGCCTAGGCCCAACAATCTAGTTCTCTCCCTAGATCCCTCTACCTCTCTCCTCATTTAAGGCCCTCATTAATAACCCACCCATCCCTCCTAGCACTTCCTTTTTCAGCTCTGCAGCCTTTTTTTGATGATGCTTTTACAAAGTGCTTTGGTATGTATACCTACAATAAATGGCACTATAAAAATAAAAGTTATTGTAATGCTCAATGAGCAGCATGAAAATGTGAGGCTATTAACACACAATATTGAGAATACAAAATTGTGTAGATTTAAATTGCAGGTTCAAAAATATTGATCAAAAGTGGTGCTTTGATGGAATTCATACACAACTTTTTTTTCTAACAGATGTTTCAATTAAAAAAACAAATTCGCTGAATGACAGTTGTTGAATAACAAAAAACTCTTTCTGGTGCCTTTTCACACGCTCGAGATGACTTTTGTACAGTATACAAGCTCTTGTAAACCTCTCTTTCTGCCATTTTCTGTCTTTGTTTCCAGCATTTGCTGTTAGTGTTTCCTTTTATCCTTGCACTCTTTTCCTGCTTTTCAAAATCTACTGACAATCTATAAACCCCAGTGGCTGCGTCTTTGTGAAAGTAGTTAGCATATTGAATTTGAGCAGTAATTTTACAAAGTTGCGTCTCTGGTGAGTTTTGCCCATTAGGAACACACAACAGAAATTCAGGCTGGTGGGCCCGGCAAGATTTGCTGTCCATTAAACATAGAAGATAGGAGGAGTAGGCCATTCGGCCCCTCGAGCCTGCTCCGCCATTCAATGCGATCATGGCTGATCATCCAAATTCAGTACCCGGTCCCTGCTTTCTCCCCATACCCCTTGATCCCTTTAGCCTTAAGAAATATATCCAACTCCTTCTTGAATATATTTAATGAATTGGCCTCTACTGCCTTCTGTGGTAGAGAATTCCACAGGTTCACCACTCTCTGGGTGAAGAAATTCCTCTTCATTTCTGTCCTAAATGGCCTACCTCTTATCCTTAGACTGTGACCCCTGGTTCTGGACTCCCCGACCATCAGGAACATCCTTCCTGCATCTAGTCTGTCCAGTCCTGTCAGAATTTTATAAGTTTCAATGAGATCCCCTCTCATTCTTCTAAACTCCAGCGAGTACAAGCCCAATCGACCCAATCTCTCCTCATACGTCATTCCTGCCATCCCAGAGATCAGCCTGGTGAATCTTCACTGAACGCCGTCCATGGCAAGAACATCCTTCCTCAGATAAGGCGACCAAAACTTAGTCTTAGGATTTTCTGCCCATTAGTCTTAATGGATAGAAAACCTGTCGAGCCCACAGACCGCTGCCACAAAATTCCCAATGCAAGTTCTCAACGGATGAACCGCCATGCTAATTCATAGCGTTTACCTTTTATTATCTATTGTGTTCTGGTTAGTCCTATAAAAAGGGTGATCTCCTCCACCTCCCCCAATACCAATCTTGAACAAAGGTCCCATTCAAAATTTTAAGCTAGCTTTCTTTCGGATGCTAGCTGAACTGTTGCATATTTCCAGCAATTTGTTTTCAATTTAGATCACCAGTATATAGTTTTTTTCCCACTTTACAATAAAACAATTTACTTTTAAGAATTGGGGGACTAGGTCTTTTACAAGTGAGAAACTATGTTCACAGCACAATACGCTAAACACAAAAAACATTTAAAGTGCACGGGAGCCTTAATTATCCATGCTCAATTTTCAGTTAATTAGCAGCAGGAATCAAAGATGTCTGTTTTTGCGTCAAGCGTGCACTACTTTTGCTGGCAAGATCAGCTGGCCCTGTAGTAGCTGATCAATTGATTTTCTGGCTCTCAGCAGTCCTGCCTTCAATTGCCAGTTCTTCCATTTACCTGCAAAAGCTGCCTACAAACACTTAGGATGCCACCTACTAAAGTTACCGCTATAACCAGTATGGATCGCTGGAGTCTTGTATAAATCAGCAGCTGATCTTAGCGGACTTGCCAACTAGCAATACAGAGCCACCCTATCTAAATGCACTTCTGCGCTTGCGATGATTGCATTGAAACAAGCATGCCTTGCACTGATGATAGTTATCAGCTCTGCTGAGATTAGCCCTAGAATGGGATTGCTAGTTTTAGTGCTGAATGGGGCAGTAATGGTTGACAGCAGGGATAGCTTTTTGTCCATCTGCTGCAAGGCCAGCTGACCTTACCACGAGTAATGGAGGAAAGTGCTGCTGGAGAAAGTAGGGAGAGATAGAACAGGACATTGAATTTTACACCACAGGAACAGGCCATTCGGTCCAACAGGGCTATGCCGGTGTTACTCCATACACGAGCCTCCTCCCCCCCTTACTTCATCAGCCTATTAACATATCCTATTCTTTTCTCCCTCATGCATTTATTTAGCTTCATCTTAAATGCATTTATGCAATTCACCGCAACCACTCAGTGGTAGCAAATTGCACATTCTCACCTTCTCGGAGTAAAGATTCAGCAGTTTACAGTAATTGGGAAGAGATTCTAGTATCTCATTTATATTTTCCATTAGGATGACCCCCTCCATTATGAGGGCTAATCAAAGGTCCACTGTATTTTATTAAATGTAGTTATGATTTGCAATTGTATACAGAATGGAAACAGCATGTTTAAACTAACCACAATACTAAGAATCAGCAAGACTTTGACACTACAAAGCCATTGCTGACTTCTGAATGTTTCCCACCACCAGTTACATGCACATTGTATGAAATACATTGCCTGCCTCCATCAATGAACACCACTTGCTTAACTTTCTTTAACTAAGCCCAATCCCACACTCAATGTCAACCTACACACTCTCCAGCAGGGGTCCACTACAACAGAACGTCTGATTTTTTTAACCTCCCAGTAGTTGCACATGGACGATCAAACCTAGCTGCAGGATCTCCAAGTAGGTCAATCTCCACTCACTTTCCAGTGAACAGCAAAAGAGTGCCCTGCCCTCAAGTCTAGGCCTCAAGACTACTGGTGTGAGAAGATGAAAGGTGGCTCTACAGTGAGGTGTCCTGCATTTAATTGGGTAAAGTGAATTTTGACAGTGACAAGTGGAAAGTTGCTCCATTAACCAGAATGCATTCCTTGCTGAGCCGAAAGAAGGGTTACTTACCATGTTTATTTTCAAAGAAGGACTGTGATGAAACATGGGACATTTGCCATTGCGACAGCTCGTCAGGGTTTGCGTCACCTGGAGACAAACATGGGAGTAATCTGCCTACCAATTCATCTAGCTGGCTGGTTTTCAAATCAGACAGTCCAAATTCCCTTAAGTTAAGCGCAGGCTGAAAAAAAAATTCAAAATAATGGAAAAGTAGTACCTTTGTTTAACTGATGTATTTTATATTGCTTAATAAATGTGCACATTTTGTTAGACCAACGTCACTGTTAAAACTGCCGCAAAATGTTCTGTTTTAACCCATTCCTGCTTAGGATTGATCAATTTCCAAAACCATACATCATTTCAAATGTTACACAGATTGACTTAGTAACAAACAAAAATAATTCTATAACTTCAGCTTTAACAATTCTATAACTTCAGCTTTAACTATGTTGAGATTTGATTGCAGAAGAGCTGAGCCCAGACCCAAGAAACCAATGGGGAGGGGTGAAAAGAGAATACATTTGTGGGACTGGGTTAAAGGTTTACTGTAAATAGCAACTTTAAGGTTACATCTTACTGATGTACTACAGGAAACTTTGTGCTATCCGGCACCGACGGGACCGAGCTGCTGCCGTTCCCTCAAAACTGCCGGACACTCCAGAGCTAATGTTGAAACCTCCGTATGAATCAACAAACCCTGTTGCTTAGCAACAGCCTCTAAACAGTCGGCAAGCGTCTCTAGCTGAAGCTGTTGCTTAGCTACAGACCTTGCAGAGCTTGGCTGTTCAAAAAAAAAAGCAAAGAAAAGAAACGAAAAGAATAAAAAACGGCTCCTGATTTTTGCCGGTGGCTCGAGCTTGCCGGACGGTTCGCCTCCAGATAACACAGTTTCCTGTAAATAGAAAAAGGAGGCCACATACACCTTGGAAAGTAAGTGTCTCAATGGGGTAAAGGAATAGAGGGATCTGAGGGATACAAATACACAAAATCACAAAGTAGCAACACAGGTTAATACGGTTAAAAAAGCAAAAGGCACTGGGATTCATTTCTAAAGGAGAAAAAATTGAAAAGCAGAAGTTACGTTAAACTTGTATAGAACCTTGGTTAGACCACAGTTGGAAGTACCATGAACAGGATATAGAGGCACTGGAGAAGGTACAAAAAAATTTACTGGAATACCAGAACCGAGGTTATACCAATCAGGAAAGACTGAACAGGGTGGGGTTCTTTTAGATTATGAAAGGGTTTGATAGGTAGACGTGGAGAAGATGTTTCCATTTGCAGTGGAGACCAGAACTAGGGGCCATAAATATAAAAGTCACTAATAAATCCAATAGGGAATTCAGGAGAAACTTCTTTAACCAGGGAGTGGTTAGAATGTGGAACTCGCTACCACAAGGAGTAGTTGAGGCAACTAGGATAGATGCATTTAAGGGGAGGCTAGATAAGCACATGAGGGAGAAAGGAATAAAACAACATGTTGACATGGGAGGAGGCTCAAGTGGAGCATAATACCAGCATGGACCCGTTGAGCCAAATGGGTTGTTTCTGTGCTGTAAATACTAGGTAAACTATTTAGATATTTGCATCCAACCCAAGTTCCTGAGTTTAGCTGGAAAGTACCAAGCACATCTTAAGAACTCTCCACTTGGAAAGAGAAGTGAGAATATAGAGGAATGTGGTGAAGTCAAGTCACTGAAGATACTCTCATGCACATCCTAGCAAATGGGTTACAGAAAAGCATCAGCAAAAAAACAGGAAATAGCGAAGTTTTTATTTTTGAGGGGGAGAAGAGGAAAAAAGAATAAAGTGCAACAGGGTACAAATACACCAAAGGCCATTTACCTCTACTTTATGAAATACAGGCTACAAGACATCAGAAAGCCACTAAGATACCATGGTTTATTTGTACCCTGTTCAATATTTTGAAGTTCTCTCTTTAGGTTGTTTCTCACCTTAACACCCCACAAAAAATACCTTCTATTCTTAAGTCTTCGCTAAGGTTATGACATTCTTCAATGTCAGTGTGAATGGCAAGGTAGTAAAGCAGTTTATTTCTCATTAAACATATGAAATGGGGGGGGGGGGGGGGCTACAGCACTTTATCAGTTGTTGTTCCTTGATGCATTGTACAGTTCTGGGAAACCTTTGACACCTATTTGCAAAGAACCAAAACAATGTAACAGACTGGCTATTTAAAGGGCAACAAAAACCATTTAGGACTTGCTATTACTCATCTTTACGAGGCTCGAGGGGCCGAATGGCCTACTCCTGCTCCTATTTCTTATGATTGTAACAAAACTCTTTTTTGTTACAATCAACTGTAAAACCTGTTGACATTTAGAGTTCTTCCCACACGAGGCCCAAACTTCACATATGAAATTAGACAGACAATGATCATTAGCAAGCTATTGGAGGGCTCCACAGAAAAGCCCAATCCTGTTCTTGTCCAACATTCATATATATACACTTTCGAGCTGAGCTCCTGGAAAGTAATCAGCAGCAGGAATCGAGAGAGAGAAAAAGAGAGCGAGAGCATAAGAAATAGGAGCAGGAGTAGGCCATTCGGCCCCTCGAGCCTGCTACGCCAGTCAATAAAATCATGGCTGATCTGATCTTGGCCTCAACTCTACTTTTCTGCCTGTTCCCCATAACCCTTGACTCCACTGTAGCTCAAATATCTGTCTACTCAGCCTTAAATATATTCAATGACTCAGCCTCCACAGCTCTCTAGGGTAGAGAATTCCAAAGATTCACGACCCTCAAAAGAAATTCCTCATCTCGGTCTTAAATGGGCGACTCCTTATTCTGAAACTATGCCCCCCAGTTCTAGTTTTCCCCACGAGGGGAAACTTCCTCTCAGCATCTACACTGTCAAGCCTCCTCAGAATCTTATATGTTTCAATAAGATCACCTCTCATTCTTCTAAACTCCAATGAGTATAGGCCCAACCTGCTCAACCTTTCCTCATAAGACAACCTTTTCATCTCAGGAATCAACCTAGTGAACCTTCACTGAACACCCTCCAATGCAAATAGATCCCTCCTTAAATAAGGTGACCAAAACTGTACACAGTACTCCAGGTGTGGTCTCACCAATGTCCTGTACAGTTGCAGCAAGACTTCCCTACTTTTATACTCCATCCCCCTAGCAATAAAGGTCAAAATTCCATTTGCCTTCCTAATTACTTGCTGTACCTGCATGCTAACTTTTTGTGTTTCATGTACAAGGACACCCAGATCCCTCTGCACCACAGCATTCTGTAGTCTCTCCATTTAAATAATATTTTGCTTTTCTATTCTTCCTACCAAAGTGGATAACCTCACATTTTCCCACATTATACGCCATCTGCCAAATTTTTGCCCACTCACTTAACCTATCTACATCCCTTTGCAGACTCTTTGTATCCTCCTCACAGCTTGCTTGCCAATCTATCTATTTATCGTCAGCCAATCTGGCTACAGTACACTCGATCCCTTCATCCAAGTCATTAATATAGATTGTAAATAGTTGAGGCCCCAGTACTGATCCCTGTGGCACCCCACTAGTTACAGTTTGCCAACCTGAAAATTACCCATTTATCCCGACTCTCTGTTTTCTGTTAGTTAACCGATCCTCTATCCATGCTAATATATTACCCCCAACATCATGAGCTCTTATCTTGTGCAGTAACCTTTTATGTGGCACCTTATCGAACGCCTTTTGGAAATCTAAATACACTACTTCAACTGGTTCCCCTTTATCCACCCTGCTCGTTACATCCTCAAAGAACTCCAAAAAAAAGTCAAAAATGATTTCCCTTTCATAAAACCATGTTGACTCTGCTTGATTGTATTATGATTTTCAAAACGACCTGCTACTATGTCCTTAATAATGTATTCCAGCATTTTCCCCAATGACAGATGTTAGGCTAACTGGCCTATAGTTTCCTGCTTTCTGTCTCCCTCCTTTCTTGAATAGGAGCTTTACATTTGCGGTTTTCCAATCCGCTGGGATCTTTCCAGGGTCTAGAGAATTTTGGAAGATTACAACCAATGCATCCACTATCTCTGCAGCCACTTCTTTTAAGACCCGAGGATGCAGGCCATCAGGTCCAGGGGACTTGTCAGCCTTTAGTCCCATTAGTTGGCCTAGTAATTTTTCCTCTAGTGATGGGAGGGAGGAACTTAAGGGAGGGAGAACTTAAGTTCCTCCCTCCCTTTTGCCCCTTGATTTTCCACTATTATTGGGATGCCTTTAATGTCTTCTACTATGAAGACAAATATAAAATATTTGTTCAAAGTCTCTGCCATTTCCTTGTTTCCTCATTAATTCCCCAGTCTCATCCTCTAAGGGACCAACATTTACATTAGCTACTGGAAAACTGCTAATGTAACACCCTTATTTAAAAAGGGCAGTAGACAGAAGGCTGGAAACTATAGACCGGTTAGCCTAACATCTGTGGTAGGTAAAATTTTGGAGTCCGTTATTAAGGAGACAGTAACAGGACATTTGGATAATCATAATTTAATAGGACAAAGTCAGCATGGTTTTATGAAGGGGAAGTCATGTTTGACAAATTTGCTGGAGTTCTTTGAGGAAGTAACATATAGGGTGGATAAAGGGGAACCAGTGGACGTAGTGTATTTAGACTTCCAAAAGGCATTTGACAAGGTGCCACACAAAAGATTATTGCTTAAGATAAAAAATCACAGGATTGGGGGTAATATTCTGGCATGGATAGAGGATTGGCTATCTAACAGAAGGCAGAGAGTTGGGATAAATGGGTCATTCTCAGACTGGCAATCAGTAACTAGTGGTGTTCCGCAGGGGTCAGTGCTGGGTCCCCAACTCTTTACAATCTATATTAACGATTTGGAGGAGGGGACCGAGTGTAACATATCAAAGTTTGCAGATGATACTAAGATGGGAGGGAAAGTAGTGAGTGAGGAGGACATAAAAAACCTGCAAGGGGACATAGACAGGCTAAGTAAGTGGGCAGAGATTTGGCAGATGGAATACAATACTGGAAAGTGTGAGGTTATGCACTTTGGCAGGAAAAATCATAGAGCAAGTTATTATCTTAATGGCAAGAAACTGGAAAGTACTGAAGTACAAGAGGGATCTGGGGGGTCCTGGTGCACGAAACTCAAAAAGGTTAGTATGCAGGTGCAGCACGTGATTAAGACGGCCAATGGAATGTTGGCTTTCATTGCTAGGGGGATAGAATATAAAAATAGGGAGGTACTGCTTCAGTTGTACAAGGTATTGGTGAGACCGCACCTGGAATACTGCATACAGTTTTGGTGTCCATACTTAAGAAAAGACATACTTGCTCTCGAGTCAGTACAAAGAAGGTTCACTCGGTTAATCCCGGGGATGAGGGGATGGACATATGAGGAGAGGTTGAGTAGATTGGGACTCTACTCATTGGAGTTCAGAAGAATGAGAGGCGATCTTATTGAAACATATAAGATTGTGAAGGGGTTGGATCGGGTGGATGCGGGGAGGATGTTCCCGATGATGGGTGAAACTAGAACTAGGGGGCATAGTCTTAGAATAAGGGGCTGCTCTTTCAAAACCGAGATGAGGAGGAACTACTTCAATCAGAGGGTGGTAGGTCCATGGAATATGCTGCCCCAAAAAGCTGTAGAAGCTACATCATTACATAAATTTAAAACAGAAATAGACAGTTTCCTAGAAGTCAAGGGAATTAAGGGTTACGGGGAGCGGGCAGGAATTTGGACATGAGTCTAGGTTCGGATCGGACATGGCCCTGTGGGTAGCGGAGCGGGCCCAGGGGCCGTGTAGCCTGATCGTGCTCCTATTTCATGTGTCTAATTCTGTTAGATTCAGGAGATGGTTCTGTGATAGTAGATTGGCAGTTAGGATCAGCCATGATCTTATTGAATGGCGGAGCAGGCTCGAGGGGCCGATTGGCCTACTCCTGCTCCTGTTTCTTATGTTCTTATGTTCCCTTTTATATACTTGTAGAAGCTCTGTCTATTTTTATATTTCTTGCTAGTTTACTCTCAATCTATTTTCTCACTATTATTTTTGTAATCAGCCTTTGCAAGTTTCTAAAACTTTTCCAATCTTCGGGCCTACCACTAATCTTCGCAACATTGGATGCCTTTTCATTCAATTTGACACCCTCCTTAACTTCCTTAGTTAGCCACGGATGGTTCATCCTTCTCATAGAGTCTTTGTTTCTCACTGGAATATATCTTTGTTGAGAGTTATCAAATATCTCCTTAAAAATCTGCCACTGCTTATCTACCATCTTACCTTTCAATCTATTTTCCCAGTCCACTTTAGTCAACTCTGTCTTCATACCTTTGTAATTGCCTTTATTCAAGTGTAAGACACTAGTTTCAGACCCAAGTTTCTCACCCTCAAACTGAATGTGAAATTCTCTCATGTTATGATCACTCTTCCCTAGAGAATCCTTTACTATGAGATCATTAATTAATCCTGTCTCATTACAGATTACCAGATCTAAAATAGCCTGTTCCCTGGTTGGTTCCACAACATATTGTTCTAAGAAACTGTCCTGAATACACTATGAACTCGTCCTCAAGGCTACCTTTGATGTGATTTGATTTGTCCAATCTATAAGAAAAGTAAAATCGCCCACGATTATTGCAGTACTTTTCTTACAAGCCCCCATTATTTCTTGATTTATACTCTGTCCCAGTGTAGCTACTGTTAGGGGGCCTATAGACTACTCCCACCAGTGACTTCTTTCCCTTATTATTTCTTATCCCCACCCAAACTGATTCTACATCAAGATCTTCCGAGCCAAGATAATTTCTCACTACTGTACTGATCTCATCCTTTATTAACAGATCTACCCCACCTACTTTTCCTTTCTGCCTATCCTTCCGAAACGTCAAATACCCCTGAATATTCAGTTCCCAACCTTGGTCACCTTGCAACCATATCTCTGTAATGGCCATCGGATCATATCCATTTATTTCTATTTGTGCCATCAATTCATCTATCTTGTTCCTAATGCTGCGTGCATTCAGATAAAGAGCCTTTAATTTTGTCTTTTTACCATTTTTCCCTATTCTGACCCTATTTGCTGGCGCACTATTATGCTTGTACGCTCTGTCCCTTCCTGTCACACTCTGGTTATCATTACCCCTATCGCTACCCTGCATGATTACCTTGTCCTTTCTCTTTAACTTTCTAAGTTTCCCCTCACCTGAACCCTCCCAACTGTTTAAAGCGAGAGAGAGAAAGAGAGAGAGATTACCTCATTAACTTGATCACGTTCTTGGGGTGCTTCTCGTTGCAGACACTGTATAGATGCAGAACTGACTGCGCTTGCCGAGCTTTTAAGCGAATGGAAGGTGCTGATCAGCTGACTTAGAGGGACAGTTACCTACAAAATTCATACAATAAGGATTGGGTTATATTTGGCCTTTTAAATAGCTTTCATTTTTCTCAAAGTTAGGTTAAAAAAATTAAAGCAGCAAATCATGCATGATAATGTAAAGATTGAGGTTTACCGATTAAGGAATGAACAACTAGTTTTACTTCAAGACATAATTTAGTACGGATTTCAATAATGTGATCATATTACTGCTCCATATACTCTACAGATATCAATTCAGACTGTTGTAAACAAATAGTATTTGCCATTAGAAACGTAAATTTTCAGAATGCAGAGGGAAAACATGTTCAAGTATCAGCACATCTGCTTCAGACACAAGCCTACCAGCTAGAGTCAGCCTCACAGCAGACTGGTAATTTTTCCAAACTTGAACATCTACAACATCAAAAAAGACTTGCATTTATATAGCGCCTTTCACAATTTCAGGACGTCCCAAAGTGCTTTACAGCCAATTAAGTACTTTTGATGGAGTCACTTTTGTAATGTAGGAAGTCAAAGTTGTAATGTAGGAATTCAAACCATCAAAGTGGAGGAGTTCCTGGTATCTGCTGTCTATCAAATGTGTACTTGAGAGTTTCTAATGATCAACTAATGACTCCCACCCAGGGGGCGGTAAACAGGATGTATTAAAACTGCATTGTGCAGTTTTTATAAAATCTGCTATTCATGTATAGCAAATAAGTTGCACATAGCTTGGTCAATTTTCAAGGGAAAACTTAAATGTTACTGCCTAATCAAAACCACTGAGCAGCATACCAAGTGATTCTGTGAAGATAGGCACAGGTAGACATCGTGTCCTTTTGATCAAAGTGACAGCATGAATACAAGGTGATTTTAAACACCACACTGAACAAGATTAAGCAAACTGTTCTTGCAGCAAGATGATTAAGGGCTGTGGTGCTTGTGGATAAACATTTTTCGATCAGTTCGATGTCTGAAATGCTCATCATCTCCAAAATGAGCTGCTGAGGCACCTATACAAACAGACTTTGTTTGCTTGGTATGCAGTGCACACACTGACTCTGTAGGAATACCAAGAGATGAAGGAGAGAATCTAAAACAATGACTCCCTCCCACAAAAAATACATCATTTATAATATGAAAAATCCAATGACTGCACGCATTTCCTGCCATTTTTTTCTTTTACAAATTCCTATCTCCACCATTTATAATGAAACTGCCTCTGCAAACTTGTGCTGTAATTACACCCTCAAGCCATTGGCAGAAGTAAGTTATTACAATGATGAGTTTACATGAGATTTCATTATAAATATGGACACAGGATTTATAATTACAACATATAACACCCTGATCCAATTCTCCCCTAGGCTCTAAACCAGCTTCATCTGAAAACTACACTTGATCTTGACTCTCCATGTGCAACACCACGGAGAATCAACTAGTAAATAAATTTAAAAATCTTACTTCCATACACACTTCCTGTGTCAACTTTTTCTATTGTAAATTCCTCTGTCCAAAATGGAAACTGATGTAAACTTGTCACACGGTAATTACTCTGTTGCCAATGGCAGCACTGTAGTGCCCTAGTTTTACTTCTCCCAGGTTCCCACCCTGCACTGCTGAGAAACTCCTATGCTCCAACCAACTTTACTTTCCTAGTCCCCAAAATGGCACAAGTTGTCCCCGTATCAACTACAGCAGATTGTATGATTTTCAAATGGGGACTGAATTATATCCATGTACCTTGGTACAATTATTCCCCCCCCCCTCACTGCCCACTGAACCCCACTTGATCTTAAATTCATGTGCACTGCTACTGGTACTTCAATATTTTTCCACATTTCCGGTTCAACCAAATTTGTTTGAATTCCAAAGAGAAAATAAATCCCTTTTCCAGTCAGCCTTAATACATCACCACCCTCCTTTTCACACAAGTTATTAATCCCTCCTTCCCTTTTCAAAAAAAAAAGAGAGACTTTACTGCTTCCAAGGATTTCCCTGGAAGACCAGAAATCTTTTGGTAATACAAAATAGTTATTTTCCATTAGACAACTGGAAATAAAACCCCAGTAATCTTGCAGCAATTATAACAATGTAATCTTTAGCAGAGGACATTACATCAATGGAATTAAGTATCCCGAGCAAAAATTTAGCTTCCACATGACAACAGAAAATACTTCGATTTTTTTCCCTCGTTTCTCCCCAATTCCTCTCGCAAAGTAGTTTTGGATACAGTGCACAGGCCCTTGTGGTACCTTGCCATTCTTCATGTTTGAACCTAGACAGTGAATGTTGGAAGGTTACTTGACCATGACAAGAGTACATCATAGCAAAATCTTCAAATGAGGTCCACACACAGACTTCCTAGCAAGCAATTATACAAAACAACTTGTATTTATATAGCGCCTTTAACGTAGTAAAACGTCCCAAGGCGCTTCACAGGAGTATTAAAAGACCAAAAATTTGACATTGAGCCACATAAGGAGAAATTAGGGCAGGTGACCAAAAGCTTGGTCAAAGAGGTAGGTTTTAAGGAGCGTCTTGAAAGAGGAAAGAGAGGTAGAGAGGCGGAGAGGTTTAGGTAGGGAATTCCAGAGCTTAGGTACAGCCACAAATGGTTGAACGACTAAAATTGGGGATGCTCAAGCGGGCAGAATCAGAGGAGCACAGATATCTCAGGGGGTTGTGGGGCTGAAGGAGATTACAGAGATAGGGAGGGGCGAGGCCATGGAGGGATTTGAAAACAAGGATGAGAATTGTGAAATTGAGGCATTGCTCAACGGGGAGCCAATGTAGGTCAGTGAGCACACAGGGGTGATGGGTGAATGGGACTTGGTGCAAGTTAGGACATGGGCAGCTGAGTTTTGGATGACCTCAAGTTTGTGTAGGGTAGAATGTGGGAGGCCAGCCATGAGTGCGTTGGAATAGTCAAGTCTAGAGGTAACAAAAGCATGGATGAGGGTTTCAGCAGCGGATGAGCTGAGGCAAGGGCGATGTTACGGAGGTGGATATAAGCGGTCTTAGTTATGCTGCAGATGTGTGGTCGGAAGTTCATTTCAGGGTCAAATATGACACCAAGGTTGAGAACAGTGTGGTTCAGCCTCAGACATGTGTTAGGGAGAGGGATGGGATCAGTGGCTAGGGAACGGAGTTTGTGGTGGGGACCGAAGACAATGGCTTCGGTCTTCCCAATATTTAATTGGAGAAAATTTCTGCTCATTCAGAACTGGATGTCGGACAAGCAATCTGACAATTTAGAGACCGTGGAGGAATCGCGAGAAGAGGTAGTGAGAGCGTACATGTGGAAACGGACTGTGTTTTCGGATGATGTCGCCAAAGGGCGACATGTAGATGAGATGATATAGGAGGGGGCCAAAGATAGATCCTTGGGGGACACCAGAGGTAACGATGATGGAGCGGGAAGAGAAGCCATTGCAGGTGATTCTCTGGCTACGATTAGATAGATAAGAATGGAACCAGGCGAGTGCAGTCCCACCAAGCTGGATGACGGTGGAGCGGCAAAATACTGCGGATGCTGGAAATACTCAGCAGGTCAGGCAGCGTCTGTGGAGCGAAAAGCAGAGTTAACGTTTCAGGTCGATGACCTTTCGTCAGAACTGGAAAAAGTTAGAGATGTAACAGATTTTAAGTAAGTACAGGAGCAGGGAAAGTAGTGAGGGGAGAAAAGAACAAAAGGGAAGAAGGTCTGTGATAGCAAACATGATTTCCTAGCAAGTAACACTGGACAACAAGTAGAAGAGGGAACCCTGACAAATTTCCCAGCAACAAAAGTCCAGCAGTGCCGAGATCAATTGTAGCTAATTCAATAGAATGAGTATTAAACCTCAAAGCTTCTAGTCTGCATGGTTCAGTTACAAAGCATCTTTACCTGTTGAGTCACTGAGGTGGCTCAGACTTTTTTTGTATTCTGTATATTTTCAAAGTTGAAACGGTTTGTGGCATTTAGTCAAAAATTCATGTCAGGGTTCAGACGACAATACAACACTTGGAACTCAGTTTATAACATCGCAATTCTTTAGATTTTCATGCAATTACTCCCACTTTTTATTTATCTACTCTTGCTTAAAGAGTGAGAGAACTAAAGAAACCAATGACCTATGGCGAAAGGAGAATAAATTTATGGAACCAGGGATGCATTTAAGTATCCCTACATTTCATAAAATGTTATCAAACTGAGTGCCATATACTTATTTTATGTATTCCATTCTAAGCTTTCAACATGTAATGCTACCAAAAGGAATTACATTTATTAGATACACAAGTACACATTTTAAAAGGGTCACCCCCACCAACCCCCCTGCCCCCTTCATTTAGTGTTTAAGAGAAAACACAAGTCCAGATCACCCTCAATGAACTACGCTTCATCACAATAAAATCAAGAAAACTAACTGACATAAAAACACGTCAAAAGTGATTGACTGAAATCATGCGAGAAATTGTCACTGCTGCCTGTAAACAGAGTGATGTAATTTGAACAGATTACTGCCTGATGTCACAAGGCTCTGAAGCCTGGGCAAACAGGGCAAAAGCATTTTCCACTCAAAAGACCTCAAATAAGGATTGCATTATTCAAGGCAATTGTTAAACTCAGGTCACAGAAGTTCCAACACATGTACACTTTGATTTCAAATTCAGGATGAACCTGGACTTCTGTAACTTGAACCAACTAAAGTTGCTTATTGCTACAGTTGTGATAAGAGTCAATATTTAATTGGAACCTCATGATTAAATCTTTGTTAAACCGTGAAGCAATAGCTAGAACAAATAGGGTGCAAGAGTGTATTTATAGGACAATTCACTACAAGCATACTATTTTTGTCCTTGTACAAAAGACAGTGGGGGTGATTTTCATTCAGAAGTCGGGAAGGAGGCGGGACTACAACTTTTCAGGGTTGTAGTCCCGCCTCCATCGAGATGCGGCCAATCCACGCGATTTTAACTTGATTGACCTTGTTGAGCCCGCCCAGCGGGCTCAGCAGGCCAATTAAGGGTCACCCGGCAACAGGTGACGTCACAGACTGAAATTTCATCTGTCAAGACGTTTTGACAGATGAAATATTAGTGTTTCACAGCTATTTGAAGCTGTCAAACACTGACAGTCTTACTTCTAACCGGAGTCCTTCTACACAGACTCAGTTAGAAATCTCACCGGCACAGAAAGCTGCAGGCTGTCACTTTTGACAGTTCACAGCCATTCTGCTTTCTGTGCCGGTTAGATGATGGACTCCTGAAACCTAGAGGAAGGAAGGCTGAAAAGGTAAGTGCAGGTAATTTAAACTTCTTTACACACTTTAGACACACCAAACACACTTACCTTTGCACTCATGCACCCATCACTCACTTGAACACCTACATCTCGACCCCTCCAAGTCTTGCAACCCGACAGCCCGACTCCTCTAACTTGGCGTGGTTTGGAGCCGTCGGGAATCCCACAGTTCAAGCTTTAAAATAGGGATTAGGCTAAAAACTGCCTGTTGGCACTAATCCCTTCCCGCCTCAGGTAGGCGGGTCCCAGTGCGGGGCGGGTACCCGCCTCCTTTGAAACTTACATGGAGGCGGATTGGGGGCGGGATGGTGTCAGGACCCCCGAATTCGGGACTTTAACCCCCTGCACGCCTCCAATCCCGACTCCACGGGTCAATGAAAATCGAATATGAGAATAAGCTTGCAGGGAACATAAAAACTGACTGTAAAAGCTTTATAGATATGTGAAGAGAAAAAGATTGGTGAAGTCAAGCGTAGGTCCCTTGCAGTCAGAATCAGGGGAATTTATAATGGGGATCAAAGAAATGGCAGACCAATTAAATACATATTTTGGTTCTGTCTTCACAAAGGAGGACACAAGTAACCTCCTGGAGATGTCAGGGAACATAGGGTCTGATGAAAGGAAGGAACTGAAAGAAATCAGTATTTGTAGGGAAATGGTGTTAGGGAAATTGATGGGATTGAAGGCCGATAAATCCCCAGGGCCTGATAATCTACATCCTAGGGTACTTAAGGAAATGGCCCTAGAAATAGTTGATGCTTTGCTGATCATCTTCCAACATTTAATGGAATCTGGAACAGTACCCATGGATTGGAGGGTAGCTAATGTTACCCCAATATTCAAAAAAGGTGGTAGAGAGAAAACGGGGAATTACAGACCGGTAAGCCTGACATCAGTAGTGGGGAACATGCTAGAGTCCATTATAAAAGGTGCAATAGCAGAGCACTTGGAAAACAGTGACAGGATCGGACAAAGTCAACATGGAAAGGTAAATCGTGCTTGACTAATCTACTGGAATTTTTTGAGGATGTAACTGGTAAAATAGATAAGGGAGAACCAGTGGATGTGGTGTATTTGGACTTTCAGAAGGCTTTTGATAAGGTCCCACATAAGAGATTAGCGTGTAAAGTTAAGGCACATGGGATTGGGGGCAAGGTATTGACTTGGATAGAGAACTGGTTGGCAGACAGAAAGCAAAGAGTTGGAATAAACGGGTCTTTTTCCCAGTGGCAGGCAGTGACTAGTGGGGTACCGCAGGGATCGGTCCTTGGACCCCAGCTATTCACAATATATATTAATGATCTAGACAAGGGAACTAGATGTAATATCTCCAAATTTGCAGCTAACACAAAGCTGGGTGGGCGTGTGTGCTGTGAGGAGGATGCCGCGAAACTCCAGGATGATTTGGACAGGTTGGGTGATTGGGCAGAAGCATGGCAGATGCAATATAATGTGGATAAATGTGAGGTTATCCACTTTGGTGGCAAAAACAGGAAGGCAGATTATTATCTGAATGGCAATAGATTGGGAGAAGGGGAAGTGCAACAAGACCTGGGTGTCCTTGTGCACCAGTCGCTGAAGGCAAGCATGCAGGTGCAGCAGGCGGTTAAAAAGGCAAATGGTATGTTGGCCTTCGCAGCGAGAGGGTTTGAGTACAGGAACAAGGCTGTCTTGCTGCAGTTGTACAGGGCCTTGGTGAGACCACATCTTGAGTATTGTGTCCAGTTTTGGTCGCCTTATCTGAGGAAGGATGTTCTTGCCATGGAAGGAGTTCAGCGAAGATTCACCAGGCTGATACCTGGGATGGCAGGAATGACGTATGAGGAGAGATTGGGTCGATTGGGCTTATACTCGCTGGAGTTTAGAAGAATGAGAGGGGATCTCATTGAAACTTATAAAATTCTGACAGGACTGGACAGACTAGATGCAGGAAGGATGTTCCCAATGGTCGGGGAGTCCAGAACCAGGGGGTCACAGTCTAAGGATAAGGGGTAAGCTATTTAGGACAGAAATAAGGAATTATTTCTTCACCCAGAGAGTGGTGAACTTGTGGAATTCTCTACCACAGAAGGCAGTAGAGGCCAATTCATTAAATATATTCAAGAAGGAGTTGGATATATTTCTTAAGGCTAAAGGGATCAAGGGGTATGGGGAGAAAGCAGGGACAGGGTACTGAATTTGGATGATCAGCCATGATCGCATTGAATGGTGGAGCAGGCTCGAGGGGCCGAATGGCCGCCTCCTGCTCCTATCTTCTATGTTTCTATGACCCCAGTGTGTCCAGTTTTGGTCTCCTCACATGGTGGGTGATATTGAGGCTTTGGGAAGGCTGCAGAGGAGACACACAAGTTTAATTCCCAGTTTGAAGCATCTTAGTTACTAAGATAGGCTCAAAGAGCTGGGGCTCTACATTTTAGAGAAGCATAGATTATGGGGTTATTTGATCGAGGTTTATAAGATAGTGAAGGAAATAGATTGTGTTTCTGTAGACAGTTTGTTTCAACTAAATAGATTAGGGAGGACCAGGGGCCACAATCTCCAGTTATGTAAGCCAGAATTAGGTTGTATGTTAGGAGGTGGTTCTTTTCCCAGAGAATAGTGGAACAAGTTGTCGGCTCATGCAGTGAACGATGATTCGCTGAATTTCGTCAAGCGAGAGCTAGACCCATTTCTGGCTGGGATGGAGATTACCTTGCACAAACGTTACGCACTGTATAACATTAGTTGTGGCCAGAGTGGTGTTCTGGACTAGTTTCGATCACCTAAAGGGGTCGGAGAGGAATTTTCCAGATTTTTTTCTCCTAATTGGCGTGGGTTTTTAATCTGTTTCTTCGCCTCTCCCAGGAGATCACATTGTTTTCAAGGAGGGTGGGGCGAGTGTATATATGGTGATGCAGAAAGCATAGCAGTTGTGTGGGACTGGCTGGATGAGTGGACCAAGGGGTCTTTTCCTGCCCGACATTGTTCGTATGACAAAAGATCATATCAAAAACTGCCCGAATGAAGCTTCAAAACAGACATATTGAAAGGATGCAGCAGAAAATTGGAGCTTACAATTCTCAAATTTGACAGCCAGATTTAGGAGGAGCAGAATACAATCAAACAAATTAATCTAGTTTCACAAAAAATTCTGAAATCAATGGCCTGGATTTTGCAGTTGTAATTATGAAGCAGCTGTCAGCGTTCGCCATCATTACGCTGCAAAACTGACAGCAACTTCCAGCGTCTGCATATGCGCAGTTAAACGCGGAAATCCAGAAGTTGCTGTCAGTGATTTCCTGCTCCTCCACAGGACGAGCTGTTGGAAGACCCCGCAGACAGCAATCAGCACAGAATAAGTGATTTGACATGAACTTCCCCTTTTACGCTGCAATATCACCGTTAAAAACCCCTGAAAAAATTAAGCCTTGTTCACTGAGGTGTAACAGGGTTTTTAAACGGCATACTAAGTCATAATTACTGCTGAATAACCTTTCTGGCCCTGAAAAATTAATTTTATATTTTTGGAATGTCAAATTCTTCTATTATATTAAAATTCCATGGTTTTTGAATATAATGGAAAAAAATGTTAGACGTTTGCTTATGATATTTTAGCTTCTACCTTAATCCCATGTGTATGTCCCAATTTTTATTTCGCACTCTAAAATTTATAAAAAGTGAATTATAATTTGTGCATTTTACTTCCTGGCTTTCTGTCTGTGGGAACTCTTCAATGTGATTGGCTGCTTAGCCTGCTTGATGACAGCACTGTTGCTGGACGCTGGAGATTCCCTAGATTTGGCGGCAGAATCAAATTAACTCCTGGAATGGTAAAATCAACACCACAGGGATCGCTAGATCTTTGTGGGCAGCTTTCTTGGATGTCAGCGGCGAGCACCGTCACTTTATCGCTTAAAGTAATAAATATTAGTACAGGAAAAGTACTGGAGAAATTAATGGGACTAAAAGCTGACAAATCCCCTGGACCCGATGGCCTATATCCTAGGGTTTTAAAAGAAGTGGCTGCACATGATAGTGGATGCATTGATTTTGATCTTCCAGCAGCCAATTTGCACACAGCAAGCTCCCACAAATAGCAATGTGATAACAAACAGATTATTTGGTCATTATGTTGATTGAGGGATAAATGTTAGTCAGGAAACCGGGGATAACTCCCCTACTCTTCTTCGAAATAGTGCCATGGAATCTTTTACGTCCACCCGAGAGCGCAGACGGGGCCTCGGTTTAACGTCTCATCCGAAAGACGGCACCTCTGACAGTGCAGCACTCCCTCAGCAATGCACTGGAGTGTCAGCCGAGATTTTTGTGCTCAAGTCTCTGGAGTGGGACTTAAGTTTTATTAGAGTTTTTTGAGGGTGTAACTTGCAGGGTAGATAAAGAGCAACCAGTGGATGTAGTATATTTGGATTTTCAGAAAGTATAAGGTGCCACACAAGAGGTTGTTACATAAAATTAGGGCTCATGGGATTGGGGGGTAATAGATAAATATGGATTGATAGGTTAAAATACATTAAACAGAGAGTAGGAATAAATGGGTCTTTTCAGGATGACAGGGTGTAACTAGTGGAGGGCTGCAAGGATCAGTGCTTGGACCTTAGCCATTTACAATTTACATGATTAGGCAGAGTCAACATGGTTTATGAAAGGGAAATTGTACTTGACAAATTTATTCAGAGTTTTTTGAAGATGTAACTAGCAGGGTAGATAAAGTGGAACCAGTGGATGTGGTATATTTGGATTTCCAAAAGGCATTCGATAAGGTGCCACATGAAAGGTTATTACACAAAGTTAGTAGGGCTCATAGGGTTGGGGGTAATATAGTGGCAAGCATAGAGGATTGGTTAAGACAGAAGGGATAAACGGATCTTTTTCAGGATGGCAGGCTGCAACTAGTGAGGTGCCGCAATGATCAGTGCTGGGGCCTCAGCGATTTACAATCTATATTAATGACCTTGATGAAGGGACTGAGTGTAATGTATCCAAGTTTGCTGATGATACAAAGCTAGGTGGGACAGTAAGCTGTGAGAACACAGAGACTGCAGAGGAATATAGATAGACTAAGTGAGTGGACAGTAAGGTTGCAGATGGAGTATAATGTAGGGAAATATGATGTTATTCACTTTGGTAGGAAGAATAGAAAAACAGAATCTTTTTTAAATGGTGAGAAACTTTCAAATGTTGGTGCTGAGAGAAATTTGGGTGTCCTCGTGCAAGAAACACAAAGTTATCATGCAGATACAGCAAGCAATAAGGAAGGCAAATGGTATGTTGGCCTTTATTGCAAGGGGGTTGGAGTAGAAGAGTAAGGAAATCTTGCCACAATTGTACAGGGCCTGTTGGGATTCAGAGGGATTTGGGTGTCCTTGTACACAAATCACAAAGTTAACATGCAGGTACAGCAAGCAATTAGGAAGGCAAATAGTATGTTAGACTTTTTTGCAAGTGGGTTGAAGTATATAATATAAGAGTAAGGAAGTCGTGCTGCAATTATATAGGGCTTTGGTGAGACCACACCTGGAGTACTATGTACAGTTTTGGTCTCCTTACCTAAGCAAAATTTTGAAGAAATCCCTAACCAGGCATGAACAAAAAAAGGGAAAACAAAAAAAACTTTTAAAAAATTCTAACAAACTAAACATTGAGACAGAGGCTAAGTAAAACTAAATTTCTACTGAACACCATGATTAAGACAAACACAAATTCCAGTAACAAGATTAAATGGAAACTAAAGTTGTACTAAAGCCCGTATCCTAACTCGCCACGGTCACCCATCACCCCTGTACCCAGCAATGCTTCGACTTTAAAATTCTCATCCTTGTTTTCAAATCCCTCCATGGCCTCGCCCCACCTTATCTCTGTCTTCTCCTCCAGCCCCATAACGCCCCCCTCCCCGAGATATCTGCGCTCCTCTAATTCTGCCCTCTTGAACATCCCTGATTATAATCGTTCAACCATTGGTGCCCGTGCCTTCTGTTACCTAGGCCCTAAGCTCTGGAATTCCCTGCCTAAACTTCTCCATCCTCCTTTAAGAAGCTCCTTAATGCCTACCTCTTTGACCAAGCTTTTGGTCTCTGGTCCTAATTTTTCCTTATGTGGTTCGGTGTCAAATTATTTGTCTTTTAATACTCCTGTGAAGTGCCTTGGGACGTTTTACTAGTTAAAAAGGAGCTATATAAATACAAGTTGTTGTTGTGATGCAAGAGCAGTTATTGACACGGCTGACAATGGCATTTCCCCGATGGACGTCTTGTTTTAATAGAAAAAGCTTCTCTGTCCTCTCTCACATCTGACATGATTCTCTGACTATATAAGCTGTGTCTTTATGCATTTCTCCACTTCACCTGAAGAAGGAGCAGCGCTCCGAAAGCTTGTGATTTCAAATAAAGCTGTTGGACTATAACCTGGTGTTGTGTGACTTCTTACATCTCTCTCACTTCCAGTTAACCACCAGTTCACGATCACCACGATCCATGTAGACACAAATAGGGCTACGAACGAGGTACACACAAAGTGGATAAGGGGAGGGGGGGAAGAGAAGAGATGGACGTGATCCGGGCCATTTGGTGAGACAAGATACTGGTATGTCAATAAAAAGACATTGCATCGATTTATAACTAAACAGACAGCACTTTGGCTTCGATCATTGGCTGCAACGATGTCCGAGCGACTCCCTTGGTTTTCCGCCGGGGCCCCGGCTCCACATCCACAACATGTCTGCCTTTCGGAGCCTGTCAGGCCATCGCGCACTCACCCGCCTTCGGCCGGCTCCTCCAGTCCTTACCTGCGGCTGAAAGGTGGAGAGGGAAAACATTTCAAGGCCTGGCTTGAAGCTGTGAACCGAGCACCAGTGTAAAGTCGGGAGCTCCGCTCTGTCCGCGCCGGGACGACCAACTCCCGTCCCACCAAGCAACCGCTGACTGTTGTGAAAATGGCTTCCTCTCTGTGACGTCGCCCCACGTCTCCGTCCGTCAGGAGCTACTGCCTCCGGGTCACGTTTGTCACCGCCATGATCCGTGTGTAGTAGCGCATGCCCAGTCAACCTTAAACACACTGACCCAACAACAGTCACTCCTTCCGCCACCATAGAAACATAGAAGAATAGGAGCAGGAGTAGGCCATTCGGCACCTCGAGCCTGCTCTGCCATTCAACGAGATCATGGCTGATCATCCAAATTCAGTACCCTGTCCCTGCCTTCTCCCCATATCCCTTGATCCCTTTAGCCTTAAGAAATATATCTAACTCCTTCTTCAATAAATTATATGAAATAGCAACAGAAAATGCTGGAAAAACTCAGCAGGCCAGGGTAGCATCCGTGGAGAGAGAAACAGAGTTAACATTTCAGGTCGATGACCTTTCGTCAGAACTGGAAAAAAGCAGGAAATGGAAAGCAGGTTTAGGGGCTGGGAAAAGGGGGAGGGGATGAAAGAACAAAAGCGAAGGTCAGTGATAGGATAGAAAGCAGGAAAGATTAAGAGACATTCAAGGCGAGAGGAGGTGGTAATGGGACAGGTTAAGGAACAAAGGATGGCTCTAGATGGGGTGTGAATTGCGCTGGCAGAGTGAAGGACAGCTGCCATGTGGGAGGGAAGAAGAAAAAAAAAGGCCAAACAATAATTGTGGAAAGAAAGAAAATATATATATGTGATAGGGGCCGGGGTTAGACTTGGTCCTAAACCCACAAAAAGCCCCTCATTTTTAACTGCACAGTACAATGTAGACTTGCTCTTTGTTTCTAGCTCATTTCTTTCAACAACGTGTATGTGTCCATTCACTAGTTTGTTACTTGTATCATTTTCTATACTGGGAAAGCTTATTTGTTTGCACTGCATTTGTATTTGTATTTTTAAAGAAATCTGGGCATGTTCACTGAAAGGATTGTGCTCTGTGGGACAGAGAAAAGTTTTAAGTTTGTGTGCATACTACAAAAATATAAAAGGAAATAATTTGATTCTTTCATGTTGAGTCATGACATTTTTACATAATTTATTAAATTCAACCTTAGAGGAGACTTCACAGTACACCATCAAGAAATAAGCACTACAGAGAAAGTATGATAGGCTTTGAAGCCTTCCACAGATAACGTCCGGCACTCACCATCAGAATTCGTACATAAATGCCATTTTGAAAAATGAAGGTGTATCAATATTCCCATTTTGGGAAAGGAGCACAATACCAGCCTTCCAGTACCATTCTTCCCTGTCTACATTTCCACTCGGCACTATTCTCCATTTGGTGCCTTTTGGGAGAGTGTCAGTAAATCTGACTGCAAAGTGCAAACTCTTAAAAACATGGGTCTCTACTGCCATTAAAATGAGGTAAGTCAGGAAATTTACGCAGCTAAATGGCAGACTTGAGTGCATCTGGTGCACAACTGGTTTAGCCATCCATCACCAGATCTGACTGGACTATATCAGGCACTATTGGCCTCATGCTTCTCTGCCAAACCCACCTACGACTCCAGAATCATCCTGGCTTTCCGATCCGAAGCCCTTGAAAGTGCTGTTGCCCCCACCCCCGCCAAATCCATGCCCATCTTTCCCACTCCTTGTTTGACTCTCTCAAATCAAGTTTATGTCCCTGCCAAAGCACTGAAACAGCTCTAAAGTCACAAATGACTTCCTCTGTGACTGACCATAGTGCATTGTCCCTTCTTGTTTTTCTTGACCTCTCGAACCTTCTGTGGTGTATGTGCCTTTAAGAGCCCCAGGTGTGCGTAATGCCGGTAATTGCCACTTGGGCTATATAAGCCTGTATATTGTGTATATCCTTTAGAAACCCCCCCACCCCACCCCCCCACACACACACCCACACACCCCCCCACACCCCCCCACACCCCCACCCCCACACACCCCCCCCCACCCCCACCCCCACACACCCCCCCCCACCCCCACCCCCACACACCCCCCCCCACCCCCACCCCCACACACCCCCCCCCACCCCCACACACACACCCCCACCCCCCCCCCCACACACACCCCCCCCCCACCCCCACCCCCCCACACACACACCCCCCCCACCCCCCCACACACACACCCACCCCCCCCACCCCCCCACACACACACCCCCCCCACCCCCCCACACACACACCCCCCCCACCCCCCCACACACACACCCCCCCCACACACACACCCCCCCACCCCCCCACACACACCCCCCCCACCCCCCCCCACACACACCCCCACCCCCCCCACACAATTCACAATTCAAATCGATTTATTGGCATGATAAGTTACATCTTATGTTGCCAAAGCATCAAAATACATTTATGGTTGAGCACATAAACGCAGTTCTATTCATACAGTGTATAAACAGGTATATCCCTGAGTGTATAAATATGCATTCGCATTGTTTATATATATTCATTTCTTAGTTTACTGGTTGTCCCTCTGTTCATGGCACCACCCCCCCCACACACCACACCCCCCCCCCCACACACCCACCCCACACACACCCCCCCACCCCCCCACACACAACCCCCCCACACACGCCCCCACATCCCCCCCCACACCCACCACCCACACATCCACCACCCCCCCACACACCCCCCCCCACACAATACAATACAAATCGCTTTATTGGCATGATAAGGTACATCTTATGTTGCCAAAGCATCAAAATACATTTATGGTTGAACACATAAACGCGGTTCCATTCATACAGTGTATAAACAGGTATATCCCTGAGTTTATAAATATACATTCGCCTTGTTTATATATACTCTTGTCTTAGTTTACTGGTTGTCCCTCTGTTCATGGCAAGCTGTAACATAGTGTGCCGCCAGTGTTACACAGCTTCTCTCCTCCCCCAGTAGGAATGGGAGTTTTTGGTTGTCAGTCAGATTTCTGAATTCAGGGCATATTTGTGAGAATTTTTGGTAGAAATTCTCTCTGATGCCCTGATATTTTCCACAGGCTGTGAGGAAGTGCATCTCTGTCTCAACTACTCCCTGACTGCAGTGAGAGCATATCCTGTCTTCTCTTGGCAGCCTGGTCTGCCTGTGTCTGCCTTTTTCGATCGCTAGGCTATGTTCGCTAAGTCTGTACCTTGTCAAGGTTCTTCTCAGTTTGTTATCCTTTACCATGGTCAGGTAATCAGCTATGTTGTATTGTCTGTTTAGGGCCAAGTAGCAATTGAGTTTGCTTTGGGTTTTTGTTGTTTCTGCCCAATATGACAGATATTTTTCCTTTTGCTTAGCGACGATTGTGTTGGGTCGAATTCTTTGTGTTACCCTGTCACTGTCCTGGGACTGGTTATTGTTAGTATTGTTATTAGTTACTTTATTGAGTCCCAGGACTAGTTGACTGAGGGTATTCTTCTTTATGGTCAGCTCTTGGCATTTCAGGGCGTCGTAGTGATAGCATTGGGGGTTGCTCATTTGTAGGTGGTTCCAAAATTTGGTGGCTCTTTTTTGGATAGTGATTATTAATGGGTATTGGCCTAGTTCCGCCCTGCATGCGTTGTTTACTGTTTTCCTTTGAGTCCAGAGGATACTTTTACAGAATTCCGCATGTAGGATCTCAATTGGGTGTTTGTCCCATTTTGCAAAATCTTGTTGTGTTAGTGGTCCCCAGACCTCACTGCCATAGAGTGCAATTGGTTCAATTACTGATTTGAAAATTTTGAGCCAAATGCTAATTGGGATTTCTATTTGGATTGATTTTTTGATGGCATAGAAAGCCCTTCTTGCTTTCTCTTTCAGTTCATTCACAGCCAGTTTGAAGTTTCCCGTAGAACTGATTTTTAAGCCCAAGTATGTGTAGTGAGTGGTTTGTTCAATTTTGGTTGTTCCTACTGTGAAATTTATTGTGGGTCCATGTTGTTTGGATCTTTGCTGGAACACAAGGACTTTGGTTTTTTGGGGATTTATTGTCAGGGCCCAAGTCTGGCAGTACGACTCCAGCAGGTCCAGGTTCTGCTGTAGACCCTCCTTAGTTGGTGACAGCAGAACCAGGTCGTCGGCATAGAGGAGGAATTTAACCTTGGATTCATATAGGGTGAGGCCGGGTGCTGTAGATTGTTCAAGTAGTTTTGCCAATCCATTAATGTAAATATTAAAGAGTGTCGGTGAGATTGGCGAGCCCTGCGTCACCCCCCGCCCCTGTGGGAAGTATTTTGTTTGTTTGTCTCCAATTTTAACTGCACATTTATTGTTTGTATACATTGATTTAATTACATCATATGTTTTCCCTCCTACCCCGCTTTCGATAAGTTTCAGGAATAAACCGTCATGCCAGATGGAGTCGAAAGCCTTCTGGAAATCTACAAAGCATGCGTAGATTTTGCTTTTGTTATGGTGAACGTGTTTGTCAATTAGGGTCTGTAGGGTGAAGATATGATCGGATGTTCTATAGTTTGGCAGGAATCCAATTTGGCTTTTACTCAAGACATTGTGCTCTTCAAGGAAGTTTATAAGTCTTTTGTTTATGATGCTACAGAATACCTTCCCCAGGTTACTGTTTACACAGATGCCTCGATAGTTGTTTGGGTCGATTTTGTCCCCACTTTTGTATATGGGTGTTATGAGTCCTTTGTTCCAGATGTCAGGGAAATAACCGACACTCAGAACCAAGTTGAAGAGTTTTAGGATAGCCAGTTTCAGTTTGTCGTCTGCGTGTTTAATCATCTCGTTTAGTATGCCGTCTGTCCCACAAGCTTTTCCTGGTCGCAGGTCCTTGAGTTTTTCAAGTAGTTCTTTTTCTGTTATTATGGCGTCTAGCGGGTTTTGGTTATCTTTTATGGCCATTTCAAGCTTTTCCAGTTTTTTGCGTATTTGGTGTTGCTCTGGTCTTAGTGTGTTTTTCTGGTATAATTTTTCAAAGTGGTTTACCCATGTGTCCCCATTTTGAATGGACAAATCGTCGTGTTGTTTTTTGTGTAGTGTTTTCAAGTTGTCCCAGAAACAATTCGACTCAATGGATTCCTCCATGGAGCTGAGTGTATTCTTAATAAATTGCTCTTTTTTGGTCCACCCACACACACCCCCACCCACACCCCCACCCCCCACACCACCCCACACACCACACCACACCACCACCCCACACCACACCACCCCCCTCACCCCACCCCACCCCCCAGACTTTGCTTAGTAAATACCTATGAACCAACTCCTGTCATCAGTGTCTTTATCAAAACACGGACACTACGGAAACGGACTTACTGGCAATTCAGCAGCACCTCAAGGACATCGATTCCTCCGGCGTCCAGAAGACTCAAGGACGTGAGAGAAGCTGTGGTTTCACCAGCTGGCCAAGCTGGTGGCAGGTACTGCGCTAATCCTTCCTGGGCGTCAGGCTGGGGCTCCAGCGGCGGGCTCTACAGCTGAGACAGGCAGCGAAATCGGAGGCAAGCAATAACGGACTGGGAGGGAGCACTCGGGAGATGGCCGGCGCGGCAAGCAGATCAGCGTTCAGACCTCCGGCGGGAACGAGTCTCCAACAGTAAATTTAAAAAAAAATAAAGAGAACGGGAACCGCAGTAAACAGTGTTGTTATCGGCAGCAGCGGCGGGAAAGCGCAGGAAGCGCCATATCTTGCTACAGAAAAGAGAAAAAAAAAAGGGCGGGAAGCGCCATATCTTTTCTGAAATGCCTAAGTCTGGCAATATTGATGCTTTTGATAGCGAAACAGAGCCTAATTTTGGCAATATTGATGTTTTTGATAACAAGATAGAGGATTGGACCACATATGTGGAAAGAGTGGAGGTATATTGCACCGCAAATGGAATAGAAGATGAAAAAAAAGCTTCAGTGCTTCTGGATCTAATGGGCGCAAAGACATACAAGCTGTTACGAAACTTAATCACTCCAGCCGAACCGATGGACAAGAATTTTGAGGAGATTGCTGATACTCTACACTGCCAATTCGAGGCAGGACTGGCAGATTCTCTGCGAGACAAATTCATCTGCGATCCCCTAAGTGTAGAAACACAAAAAAAGGTATCTTCTGAAAAAGATTTAACACTGGACAAAGCTTTCAGTGCAATAGGAGCTGCAAAGATACAGCAAAGGCCACAGGACTTCGGCACCCATGAAATGACACGGGGTTTCGAGAGATGTTATCGCTGCGGCAGATCCACCCATGACCAGAGGGACTGCTGGTTCAAGGAAAAAACATGCGGGCGATGCGGAAAGATGGGACACATTCCACGTGTGTGCCGATCTGAAAATAAAAAATCCACTAACGGGAAAAGAATCAATAAGGAAAAGCACAGAAAGGTACAAATGATGACGGACAGTAGCTCCGAAGACCAGAAGAGCGATAGCGACTCTGGGAACAAGAGACTAAGCTCTCTCAAATTACATAATGTAATTGCCAAAGAAGATTACCAGACCATTTGGGTTACCCTCACAATAGCAGGGTCCCCAGTTAAAATGGAGCTAGATACAGGATCAGCTCTGACCGTCATAAATCGACGGGATTACGAGCGGCTATTTCCGCATATACCTTTAAAAGATACATCCATTATCTTGAAAACATATACGGGGCAGAAAGTATACCCCAAAGGAAAAATAAGGGTGCCTGTTGTATACAACGGCAAGGAAATACAGAAGTTGTATTTATATGTTCTACAAGATGGTGGTCCACCGCTGTTGGGACGTGAATGGATCAGAAAAATACGTTTAGACTGGCACTCCATTCAGGCACTGACGGTGACCAGTAAGGAAAAAAATGATGATGACGTCATACCTGAACGATTGAAAGACATCTTGGCCAACGCCAAGGAAGTATTTCGAGAGAAACTAGGAACCTTGAAAGGCATCACCGCTTCAATAAAAGTAGAAGATGCAGCAATTCCCAAGTTTTTTAAGGCAAGACCGGTGCCATACGCAATTCGTCCAGCAGTCGAGGCAGAGCTGGAGAATTTGGAAAAGGCAGGCGTATTATCTAAAATAGATTGGAGCGAGTGGGCAACACCCATCGTCCCAGTCATGAAGAAAGCATTGAAGGGTGATGGATCTGAAGAACAGAGAAAAATTCGCATCTGTGGAGACTTCAAGGTGACTGTAAACCCGGTCCTTCACACGGTACAGTATCCTCTTCCAAGGATAGAAGATATTTTCGCCTCACTATCCGGAGGGAAACGTTTCACCAAAATTGACTTAGCACAGGCATATCTACAGATGGAGGTTGAAGAGGCCTCTAAAAAATATCTCACGATAAATACACACAAAGGTCTGTGCCAGTACAATCGACTAGTTTTCGGAGTAGCATCAGCTCCAGCTATCTGGCAAAGAGCTATAGAGCAAGTCCTCCAAGGGATTCCGGGGACTCAATGCTACCTAGACGACATCCTTGTAACAGGAGAAAATGACAACGAGCACCTTGCCAATTTAGAGCAGGTGCTCACTAGGCTGAGAGAACGGGGCCTACGAGCAAATCGCCCCAAGTGCGAATTTTTCCGAAATCAAATATCATATTGTGGCCACATAATAAATAAGGAAGGGTTGCATAAGTCACCTGAAAAAATTGAGGCGGTCATAAAAGCCCCAGCGCCTGAAAATGTTTCACAATTAAGGTCGTTCCTGGGATTTATAAGTTCGGTAAAAATTTATGATAGTAATTTATCAACTCTTCTACACCCTCTTAATGAACTGCTACAAACAGGAGTAATTTGGAAATGGAACGAAGACTGCAAAAATGCCTTCCGTAAATGCAAAGACTTAATCACATCCAAAGAAGTTTTGGCTCATTACAACCCATCACTGTCAATCAGACTGGCGTGCGATGCATCCCCTTACGGCATAGGAGCAGTATTATCGCATAAATTCCCTGATGGCTCGGAACGGCCGATAGCTTTTGCGTCACGCTCATTGAACTCAGCTGAGCGTAACTATGCCCAAATCGACAGGGAAGCACTCAGCCTGGTATGGGGAGTAAAGAAATTCAACCATTACCTACACGGACAAAAATTTACCTTGTTGACTGACCATCAACCCCTCATCTCCATATTCAACCCTAAAAAGGGTGTTCCCATTATGACAGCACAAAGGTTACAGCGGTGGTCCCTTTTTCTAGGGGCACACCAATACAACATAGAATACAAAGGGTCAAAACAGCATGGGAATGCTGACGGTTTATCGTGCCTACCGTTGCCAACGATAGAAGAGGCACCTACAGTAGACCCAGTAGAGATATTCCACTCTACCATAGTGGAATGTCTACCAGTGACAAATTCTGCCATTGAAAGGGAGACAAGAAATGACCCGACTCTCTCACGGGTCTACGATTTAACAGTGAAGGGATGGCCAGCACATGGCGAACCACTGTTGCCAGCATTCTCTCAAAGAAGAGAACAGCTGTCAGTGTGCCGAGGAACCTTGATGTGTGGATCCAGAGTGGTGATTCCACCCAAACTCCAGGATAAAGTGCTAAAGGAGCTTCACGAGGGACATCTGGGTGGAGTGAAAATGAAGAACCTAGCCAGGGCGTTTGTATGGTGGCCAGGTATCGATGGAGACATCGAAGAAATGACCAAGAGCTGACTAGGATGCCAGAAGGTCCAAAACGCTCCACCACAAGCCCCTCTACATCCATGGGAGTGGCCCTCATCTCCCTGGCAAAGGGTGCACATCGACTTTGCTGGTCCATTTATGGACTCAATGTTCTTAATCGCGGTTGATGCACACTCCAAGTGGCCGGAGGTAATAAAGATGTCCTCCACCACCACGGAAAAAACCATCACAGTATTAAGGACCATATTTGCCAGGAATGGGCTGCCGGAACAGATATGTTCTGATAATGGACCGCAATTTGTGTCCGAAGAATTCAGAAAGTTCTTAAAAAACAATGGGGTAAAGCACTAAAAGTCCGCCCCATACCATCCCGCCACCAATGGATTGGCTGAAAGGTTTGTCCAGACCTTCAAGAAGGCCATAAAGGCCATGGGTAATGAAGACATAAAACTTCAGCACAAGGTGGATAACTTCTTATTTGCATACAGGAATGCAACACATATGGTTACCAACCAAACTCCCACCATGATGTTCTTCAATAGAAACCTAAGATGCCGGCTGGATTTGGTCAAGCCCAACATCCGAAGGGACGTGGAGAACCGGCAGTTTCAAGGCATGAATGAAAGGCCAACTAGGGCCTTCCAGATAGGCCAACAGGTTTCGTACCGAGAAATGGCAGCCTGGAACTATCTGCACACGACTAGGACCACTGATGTATACCGTGGACATCGGAGAAAGCATAATAAGGCGCCATGCTGACCAAATCATAAAGTCATCCGAAAAGGGACAACCTACACCACCACTCTATACATCTAACGATGAAGTAGAGATACCCATATCTACCTCCGATCCGGTGGTACTGGAACCCGATGAACCCGACACTGGCATTCAAGCCGAATCAGCCTTGCCAGGAGAACCTACTACACCACCAGAAACTACTACACCCCCGAGGCGTTATCCGGACCGAGTCAGGAAGCCTCCTGAGAGACTAACTTATAATTAATTAATTACAGCAATGTATATTATTTTGCATATAACATGTAATTAATAATTACTTAAAATATGATGTACTGGTTAGCTAAAAGGGGAGGAATTGTGGTGTATGTGCCTTTAAGAGCCCCAGGTGTGCGTAATGCCGGTAATTGCCACTTGGGCTATATAAGCCTGTGTATTGTGCATATCCTTTAGAAACCCCCCCACACCCTACCCCCCTCCCCCACACCCTACCCCCCTCCCCCACACCCCCCCCTCCCCCACACCCCCCCTCCCCCACACACCCCCCTCCCCCACACACCCCCCTCCCCCACACACCCCCCTCCCCCACACACCCCCCTCCCCCACACACACACCACCCCCACACACACACCACCCCCCACACACCCCCCCCCCCCCCAAGACTTTGCTTAGTAAATACCTGTGAACCAACTCCTGTCTTCAGTGTCTTTATCAACACACGGACACTACACCTTCAACATTGCTGACCACACCATTCTCCTCCAACACCTCTCCCCCATTGACCAGCTCAGTGTGACTGGCCTCGCTTGGTTCCACTCTTAACTATCCAATCATAGCTAGAAAATCTCCAGCAATTACTTCTCTTCCTACCTCTCCACCACTAACTCTGGAGTCCCTAAGGATCTTAGCCCCTTCCTCTTGCTCATCTACATTCAGCCCCTTGGTGACATCTTCTGATGACAGGGCGTCAGCTTCCACATGTATGCTGATGACATGCAGCTCTACCTCTCCACCACTTCTCTCAAACCCCCTTTACCGCCTCTGTGTTGTTAAACTGCTTGTCTGATATCCAGTCTTGGATGAGCTGCAATTTCCTCAAGTTAAATATCAGGAAGACTGAAGCAATCATCTTTGGCCCCCGCCATGAACTCCATACCCTTACCATCAATTCTATTCTCCTTCCCAGCCATTGTCTCAAGTTGAGTTAGCATATTCGAAACTGTGGTGTCGTATCTATCCTCATATCCTCTTCATCACAAAGACCAATACTTCTACCTTCATCGCATTGCCCGCTTCTGCGGCTTCCTCATTTATGCCGATGGCACCTCTCGACTCAACTATTCCAATGCACTCCTGGACAGCTTCCCATCCTCCACCTTCTGTAAACTTCAACTAGTCCAAAACCTTGCTGCCCGTGCCCTATCTCACACCAAGTCTTGCTCATTCATCACCTCCGTCCTTGTTCACCTATATTGGCTCCTGGTCTCCCAATGCCGCTAATTTATCATTCTTATCCTTATGTTTAAAACTCCTTCATATTCTCCTCCAGCCCTACAACTCCTACCCTCCCCAACGCCCTCCACCACGCCCCAGAACTCTCCGCTACTCCAACTCTGGCTTCTTGAGCACCTCCAGCTCCATTCACCCCACCAAAAGCAGCTATGCCTTCCGCCATCTTAACCACATGCTCTGTATTTACCTTCCTAATCCCCTATGCCTCTCCTTAACCCACCTCTTTAACCAAGCTTTTGGTCACCCCTCTCCTAATATCTCCTTTGGCTTGACTTCCATATTTGTCTGATGAACAAACCTCTGTGAAGTGACTTGGGACATTTTTCTACATTAAAGATGCTATATAAATGCAAGTTGTTGTTGTCTCTCCATCCGTGTGTGCACACACGCGCACACAAACTTTCCAGCAGAGGTCATCAGCTAATGATGGGAAGTGAGAATTCTGGCTGATTTTTCCTCTTCCCTAGTCCAGATGCTGTGGCTGAATGTAATACCCCTATCAGCACCCAGCCAAGATCAACTAACTCAACAGACTGGGGATTGAATCTGAGACCTCCCTCTTCCGTATAGCTCAGTTCTGCACTGGCAGTCAATTTTCCCCAACAGCCACTGGGAGGATAATGTATCTCACTTTTAAAAATACACACAGGTCCAGTTATTTAAATGAGTTTCACTCTTGTTGGTAGTAAATTTCCTTCCTTACCTTAAAATTTACAGCTCTGTAAATTTGACTTAACTATTCAAATGATATGTCAGCTTATTGATATATTGTGTTGTTTTAACTTCTATTGGTATTAGTAATATTTGGATTCAATCATCATGATAAAGTGTGTCGTATACATAGGTTCTATTCAGCCAATTTACTTCTTCCTTATTGGTTATTTTCTAATTTAGATGGTCATAAGTCAGATTATTCAAAACTTTTCTGTTCCAGAGGTTGAAGAGAATCTGTTGGGAGAAGAAGTGAATGGGAAGAAATATTCTGTAGAAAGAGGGGATATTGTAGTGTATGTACCTTTAAGAGAGAACTACTTTTACAGCTCCTGTATACTGTAGTACCGGCAGTGACCACACCTGTATATAAGCCTTGAGCATGCCTCTGTACCCCCAGTCTTGAGACTACCCTACTCCAGTAAATACCTGTTGATTGTTAAGTTACAGCATCCATGTGGTTATTGAAAAACATCATACTCTCAGAATCACGGATCTAACAGTGGCGATGAGTGGCGATTCGAATCTACCTGCAACTCTGCATTTCCCTTCGAGGATTCGCTCCGGGAGGGCGGTGGAAGAAAGTCGAGGCCAGAAGCACAGGCGTCAACCACGAGCAACCACCCAATCGTCCAGCAGAGAGTGAACATCGCAGGGGAGGCTGTGGAGAGCCAGGCTTGGCTCCCCAGCCACGACGATCAGCAACAGACTGACGACAGGTTCAGCGCAGACCCTTCCCGGACAGTGGCGGCTGGAGCCGACCGACGGCAGAGAAAAAGCCGAGCAGCGTCGAGGGGGTAAGATAGAGGGTGAAGCGCACAGGGCGCAGCCGGGGGTTGAAAACCGAGCGGCGTTGAGGAAAAACAAAACGGAGAGAGGGTAAAGCAGCAGCCGGGTTCAGGACCGAGCGGCGGAAACGGGAAAGGCGCACAGAAAAAAAACGCACAGAGCACAGCCAGGGCTCAAGGGCTGAACAGTGTCCGTGGGGAGAAGAAGGGAGAGCGCGGGAGACACCATTGAGCCGCGGAGAAGGAAGAGCGCGGGAGACGCCATTTTTAGAAGCTGCAGCGGAGAAGAAGGGCGAGCGCGGGAAGAAGGGAAAGCGCGGGAGACACCATTTTTGGACAGTTAAATCACACCCAGGGATGCCGAAGAGTGGCAGTATCTCTACGTTCGACAATGAAGTCGAAGATTGGGCGACATATGTGGAACGTATTGAGGTGTACTGCAGGGCGAATGAAGTGCCAGGTGCTAGGAAAGCACTGGTTTTGTTAAATTCCATGGGTGCAAAAACTTATGGGTTACTGCGAAACCTAATAACCCCAGAGAAGCCTGTGAACAAGAATTTCGAAAACATAGTAGAAATCCTACAGGACCACTTAAACCCCACACCGCTGCTGATAGCAGAACGATTTAAGTTCCATAAAAGGAACCAACACAAAGACGAAAGCAATGCTGAGTACTTAACGGAACTGCGCAAGCTATCGAAACACTGCCAGTTTGGAGTGGGACTAGCAGATACGTTAAGGGACAAGTTTGTGTGTGGGCTTCAAAGTGAAGGAACCCAGAAACGGCTTCTATCAGAAAAGGATCTTACGCTGGACAAGGCTTTCAGTATGGCAGTATCACACGAAGCAGCCACAAGGGGCGCTGCAGAGATACAATGGAGACCGCAAGAATATGGCACCAATGAAATGTCCTATGGAACAGGGAAGTGTTATCACTGCGGCAGAACAACACACGACCAGAAGGATTGTTGGTTCAAGGACCAAGTGTGCAGACAGTGTGGAAAAGCAGGACACATAGCAAGAGTCTGCAGGTCTGGGAAGAAAACCAACAGCAAGAAATCTCCACAGGAGAAGTACAAAAAGGTACACAAGGTACACAAGGTGATGGACAGTAGTTCAGACGAACAGAAAAGTGACACAGACTCCGGAAGCAGGGAGCTGGGTTGTCTGAAACTACATAAGGTAACCAAAATGGAGGATCACCAGACTATCTGGGTTACACTCAAGATAGACGGAGTCCAAGTGAAAATGGAATTGGACACAGGATCAGCCCTAACAGTCATAAACCAAAGGGACTACAAGCGGCTATTTTCACATATACCCTTGAAAGCTACAGAGATTGTCTTGAAGACGTACACAGGGCAAAAAGTCTACCCCAAAGGAAAAATAAGGGTGAAAGTGATATACAAAGGCCAGGAAATACCTAAAATGGACTTATATGTATTGCCAGATGGAGGACCACCACTGCTAGGACGTGAATGGATCCGGAAAATACAATTAGATTGGCATTCCATACAGGCACTGAAGGTTGAGGCCAAAAAGGATGACGACATCACACCTGGACGACTGTCAAAAATGCTAACTGATGCAAAAGAAGTGTTCCAGGAGGGACTCGGAACACTAAAAGGCATAACAGCAACGATTAAAATAGAGGAAAATGCAAGCCCAAACTTTCTTAAGGCCAGACCAGTGCCTTATGCGATCAGACCAGCCGTCGAAGCAGAGCTGGAAGGGTTGGAACATTCAGGAGTACTGTCCAAAGTAGACTGGAGCGAGTGGGCTACACCCATCGTTTCTGTAATGAAGAGGTCGTTGAGTAATACGCCTGGGGAACGAAAGAAGGTCCGCATCTGTAGGGATTTTAAGGTGATAGTGAACCCAGTCCTTCACACGGTACAATATCCGCTTCCACGAATTGAGGTTATTTTCGCCTCACTATCTGGAAGTAAACGCTTCACCAAAATTGATCTAGCCCAGGCGTACTTGCAAATGGAGGTAGAAGAAGCCTCGAAACAATACCTCACGATCAACACTCAAAGGTCTCTATCAATACAACCGGCTGGTGTTCGGGGTAGCATCGGCTCCGGCTATTTGGCAAAGGGCGATGGATCAAGTCCTGCAAGGGATTCCAGGGACCCAGTGTTATTTGGACGACATCCTGGTCACGGGCGAAAATGAGAGTGATCACCTCGCCAACTTGGAGAAGGTGCTCACCAGATTAAAGGAATATGGGCGACGAGCTAATCGCCACAAGTGCGAGTTTTTCCAGAAGCAGATCCCGTATTGTGGCCACGTCATCGATGAAGAGGGGTTACATAAGTCCCCTGAAAAGATTGAGGCAGTAGTCAAGGCTCCACCACCGGAAAATGTGTCACAGCTGAGGTCGTTCCTCGGGCTGGTAAACTACTACCATAAGTTCTTACCAAATTTGTCCACGGTATTACACCCACTGAACACCCTACTGCAAACAGGGGTACCATGGAAGTGGAATGATGAACGTAGACGAGTTTTCCAGAAGTGTAAAGAATTGATCACATCAAAAGAGGTGTTGGCCCATTTCAACCCAGCACTACCAATTCGTTTGGCATGTGATGCATCACCTTATGGTATTGGAGCGGTGCTGTCGCACAAATTCCCGGACGGGTTGGAGAGGCCAGTAGCCTTTGCGTCTCGGTCACTAACCTCAGCCGAGCGCAACTACGCCCAGATTGACAGGGAGGCCCTCAGCCTAGCATGGGGAGTAAAAAAATTCAACCACTATCTGCATGGGCAGAAGTTCACCTTGCTGACTGACCACCAACCACTTGTCTCCATCTTTAATCCTAAGAAGGGCGTTCCAGTGATGACTGCATAACGGTTACAAAGATGGTCCCTGTTTCTAGGGGCGAATCAATATGAAATAGAATATAAAGGCACGAAACAGCATGGAAACGCTGATGGGCTATCACGCTTGCCACTGCCTACTGTGGAGGAAGCACCAGCAGTGGACCCTATCGAGATATTTTATTCGTCAATAATTGAACAATTGCCAGTAACGAATGCGGATATAGAGAAGGAGACCCGCAATGATCCGACGCTGTCTTGGGTATATAATTTGACGGTGAGGGGATGGCCAACACATGGCGACTCACTGTTGCCAGCATTCTCATCCAGAAGAGAACAGCTGTCAGTATGCCAGGGGACAGTGATGTGTGGATCCAGAGTGGTGATTCCACCCAAGTTAAGGGAGAGAGCGCTAAATGAGCTTCATGAAGGTCATCTGGGGGGAGTGAAAATGAAAAGCCTTGCTAGGGCTTATGTGTGGTGGCCGGGAATCGATCAACAAATCGAAGACCTAACCAAGAGCTGCTCAGGATGCCAGAAGGTCCAAAATGCACCACCACATGCCCCTCTACACCCATGGGAGTGGCCCGCCCTCGCCATGGCAATGGGTGCATATTGATTTCGCTGGTCCATTCATGGACTCAATGTTCTTAATAGCAGTGGATGCTCATTCGAAATGGCCTGAGGTGATAAAAATGTCCTCAACCACTACAGAGAAAACGATTGCAGTCCTACGGACCATATTTGCCAGGAACAGCTTGCCAGAGCAGATTTGCTCTGATAATGGACCACAGTTTGTGTCCGAAGAGTTTCGAAAATTTATGAGAATGGGGTAAGGCATTACACATCCGTCCCGTATCATCCAGCCACGAATGGATTGGCTGAGAGATTCGTACAAACCTTTAAGAAGGCAATAAAGGCCATGTGCGACGATGAAATTCCACTACAGCATAAGGTGGACAATTTCTTATTAGCCTACCGAAACGCGACACATGCAGTTACCAACCAGACCCCGGCCATGATGTTCTTTAGCCGAAGGTTGAGATCTCGTCTGGACTTGCTCAGACCAAATGTGCGAAGAAATGTTGAGGATAAACAATTCCAGCACATCAATGAGAAGCCGACAAGGAGCTTCAACGTAGGACAACCAGTCTTGGCCCGTGACTACTGAACAGAGAAATGGCAACCCGGAACGATATGCACAAGGCAGGGGCCATTAATGTACACAGTGGATGTCGGGGAGAACATTGTGAGACGCCACGTCGATCAGATCTTAGCGTCACAGGAATGAGTCAACCCCATGTCTCACGTACCTGGGGATGAACCCGGCATACCGGTAGCATCTACCTCCGAACCAGTAGCAGTGGAAACCGATGAACTAACCGACGAAAAGGGGCCAGAATCGCCTCCGCACCAAGAACAAGAACCTCAGGAAAGGCGCTATCCCGAAAGGATCAGGAAGCCGCCCCAAAGACTGAATCTATAAATGGACTATTGTTGTTTAATGTACATGTTAAAATGTTAATTGTACTTGAATATTATGGGTACTGCTAATCTAAAAGGGGAGGAATTGTAGTGTATGTACCTTTAATAGAGAACTACTTTTACAGCTCCTGTATACTGAAGTACCGGCAGTGACCACACCTGTATATAAGCCTTGAGCATGCCTCCGTACCCCCAGTCTTGAGACTACCCTACTCCAGTAAATACCTGTTGATTGTTAAGTTACAGCATCCGTGTAGTTATTGAAAAACATCATACTCTCAGAATCACGGATCTAACAGATAGGAGAAAGACATACATTGATCAAAGAAGTTTAAAGCACAGATGAAGGTTATTCACCCATTTTGTCTGTGCTAGCTCTTTGGTAGAGAAATGCAAAATTAATCCCACAGCTCTGCTTTCACCCTGTAGTCTTGTATCTTTGTTTCAAATGTTTATATACTCTTTGCTTAAAAGAAGTGATGATATCTGTCACAGCCACTCCCTGTGGCAAAGCATTCCATGCTCTCTGCACAAAGAAATTTTTCCTAACCTCTCTCTTTACTCTATTAAAGTTGATGATACTTTGTCAGACTCCCTAACCAGAGAGATTATTCTTTCCCAATTCAGCCTCTCAAAACCCTTCATGATTTAGAAAAAAACACTTTTCAATCAGCTCTTAGCCTTCTCTGAGCGGCTGCAGGACACTCTGAAGGGGGAGGATGAACAGCCAGAGGTTGTTGTCCATATCGGTACCAACGACATAGGCAGAAAGAGGGATGAGGTCCTGCAGGCAGAGTTTAGGGAGCTAGGAGAGAGATTAAAAAGCAGGACCTCAAAGGTAGTAATCTCCGGATTACTCCCAGTGCTACGTGCTGGTGAATACAGGAATAGGAGGATAGAACGGATGAATGCGTGGCTGGACAGATGGTGCAGCAGAGAGGGCTTTAGATTCCTGAGGCATTGGGACCGTTTCTGGGGAAGATGGGACCTATACAAGCCGGACGGGTTACACCTCAACAGAGCCGGGACCAATATTCTCGCGGGGAGGTTTGCTAGTGCTGTTGGGGAGAATTTAAACTAGCTTGGCAAGTGGATGGGCACCAGCATTTAGGAGTAGAAAAGAGGAATAAGGTGCATAAAAGAGTGAGTGTTAGGATAGTACTAGAGAAGAAAGTAGTACTAGAGGCAGAAGTAGTAGCATATTAGATAGGAGCAGACTAAGAAAGACTACGAAAAATTCAAAAATGAGTTTAGAATGCATGTACATAAATGCACAAAGTATGGTAAATAAGGTTGGTGAGCTACAAGCACAATTAGCCATGTGGCAATATGATGTTGTGGCAATAACGGAAACGTGGCTTAAAAACGGTGAGGACTGGGCACTTAATATTCAAGGGTACAAGGTGTTCAGAAAAGATAGGGAAGGAAAAAAGGGAGGCGGGGTGGCAGTGCTGATTAAGGAAGACATTGTAGTGTTGGAAAGGGAGGATGTTCTTGAGGGGACAAGGACAGAATCCATTTGGTTAGAGTTGAGGAGCAAAAAGGGTATGATCACGCTATTGGGGGTATTCGATAGGCCTCCAAATAGTGAGAGGGAGGAAGAGGAGCAAATCTGCAGGGAAATCGCAGAGATATGCAAGACCGAAAGAGTGGTGATATTGGGGGACTTTAATTACCCAAATATCGATTGGGATAATGCTAGGGTAAAGGGAAAGGAGGGGGAAGATTTTTTGAAATGTGTTCAGGAAATTTTCCTTGACCAGTATGTTCTTGGCCCAACTAGGAAGGAGGCATTGCTGGATCTGGTGCTGGGGAATGAGGTGGGCCAGGTCGATCAAGTGTCTGTGGGAGAACACTTGGGTACGAGTGATCATCGTATCATAAGATTTAGATTAGCAATGGAGAGGAGCAAGGAACAATCTAGAGTAGAACTTCTAAACTGGAATAGGGCTAACTTCAATGGGATGCGAAAGGATCTAGCCAGGGTAAAATGGAACCAAAGACTGACAGGAAAAACTGTAACGGAACAACGGGTGATCTTTAAGGAGGAGATGTTCCAAGTACAGGCTAGGTACATTCCAACAAGAGGGAAGGGTAAGGGAACCAAAGCAAGAGCTCATTGGATGACGAGGGAGATAGAGAAGATGATGAAACAAAAAAAGGGTGCATGATGCATGTCAGGTGAATTCTTCAAGGGAGAACCCGACCATATACAATAAGTTGATAGGGAAGATGAAAGTAAGATTGGCAAAGAGAATATGAGAGTAGAATGGCGGTTAACATAAAAGGGAACCCAAAAATCTTCTACCGGCATGTAAACAGTAAGCAGGTAGTAAGAGGCGGGGTGGGGTCTATTAGTGACAAAGAAGGTGATATATGCTTAGAGGCGCAGGACAAGGTTAGAATACTCAATGAGTACTTTGTATCGGTATTTACTAAGGAGGTGGATGCTGACAAAATATCAGTAGCCGTGGAAAAGGAAGAAGCAATGGAAGGGGTGAAAATTGATAGACAGGATGTACTAGAAAGGCTGGGTATGCTTAGAGTGGACAAGTTGCCTGGTCCAGATGGCTTGCATCCCAGATTGCTAAGGGAATTGGGGGAGGAGATAGTGGAAGGGTTTGCCATAATTTTCCAATCTTCCCTAGATGCGGGGGAGGTGCCTGAGGATTGGAAAGTGACAAATGTGACACCATTGTTCAAGAAAGGGTGTAAGGACAATCCTAGTAACTACATGCCGGTCAGTTTAACATCAGTGGTGGGTAAAGTTTTAAAAACAATAATCAAGGAAAAAATTAATGGGAACTTGGAAAGGTTTAAGCTAATTAAGGAGAGCCGACATGGATTTGTAAAAGGCAGATCATGTTTGACTAATCTAATTGAATTTTTTGATGAAGTAACAGGGAGGATCGATGAAGGGAATGCAATGGATGTTGTCTACATGGATTTTAGGAAGGCGTTTGACAAAGTACCACATAGAAGGCTGGTTAACAAAATTGAGGCTCATGGAATGGGTGGGTCAGTGGCAGCTTGGATAAGGAATTGGCTTAAAGACAGAAAACAGCGAGTTGTGGTAAATGGCTGTTTTTCACACTGGAGGATGGTAGACAGTGGTGTTCCCCAAGGATCAGTGCTGGGGCCACTGCTTTTTTTGTTATATATAAATGACCTGGATATTGGAATACAAAGTAGAATTTCTAAATTTGCCGATGACACCAAACTTGGGGGTGTGACAAACAGTGAGGATGATACCAATCAACTGCAACAGGACATAGAAAAGCGAGCAGAATGGACAGACAAGTGGCAGATGGAATTTAATACAGAGAAGTGTGAGGTGATGCATTTTGGCAGAAGGAACAGGGAGAGGCAATATACACTTAATGGCACAGTTTTAAAGAGTGTGCAGGGTCGGAGGGAACTGGGAGTCAGTGCATAGGTCCCTGAAGGCGGCAGGACATATTGAGAGAATGGTTAGCGAAGCATATGGGATCTTGGGTTTCATAATTAGAGGTATTGAGTACAAAAGTAGAGAAGTTATGCTGAACTTTTATAAAGCGCTAGTTAGGCCACAACTGGAGTATTGCGCCCAGTTCTGGTCACCACACTTTAGGAAGGATGTGAAGGCCCTTGAGAGAGTGCAGAGGAGATTTACCAGAATAGTTCTGGGGATGGGGGATCTTAGCTACAAGGACAGGTTGGAGTAGCTGGATTTGTTTTCATTAGAGCAAAGGAGGTTGAGGGGTGATTTGATAGAGGTGTACAAGATTATGACGGGTTTGGATAGGCTAGACTGGGAAAGGCTGTTCCCACTCGTTGATGGTACAAGGACTAGGGGACACAGATTTAAGGTTTCGGGCAAGAGATACAGAAGGGACGTGAGGAAAATCTTTTTACGCAGCTAGTGGTGAGGACCTGGAACTCGCTGCCGACGGAAGTGGTGGAAGTGGACACACTCAATGTTTTCAAGGGGAGACTGGATAGGCACTCGAGGGAAATAAACTTGCAGGGCTACGGGGATAGAGCGGGGGAATGGGACTGACTGGATTGCTCTACAGAGAGCCGGCACGGACTCGATGGGCCGAATGGCCTCCTTCTGTGCCGTTAGGACTCTATAGGAATAGCCCCAATATCTCAAGTGACAAGAAGGATCACATGGTAAAACCAATAGTCGAAATAAAACTGAAACTGCTTTCTGTTTGTCCTCTGGGCATGTTATGAATTTACTTAGGGCAAGTGAAAATGCTCTCTGGGGCACATAAGTGAGAGCTTACCTATGAGGTAGTCTGACACAGAAGCCAAAACTATCTAGAGTAAAAATGAGTAAAGAAATACCAAAGATATAACAGGAAGTACATCCTAAATATTAAGATTTTTAACAGAGCAGAGGAACAGAGAAATCTAGGGGTACAACTTTAAAGGTGGGAGTCCAGGTAGAAAAAGCCATTCAAAATATAAATAGAATTACATAGAATATACAGCACAGAAACAGGCAATTCGACCTAACTAGTCTGTACTGGTGTTTATATTCCACACGAGTCTCCTTCCAATCCATCTACCTCAGCTCAGCCATTCAGCATATCTTTTTATTCCCTATTCTCTCAAGTACTCATCTAAAGAAAGAATAGATAGAAAGAAACAAAGAATGACTTGCATTTATATACTGTAGCACCTTTCACAACTTCATGATGTCCCAAAGCGCTTTACAGACAATTAAGTACTTTTGAAGTGGTCACTGTTGTCATGTAGGAAATGTCTTATAATTATAAATTGTTCATAAGTTTTTGACTTGCTTCTACTTAAGATCATTGACACCTGAAGGTGAATCCTTGCAATAAATGCATCACTCGATTGGTCAGTTATCTGAATAAGATTCCAGGTTTCATATTGAATATAAAAACAAAGGTATTGACCTTTTTTTCTCTTTGGGGGATTGGCGGGCCAACTGTTTTCCAGTATTTTCAATTTCATTTCAGATCTCTGATGTCTCAATTTTCCCCCCATCTACTCCATCTTATTCCCTTTTTTATCCTTGTGTGGGCTTTTCCCCATCTTAGTTATTTACACGCTTTAATGTTATTTTGATCGGCTCACTAAGGCAATCTTTGATAACATCAGAGGTCTCTACTTTCTATTAAGCAGTTTGCAGATCATTAACCTTCTCTCTGTGGTTGGAGTATGTTTTATTTTCTCCCTTCTCTTAATTTGTTCTTCCACCCTACAAATGGCCTTAATTATCTTGAAACTTTCAATTGTAAAAAAGGGCCGTACAAACAAAACATTAACCTGGCTCTTTATAAATGCTGCATGACCTGCTGTGTATTTCCAGCATTTTTGTTTTTAATTTCCAGCATTTGTAGTTTTTTTTTATTATTCGGAAGAAACTTATGTTGAATTTGTAGAAGGTAACAGCTGGAGTACTGCATACAGTTCTGGACAACAGATTACAGGGACATAGATTGAAGGGTTGAAGAGGTTACAGTGAAGGTTCACTAGAATGAAACTGTGAATGAGATGTTAAAAATTATGAAAGAAATATCAAAAAATGGTGCTTTTCTATTACAGTAGGGAAACGTGGAGGGGGGTCTAATAAAGGTTTTCAAAATTATGAAAGATTTTGAGAGGATAATTAGTGAAAGATTACTTCCACTGGGTGATAAATTGGGAACAAGAGAGCATAGGCTCAGAAATATCACAAAGAACAACGACGGCAGTTAGACATTTTTTTCCACAGAGAGTTATTAAAATATAAAATGCTTTAGAACAAATGATTATTGAAGCAGACACTATAACATAATTTCTGAGAGAACTGGCTAAGTTTTTGAAGAGGAAATACATAAAAGGACATGAGAAAAGGGCAGATAAATGGCATTACTGTGGATAGCTCCAGTTGAAGAGCTACCACCAGCAGAGGGGCAGTGAACCAAATGGCCTTGTTCTGTGCTGTAATTTCAATGATTTTACTTACATGCTTTCTTTGCTTCCCTGCTTCCAGCAATCTTTTTTGTTGTGAAAGTCAAAACCAAAAAATTGGGCACGGATTGGTTAAAAATGATCCCCAAAAATTGATTTTTTCAAACAATCATTGTCTATTGGTCTAATAATTGGCTAGGTAGCTATATTTGTGACCAGGTCAATTGTTGACACAATTTTCTCATTCAAGTACACTACTTACATAGGATATACACCACAGAAACAGGCCATTCGGCCCAACCAGTCCATGCGGAATTTATGCTCCACTCGAGTCTCCTCCCGTCTTTCCTCATCTAACTCTACCAGCATAACCCTCTATTCCCTTCTCCCTCATATGCTTGTCGAGCCGCCCCTTAAATGCATCTATACTATTTGCTTCAACCACTCCCTGTGGTAGTGAGTTCCACATTCTCACCACTCTCTGGATAAAGAAGTTTAAGAAGTTCAACATACTGATCTAGAAAACTATCTTGATTACATTCCATGAATTCGTCCTCCACATTATTACTGCAAATTTGGTTTGCCCAGTCTATATGTTGATTAAAGTCCCCATGATTACTGTATTACCCTTGTTACACGTGCCTCTAATTTCCTCATTTATAATCTGCCCTACATTACAACTACTGTTTGAGGGCCTATAAACAACTCCCACCAATGTTTTCTGCCCCTTGCTGTTTCTTAGCTCCACCCAAACTGATTCTACGTCTTGATTTTCAGAGCTAAGATCCTTTCTCTCTACTGTCTTTATCCCATCCTTTATTATCAGGGCTACCCCACCTCCTTTTCCATTTTGCCTATCTCTTCTAAAAGTTAAGTATCCTGGAATATTTAGTTCCCAACCTTGGCCACTTTGCAACCATTGGATGGGGGGATTGTCCTATGAGGAGAGATTGAGTAGACTAGGCCTATATTCTCTAGAGTTTAGAAGAATGAGAGGTGATCTCATTGAAACATTCAAAATGCTTACAGGGCTTGACAGGGTAGATGCAGGGAGGGTGTTTCCCCTGGCTGGGGAGTCTAGAACCAGGGGTCAGTCTCAGAATAAGGGGTTGGCCATTTAGGACTGAGATGAGGAGAAATTTCTTCACTGAGGGTGGTGAATCTTCGGAATTCTCCACCCCAGAGGGCTGTGGAGGCTCAGTCGTTGAGTATATTCAAGACAGAGATCGATAGATTTTTGGATATTAAGGAAATCAAGGGATATGGGGATAGTGGAGATGAGGTAGATGATCAGCCATGAAGAGCTAAATGGCCTACTCCTGCTTCTTATGATCTTCTGTTAACAGACCAGATATATTGTGCAATTGGTGTGACCTATTTTCTAATGTTTAATTTAAGCTGCATTTGCATCATTCTTCTCCAGTTGCATAAGAGGGACAAAGTTATGTAGACACAACTGAAGGACATTTTTATTTGGAGATCAAAAGGTTTGACACAAGTTTACAAATCATTGTATTGCACTTAGAGAGTAGTGGTCCTTATTTTTCTTTTTTAAGTGAGGATGTATATGTATCATTATCATTTTCACTGTTTTTAAACAACTAATCTCTAGTTATTTCGTCTTCCTCTTTGTATACTTCTCACACACGTTCTCATTATTTTCTCTATCTCTTTGACTTCTCTCAGTCTCTTCCTCTTTCTGTAAGTGCTTCCCTTTCCCCTGCTTCCTTTATCTTCTGTATGTCACCTACTCTCTGTATGCCTTTCACAAACTTTCTCCGTATCTATACATAAAGGAACGGACTTGCATTTATATACAGTAGTACATTTCAGAACCTGAGGACATCCCAAAGCCCTTTACTGACAATAATATTTGAAATGTACTCGTTTTAATGTAGGGAAACACAGCAGCCAATTTATGCACAGCAAGACGTTACAAAGAGCAATGAGGTACATGACCAGATAATCTGTTTTAATGATGTTGGTTGAAGGATAAATGTTGGGACAGGACACCGGGAGAACTTCCCTGCTCTTCTTCGAATAGTGCCGTAAGATCTTTTACATCCGCCTGAGAGGGTGGATCAGTTTAACGTCTCATCCAAAAGACGGCACCTCTGCCAGTGCTGCACTTACTCAGTCTGAGTCTAGATTATGCGCTCAAGTCTCTGGAGTGGGGCTTGAACCCATAATCTTCTGACTCGGAGGCGAGAGTGCTACCACTGAGCCAAGGATGACACCTTATGGCCCCATGACGACATGGCCGAAAATGCTCTAATTGCAGCCTTATACAAATTTATCATCACCTCTTTGCTCTTGTACCTTATGCCCCTATTTATAAACCCAAAATGCCATTGCTTTTTTTATTGTTCTACCGACCCCCAATTGCACTTTTTGTGTGTCTAAACTTCCTCCACACCCTTCAGCATATTTAAGTGTAATCTCCCCTTCCTTGTTTCCTCCAAAAATCTAATTATCTCACACTTATCCACATTAAATTGCATTTGCCATCTGTCTACCCATTCTGCTAACCTGTCCTCTTAAGATATTTCACAGTTCGCCTAGCAGTTTGGCAAACTTTTATGTTGTCAAATTTTGGTATTGTTCTCCCAAAGACAACAACTTGCATTTATATAGTGCCTTTAATGCAGTAAAATGTCCCAAGAAGCTTCACAAGAGCGCAATCAGACAAAAATTGACACCAAGCCAAAGAAGGAAGCATTAGGACAGGTGACCAAATGCTTGGTCAAAGAGGTAGGTTTTAAGCAGCGTCTTAGAGGAGAGAGAAGTAGACAGGCAAAGCGGTTTGGGGAAGGAATTCCAGAGCTTAGGCCCTAGATGGCTGAAGGCACACCCACCAATGGTGGGGCAAAGGTAGTGGGGGATGCACAAGAGGCCATAGTTGGAGGAACGCAGAGTTCTTGGAGTGTTGTAGGGCTGGCGGAGGTTACAGAGATAGGGAGGGACAAGGCCAATGAGGGATTTGAACACGAGGATGAGAATTTTAAAATCAAGGCATTGGAGGACTGGGAGCCAAGCTAATTGGCTGCTGCCAATTGTCGAGTGGGAGAAGAAATAGACTGCCACTTTTAAAGAATCTGGAAGGATCATTTGTAAGTGGAAATAGAAAAGTGAAATTGTATATATACTTTTTTGGGGGTTACACTAGATATTTTACTTGGGTTCAGTGTCACTGACCACTCCTATGTGTGAAGCATACATCCTGTACAATTTGAAGTGTGCTTTTACCCATGCAATATCTAGGTAAACAACACGAAACACAGGGGTCAAGCAGAGAACCCTTGCCACTGTATGACAACAATATCATATGTTGCTAAGTGATTCTCACCTCTTCAGTAGGCAGACTGAATATGCAATCTATCAGACTGAGCCTCAGGCTATAATCCAACAGACAATTTATTTAATAAAACAAGTAAATGAACAGTATTCAGTGCAAAACATTATATGTTACAGAAATTACAAACTTTACTATCCTTCTTGATATGTCAAGATGCTTCTTATGAGCTATCTTTCAGCATACACTGAACATTGAAAATGATTGGTGGTGGGCCTTTTCCTTAAATCGCTACAGTACTGTGATGATGGCATTCCCACAAAAGGTATTAAGTTTGGAATTGCAGGATTTTGACCCAGCGTGATGAAGGAATGGCGAGCTATGTCCTAATCAGGATGATGTGGAGATGCCGGTGTTGGGCTGGAGTGGACAATTGTGAGAAGTCACACAACACCAGGTTATAGTCCAACAGCTTTATTTGAAATCACAAGCTTTCGGAGCGCTGCTCCTTCGTCAGGTGAAGCCAGGTGAACTTCACCCGACGAAGGCGCAGCGCTCCGAAAGCTTGTGATTTCAAATAAAGCTGTTGGACTATAACCTAATCAGGATGGTGTGTGACTTGGAGGAGAACATGGTGTTTCCATGACATTGTTGCTCTTGCCCTTCTTGGTGGTAGAAATCATGGGGCTGGGAAGTGTCATCACAGTAAGCTTGGTGAGTTGCTGCAGTGCATCCCATTATTAGTACATACTGCAGCCACAGGGCACGGTGGTTGGGGTGCCCATCAAGCAAGCTTCTCTCTCCTGGATGGTGTCAAGCTTCTTGAGTTGTGACTGCACCTATCTGGGTGAATCATGAATATTCCATTCCACTCCGAGCAGGAGATAAAGTGAAAACCAATTATTTTTCTATGGATCTATTAATGCTATAACAAAGAGAATGGAAGGTAGAAACCTTATGAGAGGTAAAAAGAACAAACTCAAATTAACCATCTATTTTGTTAACATTTTTACTTAAAATGTTCTTATAATATAGAGAACTAAACATACATACAGAGCCTTTAACATAGCAAAGCAATGCAAGGCATTTCACAAATGGAAATCAGACACAAGCAGGTTAGGAGAGGTGGCTGTGGTACTGTTAAGAGATAGATTTTAAAGAGACTTTTGAAGGTGAAGGGATATTCATTAATGTAGAGGGAGTTAAGAGTTCCACAATGGAGACATTGCCATTGCTGGTGGAACAGAGGGAGGGGAAAATACACAGTAGATCAGAGTTGGAAGAGCTTAAGGTGCAGCAGGAACACAAGGCTGGAGGAGGTTGCACAACTCGGGAGTAGTGGACTTTTGGAGGGATTTGAAGATGAGGATTTTGAAAACAATACACAAGGGGACAAGGATCCAATTGAGGGTGGCCAAGATAGGGTAGGTTAGTGAGTAGGATTTTGTGCGGGATAAGATGTGGTTGGCAAAGTTCTGGATGATTTTGAATTTATGTGAGGAATCCATTAGAAAAGTTGAGACTGGAGGTGACAGACGGAAACAGGAGCATGATAAAGATAAGACACAGTAAGAACAGTATAATGAATTTTAAATCAGGGAGCAAGGCAAATTTACAGATGCAAACTAGTCAATACAAAATCATAGGCAAAAAGAGTAGAATAAGGTACCATCAAACACTGGATATTACTTCTGTACTGCAAGGAACAGGGCCGCTTCAGCCGAAGCCAGGGGCCCAGAGGTAAGCATTCCTAGCCAAAGCTAAACAACCCTGGAAAACTCCCACTTATTTTATAGCAGCATCCAGCTGATACTCTTTTTCCAGAGTCAGGCAGCTTCAGATTCATAGTGTCAGTCTCCATTAATATGAGGGATAATCAAGATCAGCTCCTCGCTGTCATTGACATCACTGGAATCACTCAGTTGGAATGAAGACCAAAACTAATGGCTCTCCATTAAGCAGCAAATTCAACCATATTTTAATAGAATGTAGGAATAAACATAACAATTATCACATAAAGAGCTGAAGGAAGTATCTATTAAAAATATGTGTATGCTTAGATGATTTTCATATTCAAAAGTAATCTGACAAATCAACTATTTCTACTGTTCCTGATTTCTTACGAGCTCATCATTTCAGTAGCAGACTCATCAGTGTCACTCATTAAAAAGTGACAATCATCCATTTGAGTTTAAAGAGATCTTTGTTTAAAAAAAAGTAAAATACTGCAGGCGTTGGAAATCTGAAACTTAAAAATGCAGGAAACACACAGCAGGCCAGTCAGCATCTGTGGAGAGATCGAGACCAAGTTAATATTTTTGGTTGGAATTAAGGGGAAAGTGGCGGTACAGATACGAAATTGGCTCAGTGGTGGATGGATGTTTTTCAGACTGTGAGGTGGTTTGCAGTGGTGTTCCCCAAGCGTCAGTTTTGGGTCCATTACTCTTAACTTTTATGAATGACCTGGACTTGGGTGAAGGGAGCAGCATTATAAAATTTGCAGATGATATGAAACTAGACAAAAGTAGTAGTGATGAGGATAGTTATAGGCTTTGGGATGACAGACTGGATGGTGAAATAAGCAGAAGCATGGCAGATAGAATTCAATGCGGAGAGTGTGAAGTGATACACTTTGGGAGGACTAATATGGAAAGATATTGGCCCCGAAATTCTGTTCCCTACGGGTGTGTATGCGCTGTGTACTCACCCGTAGGGCCAACGGAAGTGCTGGTTTCACACATGCACTGCACATGCGCTGGAAACCTGTTCTCTGAAGGGGTTCGCAGGTCAAACGCCTGCGCCGGATAGGCAGCGCATACGCCTGGAACTTCCGTTTTTTTTCGAGGTTGATGCAGTCCGGGTAAGTCGGTAGCAGCTGCGCTTGGAAAAGCAGGCGCAAGGCCTGCTTTTAACAAGGTAAGAGGTGATATCAGTGAAAGAAAAACATTTTTAACACTTATCATTTTAAAATACTTTAAAGGTAAGTTTATTTTTAGCCCTGTTAAAAAATGTAATTATTTTTTTCAAAAATTTAAATTTTTGTTTAAAATAGTTCATTTATGTAATTTATAGTCATGTTAAAAATGTGATTTAAAAAAAAATTTATTTGAAGTTTTACTTATGTTTTGAGGGTGATCTCTATTCATAGATTTGACAGGCCTTCCTGTCAAATCTATGACTGGAGATTCCCTGCTCCGATTGGCTCCCCATGGCCGTGATCCCAGGGACGCTGCGAACTAGCAACGCCCCTGGGATACGCGTGCCCTGCACACCGGCAGTTTGAGGAGGCACATCAACGGAATTCTATGCCGGCCCAGAACATTACGGTTGGTGTGGTTCGTTTGTGCAGGTCGGGGGCTTACGCCCTCTGGAAGCCTCCGACCTGAATTCCTGGGCCAGTATACTATAAATGGCACAATTTGAAAAGTATAAGTTTTTTATTAATTCCTGGGATGTGGGCATCGCCGGCATTTATTGCCCATCCTTAATTGTCCTTGAGAAGGTGGTGGTGAGCCACCTTCTTAAACCGCTGCAGTCCTTGTAGTGAAGGTACTCCCACAGTGCTGTTGGGGAGGGAGTTCCAAGATTTCGACCCAGCGACGATGAAGGAACGCGATATACATCCAAGTCAAGATGGTGTGTAATTTGCAGGTGATGGTGTTCCCTGCACCTGCTGCCCTTGTCCTTCTAGGTGGTTGATGTTGCAGGTTTGGGAGGTGCTGCCGAAGGTGAGCAGAGACACGTTGGTGTCCATATACATAAATCCTTAAAGGTGGCACGGCAAATTGATAAGGTGGTTAAAAAGCATATGGGTTACATGGGTTTATAAACAGGAATAGAATATAAAAGCAGAGATACTAGAATTTTATGAATCACTAGTTAGGTCTCAGCTGGAGTATTGTGGACAATTCAGGGCACCACACTTCAGAAAAGATGTAAAGGCCTTAGAAAGGGTACAGAGGGGGTTTACCAGAAATGTGGGACTTCAGTTATGAGAGGTTCGAAAAGTTAGGACTGTTCTCCTTGAAACAAAGGTCAAGAGGTGACCTAATAAGAGGTTTTCAAGATAATGAGAGGTTTTGATAGAGTAGATAAGAGAAAAACTGCTCCCTCTGGCAAGTGGGTCAATAACCAGAGGTCGGAGATTCAAAATAATTGGCAAACGATCTATATGGGAGATGAGAATTTTTTTCACTTAAGTGTTGTTGGGATCTGTAATGATCTACCTGAAAGGTGGTGGAAGCGGATTCCATAAATAACTTTAAAAAGGGAGCTAGACAGGTACTTGAGGATGAAGAACTTAAGAGTTACGGACAAAAAGCGGGGCCCTGGGACTAAGCACGACTGCTCTTTCTGAGAGCCGGCACAGGCACGGCGGGTCGAATGGCCGCCTCTTCCTGTGCTGGGCTGTAAGGTTCAATGATTCTATGGGTGCAGACCCTGCTTCAAAATTCTCCACAGGTGCTGACTGACCTGCTGCGTGTTTCCAATTTCGTGCGACCATCAGTCACCAGCGAAAAGGGGGGCTGCTTGCTCTAGTTTCTACACAGATGTAAACACTCGAACTCAAAAATGCGTTGCAAACCCCTTAGCGGGCGTTAAAGAATAAATGAATTATTCGATAAATCGGCCAATACAACCTGCGCCACAGCGCCAAGCCGCTGCGAGGACCCATTGATGCAGCTTTGGCAGTGCCTGCTCACGTTTGTCAAAACACACGGATTAAGAGAGATTTTTTTTTCCAAAAGCGAGTACAAAAACAAAAGACAACACCCCCACCCCCTTCCCGAAAACGGGTGACTTTAAGCTATTGTTCCAATTCGACATGTTTGTGAAATCACCGAGACACCTGTCAGGAGCTTGACGGTTGGGCGAAGGACCCGAGCGGAAGAGTTTTGAAAAGTGAGCGCGCGCGGCCGCCGGCGAGGCGTTCGGTCCGTGCGTTCCCCTGGCAGCGGGCGGGGGGAATGGTCTCTGGGTTCCAACTGGGGGGGCATGGAGCTTCAGAGCAAAGGCGCCGCCTGTCCTGCTGGCCTGTATAGGGATGTGCAGGTGATCAAGGTGCCGGCAGCCCCCAGCATCGAGGACTTCGCTATCATCAAACCCATCAGCCGCGGTGCGTTCGGCAAAGTGTACCTGGCTCGGAAGAAACACGATGAGAAGAGGCTGTACGCCGTCAAGGCAAGTACTGGGCGCCATAACTTATAGCCATAGCCGAAGACTTGCTGCTTAAATATGATCAAAACTAAACGAGGCATATTCTGAAACACGATGGTCGTGTTTAAATGTGTTCAGAGGTTATATATATATTTTTCCCTATGACAGTTAGTCATGTCCAGGCATGTTTCCTGGGGTTGGGGCAGAAACAGGTTTGGATGGGTTAAGATTTTACTTGGACCCATACTTGGACCACAAAGTGCCTGGCTTTTACTCCCCAGTTTTCCAGGAATGACGTATGAGGAGAGATTGGATCGATTGGGCTTATACTCGCTGGAGTTTAGAAGAATGAGAGGGGATCTCATTGAAACTTATAAAATTCTAACAACTAGATGCAGGAAGAATGTTCCTGATGGCCGGGGAGTCCAGAACCAGGGGTCGCAGTCTAAGGATAAGGGGTAAGCCATTTAGGACAGAGATGAGGAATTTCTTCACCCAGAGAGTGGTGAACCTGTGGAATTCTCTACCACAGAAGGCAGTGGAGGCCAACTTATATTAAATATATTCAAGAAGGAGTTAGATATATTTCTTAAGGCTAAAGGGATCAAGGGATATGGGGAGAAGGCAGGGACAGGGTACTGAATTTGGATGATCAGCCATGATCTCATTGAATGGCGGAGCAGGCTCGAGGGGCAGAATGGCCTACTCCTGCTCCTATCTTCTATGTTTCCGTTGGATCATTAGACATCGACTGTATGGGTTGACTTTGACATTTTAAAAAAACTTTGTGACGTGATACATTAAGACTTTTTCCCTGTTAGTTTCAATGACCTGGTTGTGATACTGAATGACCTGGTTGTGATACTGATCGAGGGAAGGGGATTATTATTCAGGAGATGGCAAACACTGGTTCGACACCGTTGGCTGCTGAATTGAAAACAGGACGAAAACTTCAAGATAGAAAAAGGATCAAAATTGTTAAAAGCTCAAGGTGACATTGTCACTGCTGATAACGCCACCTTTAGAAGAATAACTAAGATGGATCTAAACCAGTAAAGTAAAAAGGAAAAACTGCAAATGGAAATCTGAAATGTAAGCAGAAATTGCTGGCAACACACAGGTCAATCAGCATCTGCAAAGAGAAACGAGAGGTTATGACGTTTTGGGTGTGTACTCTTCATCAGAACTGAACAATGAACTGGCATTTTAGTAAGGTTGGTAAGAAAGGAGGGGCAAGAACCAACAGAAATGCCAATCATAATGAGGGGCGGGTTAAATGACCTGATGGGGGCAGTGAGCATTGGGGGGTTCGGTGGAAAGACAAGAAAGAGCCATACAAATGAAAAGGTGGAAAAATAAGCAAGATAAAACCATAATATAGATATGAAATTAAATCAGAAAATGTAAGAGAAACACAATAGATATGACAGTCATGAGAGTAGAACAACAGGTTGACACCTCGGGCTCTGACCCATGCCGGCACCGTGCTCTGACTAAGGGTGTCCAACCCAAATGTCAGACTGGCTCCCTCCCTGGACACTGATAGGCCCTCCCCAATTCTCAAGCACCCACCACTGCTGTGAAGAAAATAGCAGTTGTAGCTGAAGTTACAAAAGTCAATGTTCATACCAGAGGGTTGCATAGTGCCCAGCAGACAGGTGAAATACTGTTCTTGAAACTTGCATTGAGCTTCATTGGAGAAGTGCAGGAGACCAAAGACAGAGATCAAAGTGGAGAACCACAAAATATATATTAATGATCTAGACGAGGGAACTAGATGTAATATCTCCAAGTTTGCAGATGACACAAAGCTGGGTGGGCGTGTGTGCTGTGAGGAGGATGCTGAGAAACTCCAGGATGATTTGGACAGGTTGGGTGATTGGGCAGAAGCATGGCAGATGCAGTATAATGTGGATAAATGTGAGGTTATCCACTTTGGTATAAAAAACAGGAAGGCAGATTATTATCTGAATGGCAATAGATTGGGAGAAGGGGAAGTGCAACGAGACCTGGGTGTCCTTGTGCACCAGTCGCTGAAGGTAAGCATGCAGCTGCAGCAGGCGGTTAAGAAGGCAAATGGTATGTTGGCCTTCGTAGCGAGAGGGTTTGAGTACAGGAACAAGGATGTCTTGCTGCAGTTGTACAGGGCCTTGGTGAGGCCACACCTTGAGTATTGTGTGCAGTTTTGGTCGCTTTACCTGAGGAAGGATGTTCTTGCCATGGAGGGAGTGCAGCGAAGATTCACCAGACTGATACTTGGGATGGCAGGAATGACTTATGAGGAGAGATTGGGTCGATTGGGCTTATACTCGCTGGTGTTTAGAAGAATGAGAGGAGATCTCATTGAAACTTATAAAATTCTAACAGGACTAGACAGGCTAGATGCAGGAAGGATGTTCCCGATGGTCGGGGAGTCCAGAACCAGGGGTCACAGTCTAAGGATAAGGGGTAAGCCATTTAGGACAGAGATGAGGAGTAATTTCTTCACCCAGAGAGTGGTGAACCTGTGGAATTCTCTACCACAGAAGGCAGTGGAGACCAATTCATTAAATATATTCAAGAAGGAGTTGGATATATTTCTTAAGGCTAAAGGGATCAAGGGATATGGGGAGAAAGCAGGAACAGGGTACTGAATTTGGATGATCAGCCATGATCTCATTGAATGGCGGAGCAGGCTCGAGGGGCCGAATGGCCTACTCCTGCTCCTATCTTCTATGTTTCTACCACAGGGAGATCAGGGCCACATTTGCAGACAGAATGTTATCACTTAATTGGATCACTGGATTGCCCCCAGTGTAGAGGAAACCACACCGTAGGCAGCAAATACAAGTTGTTAGAGCAAGTATGTGTGATTCTGCTTAGTATCGTGTGGAGGGAGTGTTTGAGGAGTTGGAGATTGGTGTGGGAGGAAATAAATGGACAGATGTTACACCTCCTGTGTTTGCACAAGCAGGTGCCAGGTGATCGATAAATGGATATGTGTCCTTCTGTAAGGTGGAGGGGGAAAGGAAAATGTGCTTGGTGGATGGAATTGTACTGTAGGTGGCAGAAATGACGGGAAATGATTTGGTGAATGGAGAAACTGCTGGGATCAAAGGTGCCGGCAAGGGTGGGGGGAGACTTGCTTTTGTTTGGAAAGGATGAGAGTGTAAATGCAGAGACCCAGGAAATGGGGTGAGAATGGCCAAGTGTCCTGTTGAACACTGGAGGGGGAATTTTGGCTGAGAGGAAAGGAAGATATTTCAGAAGCTCTGGTCTGGAAAGTAGAGTCATCAGTCCAAACCTGACAGAGTTGGAGAAAGGGATGGAGCCCTTACAGGAGGGATCGGGTAGGAAGAAGCATAATTAAGATAGTTGTGGGAGATGGTGGTCTTGTAATAAATGTCTGTAAAAAGCCCATTGAAATAGATGGAGAGAGAGAAGTCCAGGAAGGGAAGAGTCAGAGATGGACCACGTAAAGATGAGGGATGAATAGAAACGGGAAGCATAGTTAATGAAATTGCCCAGATTGAACCGAGCCGGAAGTACCATCAATACAGTCATCAATGTATTGGAGGAAGAGGTCAAGGAGGAGGCCTAAGTGGATTTGAAGCATAGAGTGTTCCACATAGCCGATGCAAAGGCAGGTATAACTGAGACCCATGTGGGTTCCCGTAGTGACGTGTCTTGCATTTAAAAGAAGTGAGTGGAGTTATAAGAGAAGTTCTTATAAGAGAAGAGAAGATGAGTGTAAAATAAATATGTTCCTATAAAGCAAAATTAAATGCCTCAAAGTAGAGTTCTATGGATAAATAGAGATTAAAACTAAACTGAAAGTTTAGAGAGGGAATTGATTAAAATTAGAGTAACTATACTAAAGATAACCAAGGAATATAGGAAGTGTTGTGGGAAGATGAAAAATAAAATTAGGGTTAAAATTGAATATGAAAAAATGCTAGTAGATGTAAGATGTACGGAAATTACCCCTCGCCCTATCCAACAGTTTCTGAAGTTCAGACCTGTTGAACAGACAGCACAAAACCCAATGAATCTGTGAAACTTCTTTTACTTTAAAATCAGCAAGAGATTACAAGTAAGCATCCAACAGTTATGTAGCGTATAATAATTCCCAATTATACCTCCGCATACACAAAGCTATCGCTTTACTTTAAGCTCAAGCAAAACACCACATACGTACAAACACCAGCGAGTGGTCAATCTGGCAGTGACAAAGCGTATGATTTCTGGCAACTGACCAGATCCCCCGGCTGCAGCCCTGAGTGTCTTGAAACAGCACCCCTTATACCCTAAAACTTGGCAACCCTCCCACTGCATTCGTGTCCCAAATTATATTAGTAATGGTCAGCAGTTGTTTCTCAGACCCACTTATCATTAGTCCGTTAAGCACCCATGGGCCTTCAAGGCCGGTTACATTCCAAAGTCTGAAGATGCTTCCACAGTTCAATAGTCTGTTCCCACAAAACTCTCAAAGTCTGTTTTCCTTATCTGTTGACCGTAGCAGAAAGTCTCTGTCCCTGTCCAAGGGCTTCTTTATCTGTGAACAGTTTTCGTACAAGTTTCCACAGGAACCTCTCAGCTTCTCAAAGCATGCTGGTATATTAAATTTGGTCAATTTTTAAGTTTGGTCAAGTTACAGCAAAATTTACAGCAAATGGCTTATTCTTACATAGATGACATAAAAGGAAATAGTAAAGGCTTTTATACGCATTTAAAAAGTAAAAGAATAGGGAGGGTAGGACTGCTCGGGGTCATGGGGACCCCTCAAGCAGAAAAATCACCTTCATTTGGTTAACTGCAAGACTATGTCTTTTTCCCACCAACAAATACCAAATTCACTAAGTGCTGGGTGAAGAAAATGAAGAGGGAAGTTACTTGAATGCCCCCAATTTCTTTTTAATTTAGTGTGTGAAACAGTTATATAACTTAAGTTGGGGGAAAAAAACTGATGAATGAGTTGCTGTAAAATGAAGAGGATAAAAATTCTAAACTTCCAATATTTGATGTATGTAAAAATGTTTAAATATCTAAAAGGAAGTTTTCATATTTTTGTTTTGTCTCTTCCTTTCCTTTCACCCAAGGTTGTCAAGAAAGCTGATCTGATACATAAAAACATGGTGCACCAATTGCAGGCTGAGAGAGCTGCACTAGCTCTTAGTAAAAGCCCTTTCATTGTGCACTTGTACTATTCACTGCAGTCTGCCAACAATGTTTACCTCGTAAGTATATGCTGTATGTTTGTTCGATGCAGTATATTGCAGAAAAAAGCTGATACAATTATATTTATTAAGTGCTTAAAGGAGGTTGTTTCTTTAATATAACAACTGCTTCCATTTATATAGTGCCTTTAACGTAGATAAATGTCCTAAGTTGTTTCACGGACATGTGAAGAAAAATGGACGACAAGCTAAAAAAGGAGAGATTAGGAAGAGTGACTAAACGCTTGGTCAAAATGGTGGTTTTAAGAAGGGTTTTAAAGGAGGAGAGGGAAGTGAAGAGGTACACTAGAGAGTGGGACCTAGGTGGTTGAAAGCAAGGCTGCTAATGGTGGGGCGAAGGGAGTGTGGGGATGCACAAGAGGCCAGAGACGGAGAATTGAGATGTTTGTTAACTTGCGAACAGCTGAAGAGATACCCTTGCAACTTGTTGCAGGCATGCGGCTTGGCTTTGAGAGAAGAGTCTAGTGGGGAAACAGTAGAATGTGGCAGTTTAAAATAAGTGTTAAAAAGATCTGCGTGATTGCTAGACCATATAATGGCTTTATTTTGTATGTTTCTGAAACTAAATGCAAGGTACTGGTTTTCTAGGCAAAGAGAAAATAGAGCAATCTTTTTCTTTCCCTCAGGTGATGGAGTATCTTATTGGTGGGGATGTGAAGTCTCTGCTTCATATTTATGGCTATTTTGATGAAGACATGGCTGTAATGTACATCTCTGAGGTTGCTGTTGCTTTGGATTATTTGCACAGACATGGTATTATTCATAGGTACAGTAAGACTGAACTAACACTTATGAAGTGTGATTGTGCATGTTCATTGACTTTTTCCCCCCATTGTTTTCTCCCCAACTTTCCTTCAGGCACTGATGTGTTGAGATACAGTTCCACATAGGTTGACAGCCCTCTGGTACTTTGTCCAATTGGGCTTTCTTTAAACCTGAGCCAAGATGATGAGTGCTGTCAGGCTAATTAATCGTGAAGGACAGTACAGCCAAGTCTGGTCCTTTCCTCCCCTCATTCGCTTTGCTGTAGCAGCCTTCCAATTCCTAGCTCTGGCATTTTGAGACTGACTGTAGTACCCCTGAGCTGCCCTGGCTAAAATTAACTACCTCTGCACAGACCAGGCATGGAATCGATGGCCTTTGTGATCTGTATTGTTGTGTACTGCACTGAGAAGTGGATTTATAGATAGCTTTGAATATCTTTTTTTTTTTTAAAGACTTATTTTGGTCTGTCCCCCTTTTCTTTTCTTTTCCTCTTGATTGACATTGTTGCAGTTAGAACTTTGCCTAAAGGAGGTGAATTTTATGATCAATCACCGCTGCTCCCCACTTTTCCCTCCAGAATGTCCGTTCGCTCACTAACGAGGCCTTTGCTATCTATTACGTTATTGTGGATGATCGCATAGACACCCTGGCTTTGTCTGAAACGTGGCTCTCTAATGAAGTCTCCTTGCTTGGCTATACTTCCTACCATCTGCCTGCCCAAACCACCTTGGTAGAGGTTTGGCCCTTATCACCAAATCACAACTTGATTTCTTCCCCCTGCTCTTGGCACCTTCTCCTTCAAGCACCTCACCTGTTCGACCCCTCCTGCCTCTCCTTTAAATCCCTGGTTCTCTACCATCCCCCAAAGCCCATCCTGAGTTTCTCCCCGAGATATCCTCCCTCCTTTCCTCATCCTCGGTGATTTCAATCTCCATCTCAACTCACATTGCCCTCTCTCCTCTTGATTTCACTGACCTCTCTAAACCTCTCCCTCCTTACAAACTCTCCTACCCATATTCACAGCCACGCCCCTCAACCTTGCCCCTCATGTGGCCCTTCTGCTCCCATCCCCAGAAATGGCTTCTTTTCCTGCCCCTGCACCACTACCTCTGGAGCCCCCCAAGGAAGTACCCTTAGTCCTATCTGCTTCCCATGCGATTACATTGCTCCTGGTGAGCAGGAAGTGTCTGAATCTTGATGCATAAGCCATTACAACTGTATGGGGCAAGCTAGATGGACCAGCTGTTCTTTTCCTGTCCTACATTTTGGTATGTCTATCTACATGCTGCCCCTTGGCAACATTCTCCAAAAACATAGAGTCAACGTCCATAAGTACGCTAACAACGCCCAACTCTACTTCTTTACCACCTTTTTCGACCCTTCCACTGCCTCTGTGCTGTCAGCCAGCTTGTCCGACATCCAGTCTTGGATGAGTCACAATCTCCTCTAGTTATACATTTAGAAGCCATCGTCTTTGGCCCCCGCCACAAACTCCATATTGTTGCCACTGATCCCATCCCCTTCCACGACCACTGTCTCTGGTTCAACCAGATGTTCGCAATCTCAGTGTCCTATTTGACCCCAAGCTGAGCTTCCAACTTCATATCCACTCTATGGCAAAGACTGCTTACTTCCACCTCTAGCATTGCCTGCCTCAGCCAATCTGTGGCTGAAACCCTCACCCATCCCTTGGTCACCTCCAGACCCGACTAGTCCAGTGCTCCCCTGCTTGGCTTCCTTTCCTCCATACTCTGGAAACTTCACATCATCCAAAACTCTGCTGCCCGTATCCTCTACTACATTATGTCCCACTCACTCATCACCCATGTCCTCTCTGACGTACATCATCTCCTGGTCCCCCAACGCTTCTCATTTAAAATGCCGATCCTTGTGTTTCAATCCCTTCATCGCCTCCCTATCTCTGTAACCTCCTCCAGCCTGACAAACCCCCTCTTCCCCACTTGCCGTTCCATCGACTCTGGCCTCTTATGCATCCCCCTTCCCTTCACCCCACATTGGCTGCCACCTAAGCCTCATGCTCTAATTACTGTATCTCCCTAAAGCCCTCTATCTCTTTCTCTCCGCCCCCCCACCTTTTAAGACCCATAAAAGCCCACCTTTTGAACAAGCTTTTAGTCGTCCCTCCAAATTTGGCCTTGTATTGCTCGGTGTCCATTTTTCTTTGATTATGCCTCTGTGGAGTGCCATGGGATGTATTTCTACTTTAAAGGCGCAATATAAATACAAGCAGTTGTTGGCAATAAAACAGACATCAAGAGCATACGGTGTTGCTGCACATTGTCATTTAGATACTGCTCTACAAAAGAACGTTTGCAGCAACAATATTTATTATATAATATAAATGTCAGTTATCCTTGGCTTCAGTTTGCTGATAATTGGTGATTTATACCTTGTATAATAAGTTAATTTTGAAGCTGGGAACATTCACCCAGCAGAACATTTTTGCTGCCCTCCTGAAGCACGACCTCTGCTGGGATGCCCTCTGACCATTCTTCATGTGTGAGCATAGATGGTCAGTGTTGGCAGGCTATATGATCAAGGGGGGGTCTATCACAATCAGCCCCAATATTATCCTCCCCACATGGGATAGCTGGAGAGCAATGCGGATTGGATCTGCCCAACCCCACACACCATAGTCCTGGGCACTGAGGCCAACTGTAGTCCCGACTGTTGTCCTAGCTGAGATCTGCCAGCTCGGCACAGAATAGGAATAGCTCATTCAACAGAATATTAACCTGCCGCTGCTACAACAGATATTGAATGTGCTTTAAGGATCAAATCCTGGCCAGTATTTCCACACCCCCACCTTCCATTCTAGACCAGGGACCTTGAGACAAGATATGGCATCTCAGTTGAGATCGGCAAACTCAGCATAGACCAAGGATCAAAGCTGGGAGCTTTATGGCTCATCACCACACTGTGTATATACCAATGGTCCTATTGGCATGGTGTCATCGCACAGCACAGAAAGAGGAGGAGGGAGATTGTAAAGAGGCATATTTTGCATGTTCTTTTGAGTTGAAATATAACCTGAATCTTCTGTTCTCTTTTAGAGATCTGAAGCCAGACAACATGTTAATTTCTAACCAGGGCCACATCAAATTAACTGATTTTGGTCTCTCCAGAGTTACTCTGAACAGAGGTAATAATGAAATGGACTGCTGTGAATTTTACATAATTTAAAAGGCCAATTTGACCACTAAGAATTTCTAACTCTGCATTTTTGTTTCAAGAAATAAACATGATGGATATTCTCAACACACCGTCCATGATTAATCCAAAACTGGATTACTATCGTACTCCAGGCCAGATCTTGTCTCTCATCAGTTCTCTGGGCTTTGTAAGTACTGATTCTGTCATGATTTACTGTAAGAGGTGCTGATTATATATCAATTGTGATATTCCAAGAAGTGTTTTTTTTTAAGTCCACAGGGCTAATTCCCAACTTCCTTATTTCTTGATTCTTGCAAACCGACAATACTTTAACTGTCTTCTATGCTAAAATGAAAATAAAAAATTCTGGAAATGCAGTTAACATCTGGAGAGAGAAAAGACCAGATTAAGATTTGATGTGGGGCCCTGCATTGGAATGTTCTAAACTGCTATATAGTCACTTTGTTGCACTGTGCAATAAAACAGCTGCAGCAATATTGTCAACTCTGCACAATTCCAGTAATATGGGGAGATTCAAGTTTTTTTTTATAGCTTTTATAACAGTGCAGCGCTGAGGAAGTGCTGGACTGTCAGAAGTGCCGCCTTTTAGATGAGACATTAAACTGAGGTGCTGTCTTCTCTCCCAGATGGTGTCACTATTTGAAGTGCAGGGGAGGTGTCCTGGTGAATATTTATCCCATAACCAACATCAGTAAAACAGATCATCTTTTCAGTATCTCATTGCTGGTTCTGGGACCTTGCTGAGTGCAAATTGGCTGCCACCTTTCCCTGCATTCACTCGGTGACCACACTTCCCAAGTACTTGATTGACTGAAGTACTTTCGGACATCCTGAGGTTGTGAAAGATGCTATATAAATGCATGTTTGGTTGTTCTTTCTAAGTGTTAAACTTAACAAAATTATAATTAATTTCTGAACTAAAATAAGATTGACTGCAGTCCTCAGTGTTGTAATACAACAAAAACAGGAGTAATTAACCTCCAATTGACCTGCATTTGTGCATTTTTGGACCATTTCACCACAGGAAATACTTGAATGGTGGTCTTAAAGTGACAGACCCATGTTAAACCTGAACTTGTATATACCTATAATAACTTGATGCAGATGTTTTATATTTCAGTGGAGTAATATAGCTAAGTGTCGGTGGATAGAGAATATGAATTGCACCTACTGCTTAGCATTTGGCTGCAAGAACTTGTGAACTCCTCATTACCAATTAACAGTAAATTCTCTGTCTGATTTAGTTGAATTGTAGACCTTGCAGAGGTGCTGCCAAACTTTTTTTTTTAATGTTAAAATCACTTTTTAGTGAGTGCTGTTAAGTCACATACTGATTATTCCTGCAAAAGTTAAGAATTTTAATCTAACACATTTGGGTTTGCCCTTTGTAAGAATTAAATGTCCATGTATTTCTGACTTTCTATTTAGAACACGCCAATGGGAGGGAAGACAAAAGAGACGTCACCAATATTGAGCCCCATGATATGTAACAACACCAATCTCTCCCTTGGATCATTTTGTTCTCCTCTGCCACAGAGTGCCAAAGGATGTAACAAAGGTCTTGAGACAAAAGGTTTGACTAACGCAAATAAATGCTTGATATCTGGTATGTGTATGTTTACAACAAAGCAATCAATGTTCATCAGTGACTAATGGTTCCCTGACTTCAGAAAATGTAAAAGTTTTAAAAGTTTCTAGTCAGCGGTTCTTTGTCAGATGACAACTGTAAGTTCCTGGCTCGGGAGTGGACTTTGTACTTCACCCATAAGTAGATCTGAAGCTGTCAGTATCAGACAAGAGAAAAGGCTTTTTAACTTTGCTGTAGTCTGCTATATTTGCAGGTTGGCATTTAAAAAAAAAAAAAAAACAAATGGGAAAGTATAAACTAAATACAGCCATTCGTATTTATAAAAAATATAAATCAAATGTAGAGCTATTTATTATTTGGGGCGCAATATTTTTCTACCTCTCATCCTATTATGGTTGTAAACCACTTCTGAATGTTTTTAACTTCACCCAATTTCTATACATATATAGTATATTGCCTTTCATTTGTGCGCCGATTGTCCTGATGCTGAGAGATGAATGGTATGTTTTCCTCCGATAGGTGCTGACAGCTCGTCTTGCAGTCCTTGTATGCCGGTCAGATATCTGACTCCAGACTTTATCCAATCAAATAATAAGTTCGGAACATCAAGTGCCAGCAATCAATCACACCCGTTTCCTTCCAGCACAGAGTCGGGGTGTTTAAATAGCCCACTGTGGGAAAAAGAACTCCAGGTTAGCTTTGTCAAATCCTGTTAATAGTTGGTAGTTGTATTTTCAATATTGTCCTTTGGAATATGCAAGTATTGTTGAATATACTGTGACTATTGAAGTGTGATCTTTCACAAGCAAATTTGAGGTTGAGCACTGTTTTGGTCATAGTCATAGAGTTATACAGCACAGAAAGAGGCCCTTCGGCCCATCGTGTCCGTGCCGGCCATCAAGCCCTATCTATTCTAATCCCATTTTCCAGCACGTGGTCCGTAGCCTTGTATGCTATGGCGTTTCAAGTGCTCATCTAAATGCTTCTTGAATGTTGTGAGGGTTCCTGCCTCTACCACCCTTTCAGGCAGTGAGTTCCAGATTCCAACCACCCTCTGGGTGAAAAAGTTTTTCCTCAAATCCCCTCTCAACCTCCTGCCCCTTACCTTGAAACTATGCCCCCTGGTTATTGACCCCTCTACTAAGGGAAAAAGTTCCTTACTATCTACCCTATCTATGCCCCTCATAATTTTGTACACCTCAATCAGGTACCCCCTCAGCCTTCTCTGCTCTGACAACCCCAGCCTGTCCAGTCTCTCATAGCTGAAGCGCTCCAGCCCAAGTAACATCCTGGTGAATCTCCTCTGCACCCTCTCCAATGCAATCACATCCTTCCTATAGTGTGGCGACCAGAACTGCAAAGTATTCCAGCCGTGGCCTAACTAGCGTTTTGTACAGCTCCATCATAACCTCCCTGCTCTTGCCTTCATTAGCCGAGGCATAGAATATAAGTATCCCATATGCCTTTTTAACCACCTTATCTACCTGTCCTGCTGCCTTCAGGATCTATGTACATGCACACCAAGGTCCCTCTGATCGTCTGTCCTTCCTAGGGTCCTACCATTCATTGTGTATCCCCTTGCCTTGTTAGTCCTCCCAAATGCATCACCTCACACTTTTCAGGGCTAAATTCCATTCATGATCAATTTACCTGATGGATCACCATGTCCATTTCACAATTTTGTGATTGTGAGACCAATTAGTAGTTCTCTGACAGTTTAGAAACAAGAGTAGGCCATTCAGCTCCTCGAGCCTGTACTGCTATTCAGTCAGATCGTAGCTGATCTGCACCATAACTCCATATACCAACCTTTGATCCATATCCCTTGATACCCTTACCTAACAAAAATGTATCGATCTCAGTCTTGAAAATTTCAGTTGACTCGGCATCCACAGCCTTCACCATAAAAGTATAAGCCAATGTGATGTATGAAATGAGATATAAACAGCATTGCATCAATGGTATATCTCCACATACCTGTAATCCTTTTTGTTGCTGGCTATAGAGCTTGTTGGCAGAGCTGGTTCCTCAGCAGTGCGTTTTCTACCCTACTTTCCTGTTGCAAACTACAGTCAGCACATCACCTGCAATGGCGTCTCAACCTGTGCTCATATGGTCAACTCTGATGTGCTTCAACTTGCGCGCGCCACCCCCCCCCCCACCCCTTTTTTCTCATCCATACGCTTCCCCACGGCAATGTTATCCATGATTCCCAGCTGTGACAATGATGCCCAACTTTACCTCCACCAACACACTTGATTCAATGCCTGGCGGGTGGTGTGCTGCCCAATTGCCTGTCAGGCATCGAGTCATTGATGAACCAGAAGTTTCTGCAGTTCAGCATTTGGCAAGATTGAAGCTATCCTACTGTGTACCCACCAGGCACTCTGCACCTTGACCCCTGATTCTGTAGTCCACCACCCCCCCCCTTCCATCGATGCCCAATCAAGCTCCAACAGGCTGGATTGTATAGTTTGATCCATCATAAGAAATTGTTTCTGATGAGAGTTCGAACCCTGAGGAGTATATGGTTATAATCTATATTGCCAAAAGATCTTATTGGCGCAGGATCCCACCAGATGGGATTAATGCCTTGAAATAGGACCATTTGAATATTAGCGTACAAATACATTATGCTTTTGGGTGAACCTTTTAAGTTAAAAATAATTTTAACAGCCATTGAAATTTAAGATAAGCAGCTTAGCATCTGTTAAACTAACACAAAAGAGTTTCATACACCTGGGTTAAATGTTCACAAGCTAATATTTCAAGGCCTAAAACTTTAAACTTCATTGAGCATTCCATCCTCTTCAGACGTTTCATCTTGACGTGTTCCAATGGGAGTGAAGAAGACGAAAGGGGAACATGATCTAGATCCTCAAAATACTGAAAGGCGGCATGTATGTTGCAGATGCAAACGGGATATTGAGCAGTTCCGGTAGCAGGATTAGTGGACCTAATTGTAAAATTAGCATGACATGAGATCTGTAGATTTTACTTCTCCATTCCCCTCCCACAGTGCAGCAGTAAGAATGTTTCACAGGATGTCTGCAATCAGTGCAATGACTGACTGGTGAAATATCTGCAGCTGTAGTGAAAGAGTGTATTTTGTGATACCAAATGATACTTTAACACCGTAGGGGAGCTGTTCTCTACAAAGACTAGTGTACTCCGATATTCTTTAATATCCTATATAAAGTTTTACCCGGGAGCGAGGTAGGGGTCTGCAGAAAGATTAGTGCTTACACAGGATAGTCTTTTGAATTGATCAATGAAATTATACAGGAAACTTTCTTTTATCCGGCACGGACGGGACCAACGTGGTGCCGGTTCATCAAAAATTCCAGATAACCAAACGCTGTAGTAAAAGATACGGAGCTCAGAGCTCCGTATAAAGCAACAAACCCTGTTGCTTAGCTTCAGAACAATCGGCACAAGTTGCAAGCGTCTCTGTAGCTTAGCAGCAGCTGCAGCTACACCCTTACACAGCAACAAATGGAGTAAAAAAAAAGTAATAAAATTTACCTGAACCTACTCCTGAATTTTGCCGGTTAACCGACATTTCCGGTTATTTAGGGGCCGGTTAATCGAACGTTTCCTGTATAAACTTTACGTCCAACCAAAACTTCCTTTGTGTTTACAATTGTCAGAGGTGGCTGATTAGCTGATTTGGTTTTTGGATGCAACTAGATTGATACAAATGAGGTATGAAGTTTGCAAGACAATTTTTTTGTTTTGCACAGGATTTTAATATTTTTATGATTTTAATATTTTTATGATCTCTGCAGTGCTCCGAAGCTGTCCAGCTTACCGCTGGAGTGATGAACACTGCTGGAACAGCTGTAGCAGAAAGCTCATTTAGAAAGAATGGCATTACCTATCTTAAAGACAATTTGGGGATTGCTGTGCCTCCAGCTGAGAATGAAAGCAGTCCAGAAAACCGGCTCGATGGAGTGACCGAGCCCCTTCAGATTCAGGCCACCCCTCTTAACAACGTAGTGGCAAAGGGCCTCGTCAAAAAATGCCTTTACAAAAACGTGGCAAGGGAAGAAGAGAGAAGTACTTCGCCTACAGCTGAGGTGACAAAAGGCACAGTGCACAGACTTTATATCCCTAGCCCTTCGCCTCCTTGGGGTGCTCAGGTCATGGAAAGCTCTCCGAATCTCAGCCATGGTCTATCTCGCACTGTACCAGAAGGGACTGTTCCATCTGAAAGTTTACATCGCCCAGGGTGCTTAATGGACGCTTCACCTAATGCTGCCCAAGAGTACCATGGGAATGGATTTCAAGAGGAAAGTCGAGATAAGCAAAACAAGTCAAAGAGAACGTTTGATCAGGTGGACCACAGCCCATTCTCAATCAACTCTCAAAGGAAGAAGGCTAATTCAGAGTATAAACGTGGATGTGAAATACCAGAATGCCAGCCAATTGCTAGCACTGGTTTAACCAGGGAAATACAGGCACTGGAATTAGATTCTGCAATACATAACTGCAAAAGTCCTGGTGTAACTAGTGGACGCTTTGGGGAGAACACCAGTATTACTGAAAGCACAATGCCTGAGATTACATCCGTCACTTCCTTAGCCAAAAACCTGTTGAGTGAACTGGATGAGCAATGTGAAAAGGAGGATTGTAAAGATGAACTTAATTGTAGTTTTCAGATTGATGAGAATGATAGGAGTCTAAAGAGAAGCCTGAGCTTGAATTCAGCCTCTTCAGCTCAGGATGGATCTTTCACAGATGGTCATTTTGAGAAAGCATTAGACACGAGCACTAAAGACTCTTCATTTGAGGAGGCCACAGCTAAAGACCAAGTATCTCCACAGTCTTGTCTCCCATATAAAACACAACCTTTTCCTCACTGTACAGCTCCAAAGCATCAGCTTATAGGTGGTAATAGTAACCAGTGCATCAACCACCCAGCAGAAATATACTATGACCTTCGGCCATCACTCCTGGTCAATCCTTTGACTTCATACCAAAAGAAGCCTATTGTAGTATTCCGAAGTTATTGCAGTCCAATATATGAATCTGACTTGTCCGTACCAACCAGAATGAGTGTGGATTCTGTAGAGAGAATGGATACATCCCTTTGCACTGGGAGCTACCCACAAGCTGCGACACCTCTACCAAGAGTCCAACCGTACAGGCTAACTGGATCATTTCAGGTAATTTATCTTTTGGCATTGCATAAATAATTGCAATATGAACTCTGAAGACCTTGTTTGAGTAGGTTATGTTGAGGCAAATCGAATGTGGAACCACGATACAGTGCAAAGAGCAAAGATATTGATTTTTTTAAACTAAAGAAAGTTATTGTAAGTTAAATGACTCCAACACGCTGCTGTGGAGAAAAAACAAGCAGAGAATTACATAGAATTTACAGCACAGAAACAGGCCATTTGGCCCAACTGGTCTATCATGTTGTTTATGCTCCACACAAGCCTCCTTCCACCCCAATGTTCCCTCTAATTTTTCTTTTGGGTGCGTGACCCCTTTAACGGGCTGCGTGGCCCATTCAACTTTCCGTGCATGCGCAGTTTTTCCATTTAAAAGCCGGTGAGCAGCCTACGTAGTACCTCAACCCCTGGATTTAACGGGAACATTGTCCCACTGTACTTCATCTCCCCCTTTCAGCATATCAGGCCGTGCCTCTTGAGATGGAGAGAAAATCATCCATGAGCTGTTGCTGTGTGTTTGTGGGATGAAAGCCTAGGTTGCCTGTTTTCTCAGCTATAGGCACTTGGAGTAAATAAAAGGAGCTTCACTCACCTCCACCCCCCACCCCACCCCAAGCAAAAATAAATAAATGCCTTCCAACCAACTGATGCATACACACCACTACTTGCATAGTGAGACGAACATAACTACAAGATGAAGGTACTGTGAAGCCAACATGTTCTTCACTAACTCTGCAGTTTCTGTAATAATTTTCCTCATATATAGAAACATAGAACATAGAAAAATAGGAGCAGGAGTAGGCCATTCAGCCCTTCGAGCCTGCTCCGCCATTCATTATGATCATGGCTGATCCTCTATCTCAATACCATATTCCCGCTCTCTCCCCATACCCCTTGATGCCTTTTGTGTCTAGAAATCTATCTATCTCCTTCTTAAATATATTCAGTGACTTGGCCTCCACAGCCTTCTGTGGTAGAGAATTCCACAGGTTCACCAACCTGAGTGAAGAAATTTCTCCTCATCTCAGTCCTAAATGTCCTACCCCGTATCCTGAGACTGTGACCCCTCGTTCTAGACCCCCCAGCCAGGGGAAACATCCTCCCTGCATCCAGTCTGTCTAGCCCTGTCAGAATTTTATACGTTTCAATGAGATCCCCTCTCATTCTTCTAAACTCTCATGAATACAGTCTTAGTCGACCCAATCTCTCCTCATGTGACAGTCCTGCCATCCCAGGAATCAGTCTGGTGAACCTTCGCTGCACTCCCTCTATGGCAAGTATATCCTTTCTTAGGTAAGGAGACCAAAACTGCACACACTACTCCTGGTGTGGTCTCACCAAGGACCTGTATAACTGTAGTAAGACATCCTTGCTCCTGTACTCAAATCCTCTTGCAATGAAGGCCAATATACCATTTGCCTTCCTAACTGCTTGCTGCACCTGCATGTTTGCTTTCAGTGACTGGTGTACAAGGACACCCAGGTCCCTTTGTACATCAACATTTCCCAATCTATCACCATTTAAATAATACTCTGCCTTTCTGACTCCTCTTTGGATCTAATACTATCCATAATTTCTTTTTGTTGGCCTTGGTTGGGCCGCTTTTCCTTTTGTGTTTTGCGCCAGAAAGGAATGCATAACTGTTGCAATAAATGCATTCGTTCCTTAAGTGTTAGCCATTGCCTAGCCACCATCACGCCTTTTAATGAAACTCCCCAATCTATCATAGCAAACTCACTCCTCATACCTTCGTAGTTTCCTTTGTTTAGATTTAGGACCCTAGTTTCGGATTGGATTTCTTTACTTTCCATCTTAATGAAGAATTCTACCATGTTATGGTCACTCTTCCCTAAAGGATCCCACACAACAAGATTATTAATTAACCCCTTCTCATTACACAATACCCAATCTAGGCTAGCCTGTTCCCTAGTTGGCTCCTCAACGTACTGGTCTAAAAAACCATGTCGTACACACTCCAGGAATTCATCCGCCACAGTATTATTGCTAATTTGGTTTGGCCAGTTTATATGTAGATTAACGTCACCCATGATTACTGTAGTACCCTTGTTGCATGCATCTCTAATTTCCTATTTGATGCCATCCCCTACATTACTACTACTGTTTGGAGGCCTATAGACAACTCCCACCAATGTTTTCTGCCCTTTGGTGCTTCTTAGCTCCACCCAGACTGATTCTACATCTTGATTTTTCTGAGCCAATATCCTTTCTCACTATTGCTCTGATTTCATCCTTTACTAACAACGCCACCCCACCCCCTTTTCCTTTTTGCCTGTCCTTCCTAAATATCAAATATCCTTGGATATTCAGCTCCCAGCCTTGGTCACCCTACAGCCATGTCTCCGTAATCGCAATTATATCATATCCGTTTACATCTATTTGCGCTGTTAATTTGTCAACCTTACTACGAATGCTTCGTGCATTCAGATACAATGCCTTTAGATTTGTCTTTTTAACATTTCTAGACATCTTAACTTTTTTTTGTACTGTGGCCCTATTTGTCTTATTACCATTTTTTCTTACCTGGACCCTATTTGTTAGTGCACTCCATTGTTTGTACGCTCTGTCCCTTCCTGACACAATCTGGTTATCCTTACCCCAATCACTTTCCTGCACTGCTTCCTTGTCTTTCTCTTTAGCATTCTAGATTTCTCTCCACCGGGACCCTCCCCCCATCTTATTTAGTTTAGAGTCCTATCTACCTCCCTAGTTATTCAATTCGCTCGAACTCTGGTCCCAGAATGGTTCAGGTGTAGTCCATCCCAACTGAACAGCTCTCTCTTTCCCCAGTACTGGTGCCAGTGCCCCACGAATCGAAACCCACTTACATAAGAAGTAGGAGCAGGAGTAGGCCATACGGCCCCTCGGGCCTGCTCCGCCATTCAATAGGATCATGGCTGATCCGAACCTAGACTCACGTCCACTTCCCTGCCCTCTCCCCGTAACCCCTAATTCCCTTATCTGCTAGGTAACTGTCTATCTCCGTTTTAAATTTATTTAATGTTGCAGCTTCCACAGCTCTCTGGGGTAGCAAATTCCATAGATTTACTACCCTCTGAGTGAAGAAGTTTCTCCTCATCTCGGTTTTGAAAGGGCAGCCCCTTATTCTAAGATTATGCCCCCTAGTTCTAGTCTCACCCATCAGTGGAAACATCCTCACCGCATCCACCCAATCAAGCCCCCTCACAATCTTATATGTTTCGATAAGATCTTCTGAACTCCAATGAGTAGAGGCCCAACCTACTTAACCTTTCCTCATACGTCAACCCCCTCATCTCCGGAATCAACCGAGTGAACCTTTTCTGAACTGCCTCGAGAGCAAGTATATCTTTTCTTAAATATGGAAACCAAAACTGCACGCAGTATTCCAGGTGTGGCCTCACCAATACCCTGTATAACTGCAGCAAGACTTCCCTGTTTTTATACTCCATCCCCCTTGCAATAAAAGCCAAGATTCCATTGGCCTTCCTGATCACCTGCTGCACCTGCATACTAACTTTTTGTGTTTCATGCACCAGGACCCCCAGATCCCTTTGTACTGTAGCACTTTGCAGTTTCTCTCCATTTAGATAATAACTTGCTCTTTGATTTTTTCTGCCAAAGTGCATAACCTCACACTTTCCAACATGATATTGCATCTGCCAAATCTCTGCCCACTCACTTAGCCTGTCTATGTCCTTTTGCAGGTTTTTTATGTCCTCCTCACTCACTGCTTTCCCTCCCATCTTTGTATCGTCGGCAAACTTGGATATGTTGCACTCGGTCCCTTCCTCCAAATCGTTAATATAGATTGTAAAGAGTTGGGGTCCCAGCACTGACCCCTGCGGAACACCACTAGTTACTGATTGCCAGCCCGAGAACGAACCATTTATCCCAACTCTCTGTTTTCTGTTAGATAGCCAATCCTCCACCCATGCCAGTATATTACCCCCAATCCCATGATTTTTTATCTTGATCAGTAATCTTTTGTGTGGCGCCTTGTCAAATGCCTTTTGGAAGTCCAAATACACCACATCCACTGGTTCCCCCTTATCCACCCTGTATGTTATGTCCTCAAAAAATTCGAGCAAATTTGTCAAATATGACTTCCCCTTCACAAAACCATGCTGACTCTGTCCTATTAAATTATGTTTATCCAAATGCCCTGTTACTGTTTCTCCCACACCAGTCTTTGAGCCACGCATTCATCTCGCTAATCCTATTGACCCTATGCCAATTTGCTCGTGGCTCTGGTAATAATCCAGAGATTATGACCTTTGTGGTTCTGTTTTTTTTTTTTTTAAACCCACAGTGCAGATAGAGGCCACTTCGGCCCATCGAGCCTGCACCGACACATATCCCAGTAACCCCACGTATTTAATCCCCCTAACACTAAGGGTCAATTTATCATAGCCAATCAACCTAACCCGCACATCTTTGGACTGTGGGAGGAAACCGGAGCACCCGGAGGAAACCCACGCAAACACGGGGAGAATGTGCAAACTCCACACAGACAGTCACCCGAGGCCGGATTCGAACCCGGGTCCCTGGCGCTGTGAGGCAACAGTGCTAACCACTATGCCACCGTGCATAGTCCCTAGCTGCTCATACTCCCTCAGCAGAACCTCTTTCTTTGTCCTACCTATGTCGTTGGTACCTACGTGGACCACGACAACTGGATCCTCCCCCTCCCACTCCAAGTTCTTCTCCAAATAAATAAAAGCTATAATTAAGCATGGGTATGAGATCTGTACTAATGTGCCACCTTCCACAGATACCATTGACTGTATTTGTGGTGTTCATTTACTCACTAGTAACATAAGCCATTGTAAATGTCACGTTAGAGAATTTTACTTTAGTCCTGGGAAACGCCCATGAGAAAATTTGAAATTTAATTTGAGCGTTTGCGCACAATTGCGACAATCTTTGTAAAAGGAAACCTGGTGACCTCTTCGGCACCTGGTGTTTGATTGTGGCAAAATGACCCTATAAATGGAGTTTCAAAAATAAAATGTGCACAGTGGGAATATAAACTAAATACTAGAAATGCACAGCAGGTGCGTCATCATGTGAAAGAGAAAGATAGTTTAATGTTTCGGGTAGAGTCCTTTGCCAGACGGTGTAGTATAAAATGGTTTGCAGCATCAGTCGGGTGAGGCTTTAAAACTTGTTAATCAGATACGTTGGCCTAAAATTTGCAGTCGGGGGCTTCTCGCGGGCGGATGTCTCCGACCTGTTTTTAAAAAAAAAAAAAAATTAAAAAATCGACGGATTTACCTGGTGGCCGGGAGGTTCGTAGATTCACGCTCCTGGGCTTCTCCGGGTACCCGTGGGAAGAGGCCCACGTATCCCAGGGGCGCACGCAGTTTGCAAGCACCCCTGGGATCACGTGGGCCGGCCCAACCAATAGAAGAAGGGAATCCCCGTTCATACTTATGCGGATTCCGTACGTAAGGAACTCCCATAAGTATGAACGGGGATCACTTAAAAATACACAAACACATGAAATATAGATTTTTTTAATTACATGTTTAAAATTAATTAAAATGCCACTTAATTAAATATTTTAAACAAATTTAATTTTTGGGAATTTTAAAAAAAATATTTTAATATGGGCAGGGTTTTTAAAGTATAAATGAGTGCTAATTTTATTTTTCTATTTTTTAAAACTCTTATGCTGGTAAATGCAGGCCTCACGCCTGCTTTTACTAGGAGTAAGAATTTCATGGGCATTCAGCAGGCTGAAGTTAGGCAAATAGCGCAACTCTCCGCCCACGGAGGCACTTTTCCCGGGGATGCGGATCATCTGTCAATCGCAAGTTCCGGGTTTTCGCGTATGCGCTTCGCATGCCTAAACCCGGAACTTGCACGGCCCCTACGGGCGCATACCCACCTTGTACACACCCATGGGCGTCGTAAATTACAGCCCTTTTTTTTTTCTCCCCGTTCTTTATCCATAGTTTACCCTCCCCCACTCTGAGGGCATTGATGCCTTACAAGGGTATAGTTCTACAGACGCTGGGCATTTCTGGCACCTCGTCTAAGCAGTCATTCTTCGCATTATACAGTGACAATGGGTCACATTGTCCGCATGCCCGATACAAGACTCCCAAAACAAGCGCTCTACTCGGAGCTCCGACACGGCAAGAGAACCCCAGGTGGGCAGAGGAGACGCTTCAAGGACACCCTCAAAGCCTCCTTGAAAAAGTGTAACATCCCCACCGACATCTGGGAATCCCTGGCCCAAGACCGCACAAAGTAGAGGAGAAGCATCCGGGAAGGCGCCGAACACCTCGAGTCTCTTCGCCGGGAGCCAGCGGAAGCCAAGCGCAAGGAGTGCACATCAACCCAAGCACCCCACCAACCTGCCCCTTCAACCACTGTCTGCCCCACCTGTGACAGACTGTAGGTCCCACATTGGATTCATCAGTCACCTGCGAACTCATTTTTAATGTGGAAGCAAGTCATCCTCAGTTCCGAGGGACTGCCTAAGAAGAATACAGTGAGTGTCAGCAGTCCAATTAACCATGGGTGGGGCGGGCGGAGAGGTTGACTGATTCTTTCCCTCATTTGACATCCACACATGCAATAATTGTCACTGGGTAGTGATCAGAAGTGGGACCCTGGCTGAATTTGTGCCATGTTTTTCCTATTGCCTTTGCCCTGAGATCAGCTAACTTCTGGTACTGTTTTTGTGATCTTGCAGTATCCACTTTCTGCCACTAAGCAGCCTCACTGAGTCATGTAAATATTACATGTCATGTCCATCTCGTGGAGAAAGCCAGTATTGCTGCGGAATTTCACATTACAGATGATTCCACTAGTATTTTACTCCCCTTCAGTTGGAATTTGATGGTAAAAGAAACTGACTTGTTTTCTGAGCATTATCCTTTACAGTAGGTGTCAAAACACCGATCTCTGTGGAATTCCACTCATTACATCCTCCACATCCCCCAACCTGTCAGAAATCACTTCCTTAAGTAATATCCCCTGCTTCCTTTCCAATTTTTTATTAGCTCAGATTCTTTACCTAGGATTCAAAATAAAATCCAAGGGCAATTAGGGATGAGCAATAAATGCTGGCCTTGCCAGCAATGCCCACATCCCAGGAACAAATTTTTAAAGAGACCTGTGTAGGAGCTGTTCATGTGGAAATTTATTGAAGGCTCTCTGGAAATCTAGACAAGCTATATCAGGCATTCCAACGACCATTTGGGAGATCACTTCCTTCTAGAAGTCAAGGAGGTTGGTCAGACAGGATCTATAGACCCCTCTGAAACTGTGTTAGCGGCCATTTATGGGCACGCCTCAACTTGTTTCCTCCTGATCGATTCCATTATTTTGCCAGTTGTTGACGTAAAACTAATGGATATGCAGATACCTGGGTTTATCACCTAGATTGAAACAAGGTATTGTGTTGACTTGTTTCCAATCCAATAGGACCTCCCCTGTATTTCCTGACTGCCTTTTAACTGTCAGCACTTTGGTATATTTCGCCCCTTATCTCCTGTAGCACCTTTGGATATTTACTGACTTTGAGCCCCTTTAAGAATGTTCAGGACATCCATGCAAGTGATCTCAAAAGTCAACAAAGCTTAGATGGGCTACATGCTCTAGTGCTTCCTCTTGTTAATACTCCCAGGAAATAATCATTTATTATATACATTGAAATCTGTAAATGACAGACACATTAGGGACTGGCAGCAGCTGTCCTTTACTTGCAGGTGTCCTTATTTTCAAAATGGTCATTGCGTGTAGTGTAAAAATTTTTAGTTAAATGGGAAGTTCTTTACCCAGCATCCAGAACGGCAGAGAAACCGCTCTATCCCTGGGATAGAGCAGTGCAAGCGTATAATCCCAGAGACAGAGCAGTTTCTCTGCCACTATGGATGCTGGGTAAATTGCACCCCCATTCCACAAAAGCCCGATGCCACTTTGTGCTGACCTGCGTGTCCTGTGTTTTAAGTTGGAAAAGGGCTTGGTGTATTGAAGGCCATCTGCAACTTGTAATTTGCGCGTGTCTGTAGTTTCAGAGTGCCTCTTGTATATTTTACCATGCAAGTCATTTGGGTCTCTCAGTAAGTGTCCTCTGTTTCAACTTTATTAGCATCCTTAAGGGATCTCAATTGTTTGACGACCCTTTCTCTGAAATAATACTGGAAGACTTTCTTGGGCTGTTGCATTTAGTTTCGACAGCTATGCTCATTTCTGGTACCCTCTTGGCTTCTCTGTCGGTCTTTATTATATTTTTGGACATTCTTGTAATCTTTCTGCTGGATTCTCTCACCTTTCCTTCGACTGGCTTTGTAGAGTTTGGTTTTCCTATTTATTTTTATATCATGTTGTCTTATTCATCTTTTTCGTGTTGTGTTTCTTTAATCTGTGTTTATTAATCCTTGGTACAGGAAACTTTGTGATATCCGGCACCGACGGGACCAAGCTGTTGCCGTCCCATCAAAACTGCCGGACAAACCAGCGGTAATGTTAAAACATACGGAGCATCTAGCAACAAACCCTGTTGCTTAGCAACAGCTTCTAAACAGTCGGCCGTAGCTTGCAAGCGTCTCTGTAGCTAAGCAACAGCTTTAGCTAGACCTTGCAGAGCCTGACTGGTGGAAAAAAAAGCAACGAAAAGAAAAAAAAAACTTACTGAACCGACTCCTGAATTTTGCTGGTGGATCGAGCATTCCGGAGCAGTTAACCTCCGGATAAACCAAAGTTTCCTGTACATGCATATCCTGCACATTCAGTAGTATGTCCTAAAATGTATTCCATTCCTCAATTGAGGTTTTCTCTCCCCTCCTCTCAGTTAATTTTGCTTAAATTCTCCCCTCACTATATAAACTTGGGCCTTTTTAAAGTTGTATACTGGAGTATTGGTTTGTACTGTTTATTTGCCTTGGATCCTGTCACCTGTCACGTTATAATCGCTGTCACGTTATAATCGCTATCGCCCAGGGGTACAATTACTTCTGTTCCCAGTTTGTTGTCTGCGTTACTTGTCATGACCAGGTCAAGATGTGAGTTACCTCTAATGGCATCCCTAACACAATGAATCAGCCAGCAATTATGCACTACATTCATTTACTTAGATTCTAAACTACTTCTGCATTCCCTGTTTATATTAGGTTGGCTAAAGCCCCCATTAACATGCCCTTTCTGTTTGTCGTATCTTCCTCAGCTCTTTGTACAGTATCCTGTCCTCTTTTATTTGATCTGGTGGTCTGTAGCAAACCCCTAGGGTTATCTTTGTTCCCTTTGCACTTCTACTTCCAGCCAGGTTATCTCATTGGAAAGTCTTTTTCCTGTTCTACTTCCTTTAATTCCCAGATGTTCCTGACTTATAGAGCTACTCCACCTCCTGCCGTCTTTAGTCGGTCCTTCCTGACGCTCTAAAACCTTGTATTTGTGCTTGTCTTCATAACTGCGGCTTAACCATATTTCTGAGATAGGTCCCAATTGCCATGCCAGCCCCGCGTTCAGTCAGCTTGTTGCAATTGCTTCTAGCATTCATATATTCATAAGCCTATTAATTTACTTTTATTTTTGGCCTGCCTTGTTTCCTCCCTGCACAATACTCCTTTATTCCCCGCCACCCATCCCCATTTGGAACCTTCCTCTGTGAAACCTCCATTCTGCTCTTTTCTATGTCATTGGCTCCTACGTGAACCACGACTTCATGGGGTGCCAAAAACAGTATCCTACCTGTTTTGTATAAATTTATTATTTTTTCTTTACTCCTGTATTCTATACTTCTATTTATAAAACCATAAATGCTGTTGACCTCTCTGGCTTTATCTACCTCCACTTGCATTTTCAGAGAATTATGTATTTGAACCCCTAGGTTTCTCTGTTCATCAGCACCCTTCAGCATCTTTCCATTGAGAGTTTACCCCCATTCCTCATTCTTCCCACAATGTTCCGTTTTAAAACAGCAAGCAGCTTTATTTTTGGTGGGTGGTGGGGAGATGGGAAGGTGAGCAAGGATAAACAATCAAGTATTAGATTGTAGGGGCTTTAGTGAAGATAATCTCAGTCCCTAACTCGCTCCCACTTTCCACTCGCAGTTACTTCTGTATCTATTACAGGTTTAGTCGTGTCAGGGAGAAATCCCAGCACACATCCACTCCTCAACCTTGATCAAAGCACCTGACTAAATGATTCCAGTTTGGGTTTTTGTCTTCCACTGCCTTGTCCAAGTCTATTCCATGTTTTGTGAGGAAGAACCTTTTGACACCAGTTCTAAATTTACCTTCAGCAATTTGACCCCTTGCCCGCTTGTCCTTTGTCATGGTTTAACTTCGGATTAGTGTTCTGGGTTTACCTTTTCTATACCATTTCTATCATTATATGAAATACACTCAAGTCATTTCCATTCAAGGCTGAAAAACTCAAATTTATCCTTTTTTTCCTGCTCATACCTCTGACTTTAGGAATCAGTTTTGTGGGGGGTGGTTTTCTGCTTGAAAGTTTCACTTGTGCCTTGGTGAGAATAAAATGTTTTATTCTTGTAATTATCAAAGCCTGTAAGCATGTTTAGTGTAGCAGTGGTTTTCTTTTCAATTAATGTGATTCTTGTGTGCAACTGATCTGTTCAGTATAATAAAGATCCCTAACATCTTCTCGTATGGTTTTTAAATATTCAGACTCCACTGACGGCTACTATACAAACTCCTTATAGAACTCCGAAAAGTGTGCGGCGAGGTCCGACTCCAACAGAAGGGGATAAAATTCTGGGAACGCCAGATTACTTGGCCCCTGAGCTGCTCCTGAGAATGCCACATGGTAAGAGAAGTCACCGTAATACCTCGTACAGGCAGCTTGATAGACGTATTACCACAACAGAAAATGCTGAAAATACCCAGCAGGCCTGGCAGTATTAGTGAAGAGAAAAGGCGAGTTAAAGTTTCAGGAGTAGACCTTTCCTTGGAGCCGAGAACTGAAAGGTAACCAAGTCCTTTAGTCAGATTGAATGGGGGTAGGAAAAGGAGGAAAAGAGACAAACAGATACTACAATCACTTGAGAGAAAATTAATGGACAGAATGACCAGCAAACAGTTTTATTAGAGAAGTGGGAATTTGTTAGATCATATAAAAGATCATCTCAGTAAGACAATGAAAAGACATTAGAAAGACGAAACGTGAAAATAGCTAATATGCTGAAAAGCAAGGCAAATGCAAGGGGGCGGGGGGGAAAGACAAGCAAGTGGGGTAGATTATGGGAAAATGGATGCATGAGGACTGAAATACAACTTGGAAATGCACAGTAGGTCTACTTTAAATCTGCTGCTATGCTGGATATCTTGTCCCCTCCAGCAAATGTGTTCCTTGCTTACTGCCCAATTCAGGCTGAAAATGCATGCAAATGAGTGAATATCTCAACATGCAGGTAGTCCACGCCTCAGGTTGTCAGCCCAAGCAGCATGTGCTTTCGAGCAGTCCTGACCACCACTGCAACAAGAACGCAAAATGTAGCTGTGGTAAACCACGTTCACTATCGTATCACTGTTAGTAGTTAGCACTGTTCACCACTGTTCGTTATAACTGTATCACTGACCACTATTGTATCACGGTACGAGGTCGCCTCTTGCCACACTGCTATACCTGGGATGACCACTGCCGACTCCGCCTTGGCTCCACCCACCAGGCCAGGTATAAAGGTGAGCGACTGGCTGGTATTCCTCCTGCTTGGATCGGATCACCCACGAGAGTGGGCTCTGTTATTTAGTCAATAAAAACCTTTAGTCACCTTCGTAACTCTTCGCCTTTTATTGGAGGAATTGATAGGTATATCAATTTTATTGACTAAATTTAATGATGTCCGACAACGAGTCACAACCGGCGGAGGAGCCACCAGCGCAGCTCCCAGGAGCACAGCCACACCAGCCAGCTTGGCTGCGAGCCCTCAGACCGCCGTACCTGGACCTGAACCCACGAGCAGCAAACTCAGCCGCAGACTTTAAACACTGGCTGGTCTGCTTCGAATCATACCTGAGAGAATCCAGCGTCCCTCAGGCATCCAAACTAAGTGTCCTGCAGGCACAACTGAGCCCGAGAGTATACACTCTCATCGAGGACATGACTACCTACGAGACCGCCATCAACCTGCTGAAACAGAAGTACCGGACCCCGGTAAACTACATGTACGCTAGGCACCTCCTAAGATCACGGCCGCAACAGCCAGGAGAATCAGTAGCCGAATTCTCACAGGCGCTATATGCACTCGCCAGGAACTGTGAGTTTAAATCGGTGTCGGCAGCCGAAAATACTGAAGATAATATCCGCGACGCATTCCTGAAAGGCCTACGGTCCGAGTACTCACGGCAAAGACTGCTGGAAGCTAAAGACCTCAGCATGGAAAAAGCTGAAGCCCTCGCTATCTCCCTGGAAGTGGCCCACCAAGATCAGGAAGCATTCACCAGGTACTGCTCGCGACCCTGGGACTCGGGCCCGACCCCTACCACAGCACCCTTCCCAGCGCCGCCCCCGGGACCTACCTCTGCGTCGGCGTCCCGGACCCGACCGGCCCCGCCACCCCCGGCACCGGCCCCGACATCGGGCATCCGCGATCGGGCCGCCGGCTGTTTTTTTTGTGGCCAGGAGAAGCACCCGAGGTCGCGCTGCCCAGCCAAGAACTCCATATGTAAAACCTGCCTGAAGAAAGGCCACTTCTCCAAGGCCTGCAGGAGCGGATCCTCAGAGGCCAGCAGTGCCGCATGCGAACTATGGGGGCGGCCATCTTCGTTTAGGGCAACTGAGGCCAGCATCCCCACACATGAGTCATGGGGGCGGCCATCTTTGTTTAGGGCAACCGAGGCCAGCATCCCCACACATGAGTCATGGGGGCGGCCATCTTTGATTAAGGCAACCGACCCCAATAGTGCCTCATGGGGCCCTACCTCGTGGGAGACGCCATTTTACTCACCACGCCCGACCGCCTCGCCCGCAGATGACAACGACTCGCTCAGCTACACACTAGCTTCCGTCACCCTGGACCAAGCCCGCCCGCACCATCTGTCCAAGTCAATGATGGACATCAAAGTGAACGGCCACGCCACGACCTGCCTGTTCGACAGCGGAAGCACGGAGAGCTTCATCCACCCAGACACGGTGAGCCACTACTCCCTCTCTGTCCTACCAACGCGCAGCCGAATCTCGATGGCATCGAGGTCCCACGCCACGGACATCAGCGGCTACTGTGTCGTGACCCTGTCGGTTAAGGGCACGGAGTATAAAAACTTTAAACTCCTCGTCCTCCCCCATCTCTGCGCTGCCGTCCTACTAGGGCTGGACTTCCAATCCCACCTCCAAAGCGTAACCCTAGCATACGGTGGACCCCTCCCCCCACTCACAGTCAACAACCAGCAAACGTTAAACCGCCCACCGCGTAACACCTGCAGCCTCTCCACCCTCAAGGTCCCGCCACCCTCTCTGTTTGCTAACCTTACCCCTGACTGCAAACCCGTCGCTACCAAAAGCAGGCGGTATAGCGCCGGGGACAGAGCCTTCATTAGCTCTGAGGTGCGGCGCCTCCTGAAAGAGGGCATTATCGAGGGGAGCAGCAGCCCCTGGCGTGCCCAGGTCGTAGTCGTAAAGACCGGCGATAAAAACCGCCTGGTCATCGACTACAGCCAGACCATAAACAGATATACCCAGCTGGACGCATACCCCCTCCCCCGCATATCTGACATGGTCAATCAGATTGCACAGTATAAAGTATTCTCGACCATCGACCTGAAGTCGGCCTACCACCAACTCCCTATCCACCCTGAGGACCGCCAGTATACCGCCTTCGAGGCGAATGGGCGCCTATACCACTTCCTTAGGGTCCCCTTCGGTGTCACTAATGGGGTCTCGGTCTTCCAAAGGGAGATGGACCAGATGGTTGACCAGAACGAACTGCAGGCTACATTCCCCTACCTAGATAACGTCACTATCTGCGGCCGCGACCGGCAGGAACATGACGCGAATCTGGAGAAATTCCTCCGTACGGCCCAACGGCTGAACCTCACCTACAATAAGGAGAAATGCGTGTTTAACACCACGCGCCTTGCCATCCTCGGCTGCGTAGTGGAGAACGGAATCATCGGCCCCGACCCAGAAAGAATGCGCCCCCTCATGGAGCTACCCCTCCCCCACTGCCCTAAAGCACTTAGGAGAACCCTGGGGCTTTTCGCCTACTATGCCCAATGGGTACCCAATTACGCGGACAAAGCCAGACCCCTCCTGAAAGCCACTTCCTTCCCCCTCACGGAGGAGGCGTGCGCGGCCTTCTCCCTCATTAAGGGAGACATAGCCAAGGCCACGATGCACGCAGTGGACGAGTCCATCCCCTTCCAGGTGGAGAGCGACGCATCCGACTTCGCCTTAGCCGCCACCCTAAACCAGGAGGGGAGGCCAGTGGCCTTCTTCTCAAGGACCCTACAGGGCCCCGAGATCCGACATTCGTCGGTCGAGAAAGAGGCCCAGGCGATCGTGGAGGCAGTACGGCGCTGGAGGCACTACCTGGCAGGCAAACGATTTACCCTCCTCACCGACCAGCGTTCGGTGGCTTTCATGTTTAATAACAAGCTGAAGGGCAAAATCAAGAATGACAAGATTTTGAGATGGAGAATCGAGCTCTCCACCTACGATTATGAGATCTTGTACCGGCCAGGCAAGCTGAACGAATCCCCTGATGCCCTTTCACGAATGACATGCGCCAGCGCGCATATCGATAGGCTTCAGACCCTCCACGACCAGCTCTGCCACCCCGGAGTCACCAGACTCTACCATTTCATTAAGGCCCGCAACCTGACCTACTCCATCGAGGAGGTCAGGACCATGACCAGGAACTGCCAGACCTGTGCGGAGTGCAAACCGCACTTCTATAGGCCGGACCGAGCAAGCCTGATCAAGGCCACCCGCCCCTTCGAGCGCCTGAGCATCGACTTTAAGGGGCCCCTCCCGTCCTCTGACCGTAATGTGTACTTCCTCAACATCGTTGATGAGTACTCCCGTTTCCCCCTTGCCTTCCCCTGCCCCGACATGACCAGTAGCACGGTCATTAAGTGCCTGAATGCCCTCTTCGCCTTGTTCGGGTTCCCGAACTATATACACAGCGACCGGGGCTCCTCCTTCATGAGCGAGGAACTCCGGCAATTCCTCCTAGAGAGAGGTATTGCAGCAAGCAGGACCACCAGCTACAACCCCAGAGGTAACGGTCAGGTGGAAAGAGAGAACGCGACGGTATGGAAGGCCGTCCTCTTAGCCTTAAAGTCTAAGGGCCTCCCAACCTCCCGCTGGCAAGAAGTCCTCCCGACAGCGCTGCACTCCATCCGGTCATTACTTTGCACGGCCACTAACACCACCCCCCATGAACGAATGTTCGTTTTCCCCAGGAAGTCGACTACGGGAACCACTCTACCAACCTGGCTGACCGCCCCGGGGCCGGTCTGGCTGCGGAAACACGTGAGGACCCATAAAACGGACCCCCTGGTCGAGAGGGTGAACCTCCTGCACGCCAACCCCCAGTACGCCTACGTGGCGTACCCAGACGGGCGGGAGGACACTGTCTCCCTACGAGACCTCGCACCCTCAGCCGATCCGGAAACACCGCCACCACCCCCCCCAACCTCAGTCCAGGTAGACGGCATGCCGGAACCCCACGAGCCCTCGCCGACCACGCAAACACCAGCATCAACACCGGATAAGGCACCAGCACCGGATAAGGCAACACCACCGCTGCGGCGATCGGAGAGGCTTACGAAGCCTCCGGACAGACTGACCTACCAGAATTGGTAGTACACTTCACCCCGCCGGACTTAATTCTAAACAAGGGGTGAATGTGGTAAACCACGTTCACTATCGTATCACTGTTAGTAGTTAGCACTGTTCACCACTGTTCGTTATAACTGTATCACTGACCACTATTGTATCACGGTACGAGGTCGCCTCTTGCCACACTGCTATACCTGGGATGACCACTGCCGACTCCGCCTTGGCTCCACCCACCAGGCCAGGTATAAAGGTGAGCGACTGGCTGGTATTCCTCCTGCTTGGATCGGATCACCCACGAGAGTGGGCTCTGTTATTTAGTCAATAAAAACCTTTAGTCACCTTCGTAACTCTTCGCCTTTTATTGGAGGAATTGATAGGTATATCAGTAGCCTCTTTTGTCTCGACTCGTACAGGAAGAGTGGCCCCTTGGGGAATGTGCCAGAGGATGCTCATTACTGATACCAAACTCTCTCTTTGGCTTGTATATCTGAATTAAAATTACTATGGCACCCCAGGTGTTGTAGTAATGATTTGTACCTTCAGTACACTCGCTTTGAAGCAAGATGGTGCATTAAAAAAAAAATGTAATTTCTTATTCTGGATGTTAATTTCCTTTCTTTGATTCCCCTTTTAAGTTCCCTCCGCTGAGGAAAGTGGGGACATGTTCCCAGAACTATCTCCAACCCCTCACTGAGATGTGAGATTGGTGTCAGCTGATTTGCTGGTATCTTCTTGTCCATTTGGGACAGCACTTGATCTTCACTCATCTCATCTCTTCCATATTCTGTCACCTCCATTACAACGTGACTGTGATTGGAAACAGTTATGAACAGTGGGGGAGGGAGTGGTGGATATGAGGAATTAACATTGCACCCGGTGCAATGCTGCAATAAGGCTAGCAATAGTTTAATTTACAGAGTAAAGCTATTTCAGTTATTTTAAATGGCTAATTTGTCATTGAATGAATTCTTGGAGACACAAGGAAAATATTTTCCTCTTGCTGCTGTTAGTCATTGGTAATTGTCCACTCACCCATCCATTCTGCTAGTCACTACTAAAGATGCATTTGGCATCAGTTTCAATGTAGTTCTTGATCTGGAAAGAGTTCAGGTGTGTGAAGTGGGCTTCAGTAAATAGTGTCAAAAGGACTGAATGTTCCTGCAGAAGCTTTTGGCAAATACATTTAACATTTTTGTTTCAGTTTAGTAACTTTTTTTGGTTCAAATAGTAATGTTTACGTAGCATGGCTATGGAACGCTGTTTCTCAAAATTATCACCCCACAGCAGGTACCCTGTAAACTCTTTTTCTCTGCCTTGAATTCCAGATTAAAATTTCAGATGATTACAGCGAATGTACCCAGTGGCTCTCAAATATTATGTGGTAGCCCTTCGCCTTGTGGAAAATGCTGCAAGATTGTGCAGTTGTGTCAATATCTTTCTAATCCCAATTAACCCACAATTTGCCATCTATAACAGGAAATCTCCTCTCTCAAGAACTTATCCAGCTCCCTCTTGAAGGACTGCAGAGAATCCAAACTCGCTGCACCCTTCGGTGATCTGTTCCAGAGGGCGATGACCAATGTTCCCTCTAATTTTTATGGGGACCACGCGGCCCATTCAAAAATCTACACATGCGCGGTTTTTGCATTTAAAAGGCTCATGAGCCAGCTGCATGGCCGTGTAGCTTAAAGGGACCATTGGCGATGACTCTGAAAAGAAATGCTTCCAAACATTTAACCTGACTTTTCACCTAAGGATTTTATTAGCATGCCTCCTAGACCTACCATCCCTATCCATCTCAAATAACCTATCCAACTGGAAAGAATCTAATCCCTTCATTTTTTTTAAAACCTCAATCATTTCCCCTCTAAGTCTACCTTAACTAAATATAACCCTAACTCCTGGAGTCTATCCTGATAACCAAGAGCCGTAAAACTGTATTGGTTTGGTCACTCGGTAGCATTTCCAGGGCTTCAATATCCCCCACCACATGGAAAATAAAACTGGTCACAATACCAAAGTCGTATACAGCTCAAGTGTGGTACTTTTAGTAATTCATTTCTTCTAGCAATGCAACCTGAAAACTTACTTGCCTTCCCAGTGGCCCCATCACTCCACTTGTGGACTTTGAGTGATTTATCAACTTTGATACTCGGGTCCCTCTCTTGATCCATAACCTTTCACAGGCACCCTAGCCAGGTATAAACATCCTTGGAGTTTCCCAAACTCAATTGCATAATTTGCACTTATCCACACTGAAAAATATTTGCCACACATGGAGCCATTCCCCTAACTTATCTAAATTAGGGAGCCACTTTAGGTCAGTGAGGACAAGGGTGATGAGAGTGAGCAGGACAGGATACATTCAGCAGAATTTTGGACGAGTAGAGTTTATATCGGTAGATGGAAGGAGGCCAGCAAGGGGAGCATTGGAGTACTCGAGTCTGGAATCTCTCTTTAAGACCAGGAAACTGGCAGACATAAAGTTAAAATGTATACATCAACCAGTTAACTAGCTTGGATATTGAAACCAGTTACCTATTTAGACAAGACAAAACTCATTGGAATCAGCATGCGTCAGAATGTTTACACCGGCTGCTTTACTTAACTACGTCTGTGCATATAGTACATGACACTATCTTTGAATTGACAACACTTCCTGTTTCAAACTTTAGGTTGTGGAGTTCTGCAATGCGGTAAGATTACAATAATCTAACCATTTTTAGTAGTGGGAGTGGCTACATGCAGAGCAGGTGCAAAATTGAAATCAATTAAGCAATGTGAATTCTGGTGTTTATTGGCTGCAGTGCTTTGCCTCAAGTAGTCTGAAATGCAACTTGTTCAGTTGTGTTTCAATTAAAAAATTCAAGCTGTGAAATTTTGCTGCAATACTTCTGACCCATTAGAATTGACAAGGTTGCTTAGCAGTCACCTCTTTTAGTTTGACCTTATCAAGGTGATGGTATTTATAAATAACAGCATACTTGCAAGTTACTTTTTTCTTGATTTCAGCAAAAAATACACACTCTTTTTAAACATTCTTCTAATATGTCTGTATCCTTTGTACCACATAAAGGTAGCTGATTCTTTTTAGATTGTCGGTGTCATATTTGACCACGAGATAAGCTTCCGACCACACATCCGTGCCATCTCTAAACCTGCCTATTTCCACCTCCATAACATCGCCTGACTCCACCCCTGCCTCCGCTCATCTGCTGAAACCCTCGAGACTTGACTATTCCAACTTCTGGCCGCCCTCCCATGTTCTACCCTCCGTAAACTTGAGGTCATCCAAAACTTGGCTGCCCGTGTCCTAACTTGCACCAAGTCCCGTTCACCACTCACCCCTGTGCTTGGCTCCTGGTTAAGCAGCGCCTCGATTTCAAAATTCTCCTTGTTTTCAAATCCCTCCATGGCCTCACCCCTCCCTATCTCTGTAAACTCCTCCAGCCCCACAACCCTCCAAGATATCTGCGCTGCTCCAATTCTGGCCTCTTGCTCATCCCCGATTTTAATCGCTCCACCATTGGTGGCTGTGCCGTCAGTTGCCAAGGCCCTAAGCTTTGGAATTCCGTCCCTAACCCACTCTACCTCTCTTTCCTCCTTGATGACGCTTCTTAAAACTTACCTCTTTGACCGAGCTTTTGGTTACCTGCCCTAATATTTCCGTATGTGGCTTGGTGTCAAATTTCATTTGATAATGCTCCTGTGAAGCGCCTTGGGACGTTTTATTACATTAAAGGTGGTATATAAATGCAAGTTGTTGTTGATCCTGGGGTCTAAAACTGCTTATTCACAATTTACCTTTAAGTCTTAAGATACATTTAACGCTTCTGCAGTTTAGATGGTGGGGCTGGGCATCTTTGCGTTAACTCTCTGCATTTATATCAAAAATGAATACTAACATTATGGTAATAATATCAAGATTGACTTTATTACTCCAAGAACCACATTTAACCCAAAAAAATTACATTGTGTGTAAAATCAGCATTTACAGCACAGGATGCCATTTGGCCCATTGCTCTATGCTGGGAGATTTAGAGAAAATTATGGGATTATGGAATTGGGGGAGCGTAGCAACCTGGATTAAAATTTGGTTAGAAGGGAGAAAACCGAGTAAGAATTGAAGGCAGCTTTTCAAAGTGGTAGTTCTGTTCTGGGGTACTTCTTTTCACTGATCTGGGTATAGGCCTAGAGGGAGTGCTGTTGAAATTTTCAGATTATACTAAAGTAGGAACTATAGTTAATTATTCAGAAGACCAAAGGAAATTGCAATGTGATATTAATAAGATGGGCAATAGGCTACAAAGTAGCAGATGGAATTCAACGTCAGTAAGCGTGAGATGATGCATTTTGTTAAAATAGCAGCCCTAATATATTCTCAATGGAAGTAGACTCGGTGCTATGAAAGAGCAGAGGGATTTGGAGGTTCAAAGCCACAATTAGATCCTGGCTGATCTGTACCTCAACTTAATTTATACCCGCCTTTGCTGCATATCCCTTGACGCCCTTACCTATCAAAAATCTGTTGAGTTCTCGGTCTTGGAAATTTTAATGAACCCAGCATCCACTGCCTCTTGGGGGAAAGAGTACCAGATTTCCATGACCCTTTGTATGGAAAAGTGCTTCCTAATTTCACTTCTAAATGGCCGAGTTCTAATTTTGATTGTGCCCCCATGCTCTTGATTCCCCCAACAGAGGAAATAATTGTTCTGTATCTACCTTATCGAATCTTTTAATATTTGATTAGATCACCCCTCAAATCTTCTAAACTCAAGGAAATACAAACCAAGTTTACTTAAATTAACCTAATGTAACCCTTTAAGCCTGGTGTTCTGGTGAATTTACAATGTACCGCTTCCAAGGCCAATATGTCCTTCTTGAGGCTTGTAGCCCAAAACTGTACGCAGTACTCCAGATTCGGTCTGACCCAGGCTTTGTACAATTCTAGGTTTTATCACAAGAGGTGTAGAATATAAAAGTCAATCGGTAATGATGAGTCTACATAAAACCTTAGTAAGACCTCATTTAGAGTATTGGGCTCCACACTATGGGAAGGGCATTGAAGGTATAGCACAGATTCACGAGGATGTTGTCTGGTCTGTGGAAATAGAAATATGAAGGAAGACTTGAAATATTGGGGTTTATGTTAAAAGATACTTTTTAGTAAGCACACATTGCTTATGTGCTTATATCATATAGTACACCAATGTCATCAGTTCATTCAAATTGCAACAAATGAGGTTCGTGCGCAGCATGATTGCAGGAAGGAATAATACATGGAAAGTACCAAAACAATTCTGAAAGATTTTTATTGATGCAACAATCATTTTGGAGCTTGATACCCCAACTACTAATGTGGAATAAAAATGTTGCAGGTCCATTGGCATCTGAAAACAGAAAAGATGGGCTCACGTTTTGGGTACAGACCCATGTTCCCGTTGAGCTGTGCGGTCGCGCAGCGGTCTGCAGGTCCCACACAGGCCGCTCACCGGCTTTACAGTGGTAATTACTGCGCATGCACGAAAAATTGATGGGCTGTGCAGTCAGTTCAAGGGCCCGCATACTCAACAAAAAAAAAAACAACAAAAAAAATTTACAGGGAACATTGGTAGAGACCCTTTGTTGCAGCAAAGGCTCTGTTTGTGAAATGCTAATCTTTTCTCTTTACGGATACCAGCTGACCTGATGCATAATTCCAGTGTTTCCAGATTTCTTTCTTTTTAACTCCTTTTGAAAATTGTATATAATCTGGGGTTTTTTTTTGCTATTATGCCCTAGGCCCTGCAGTGGATTGGTGGGCCCTTGGCGTGTGCTTGTTTGAGTTTCTGACAGGCGTTCCACCTTTCAATGATGAAACACCACAACAGGTCTTTCAGAATATCTTGAACAGAGGTATAAACTTGTTTTGGTGCATTTTTCTTTAGAAGTGGCAAAACAAATGTGAAATTGCTACCCGCAGCTCAGTATATTAATATGTAATATATGTTCCCTTTAATCACCACGTAAGTGATCCAAAATGTTTTCCTTTACTCTCAATCGTGCTTTAATTTTGTACAGTCAATAGACTTGCTAACATTGCATTTCTATACATACCAATTAACGAAATTATTTTGAACATGTGCAGAGTGAGTGAATTGCGACAGTGTTCTTCGCTTGTGCCCTGTTTCCATTTCTTATACGTTGAGATCACTTCCATGGAAGTGAGTAGCTGTATCATACAGGTAAGGAGGGTCCCAGTTTTTATGATCACATAAAGAAAAAGAAATACTTGCCTTTCGTGACCTCAGGGTGTCCCAACGCTCTTTACAGCCAGTGAAGTACTTTTGAAGTTTAGTCACTTGTAATGCAGGAAGCGCGGCTGCCAATTTGCATACAGCAAGGTCCTACAAACAGCAATGTGATAATGACCAGGTAATCTGTTTTAGTGATGTTGGTTGAGAGATCAATATTGGCCAGGACACCAGGGAGAACTCCCCTGCTCTTCTTCAAATAGTACCATGCGATCTTTTACGTCCAACTGTGAGGACAGTTGGAGCTTCGGTTTAACATCTCATCTGAAAGATGGCACCTCAGACAGTGCAGCACTCCCTCAGTACTCCACTGGAGTGTCGGCCTAGATTTTTGTACTCCAGTCTCTTGAGTGGGACTTGAACCCACAACCTTCTGACTCCAAGGCAAGAGTGCTACCACTGAGCCACAACTGACATCCTTCAGCCAAGAAGCAGTCCAAGTGCCATAATTTGCTTCAGCGTTTTTGAATTTAGGAAGGGAATATCTGACTGGGTTCTCACTCCTGATCATTATCCAAAGATCGCTGCTGGAAAATGTGTGTATATGGATGTTGGATAAGGATAGCACTGGCTCTGTTGCCATACTCTCCTATCTATACTCATGCATGAAGGATGAGCACTTGGGTGTGGTACTGAAGTTTGACTAGCACCCATCTAATGGTGTTCCAGCAAGATGTTAACATCTACCTTCAGGAGAGCGTGAGGAAAAAATTGATTTGGGGGGGGCGCGGGAGTAAAGCTGCATTAGCAAAGTCAGAATATAGCTCCTGTAAAGGCAAGAAAGACTTGCATTCTATCGTGCATTATCATGTCCCTCAAACATTTCAAAAGTACTTTGCAAACAATTAATTGCTTTGCTATTTGTGGGATCTTGCTTTGTGAAAAATGTCTGCCATGTTTGCCTACATAAGTCTTTGCATTTCAATGAGAAGAAGAATAGTTAATGGATGAGATATTCAATGGCACTGTGCCAATATGGCGGGCAAGAAGCACATGCTCATTACGAACCAGAAATATGCTGGCTGCCATATTGATGAAACAGGCTTAAGGCTCTTTGCATATGCAAATAAGAGGCTTAACACCCATTTGAGGCCCCCTATGAAAAATTAGATTGCCCTGTGCACAGCTGGCTGCATTCAGTAAAACTAGGTCTACATGCGGTCTAACTGCCAGCAAAGGTAAGTTTGGAAAAAATACTTATCTGAATGTGGAGCCAGGAAGAGCAGGACTGCTCTACATGAATCCCCATGGGCCACCGCTGACCACCTCTGTATCCTGATCACTATCTTTTCCCCATCACATGATCACATTCCCTTCCCCTTTAATGACCTACTTGAGGACCGCTGCTGACGACACAGCAGCCTGGAATTCGAAGCCTCTTCGTTGGTGAGCTGCTTGGGGGAAGCCCAGCAGGTGTCGGCAGCTTGCCGGTCTCATTAAATGAGACCCGAGGCCCAATATCGGGTGCGTTCAGGTGGAGGGATTGTTCCCAGGACACACACAATTCCTTGCTGTTGTTAAATTCCATGGGATCTTTAACGATCCACCTCCATCACCAGAACAGGCAGATGGGGCTTCTGTTTCACATTTAGTCCGAAGGACAGCACGTTTTCCACTGCACTGGTGTCGGCTTCAATTATGTGCTCAAGTTCTGGAGTAGGCCTTGAACCCATAACTCAAAGTCAAAATACCGTGGATGCTGGAAATCTGAAATATAAACAGAAAATGCTCAGCAGGCCAGGCAGCATCTGTGGAGTTAACGTTTCCGGCCGGTGACCTCTCGTCCGAACTGCTGAGGCTAGAGTACAGCTAGTTGAGGCAAGGGGACACTTCTGTATGGCTCTGTCACCATTGGCCATTTCGCACTCTCCGGTCATGATCGTTTACACGCGTTCACCTTGGTCCGTAAACTTGAGGTCATCCAAAACTCTGCTGCTCGTGTCCTAACTCGTACCCAAGTCCCGTTCACCCATCGCCCCTGTGCTCGCTGACCTACATTGGCTCCCGGTTAAGCAACGCCTCGATTTTAAAATTCTCATTCTTGTTTTCAAATCCCTCCATGGCCTCGCCTCTCCCTATCTCTGTAACCTCCTACAACCCTCCAAGATCTCTGCACTCTTCCAATTCTGGCCTCTGCGCTCCATCATTGATGGCTGTGCCTTCAGCTGCTGAGGCCCTAAGGTCTCTAATTCCCTGCCTAAATCTCTCTACCTCTCTTTCCTCCTTTTAAGATGCTCCTTAAAATCTACATTTTTGATCAAGCTTTTGGTCATCTGCCCTAATATCTCCTTACATGGCTCAGTGTTGAATTTTCATAGAAATCATAGAACTTTACAGCACGGAAGGAGGCCATTTCGGCCCATCGTGTCCACGCCGGCCGACAAAGAGCTATCCAGCCTAATCCCACTTTCCAGCTCTTGGTCCGTAGACCTGTAGGTTACGGCACTTCAAGTGTACATCCAAATGTGGTGAGGGTTTCTGCCTCTACCACCCTTTTAGGCAGTGCGTTCCAGACCCCCACCACCCTCTGGGTGAAGAAATTTCCCCTCAAATCTCCTCTAAACCGCTTACCAATTACTTAAAATATATGCCCCCTGGTTATTGACCCCTCTGCTAAGGGAACTAGGCCCCTCATAATTTTATACAACTCAATAAGGTCTCCTCTCAGCCTCCTCTATTCCAAAGAAAACAAACCCAGCCTATCCAATCTTTCCTCATACCTAAAATTCTCCCGTCTAGGCAACATCCTCGTAAATCTCCTCTGCACCCTCTCTAGTGCAATCACATCTTTCCTGTAATGTGGTGACCAGAACTGCAAGTAGTGCTCTAGCTGCGGCCTAACTAGTGTTTGATAAGTTTAAGCATAACCTCCCTGCTCTTGCCTTTATTAGCCGAGGCATAGAATACAAGTATCCCGTATGCCTTCTTAACCACCTTATCTACCTGTCCTGCTACCTTCAGGGATCTGTGGACCTGCACTCCAAGGTCCCTTTGTTCCTCTGCACTTCTCAGTGTCCTACCATTTAATGTGTATTCCCTTGCCTTGTTAGCCCTCCCCAAATGCATTACCTCACACTTCTGCGGATTGAATTCCATTTGCCACATTTCTGCCCACCTGACCAGTTCATTGATATCTTCCTGCAGTCTACAGCTTTCTTCTTCATTATCAACCACACAGCCTATTTTAGTATCATCTGCAAACTTCTTTATCATACCCCCTACATTCAAGTCTAGATCATTGATATATACCACAAAAAGCAAGGGACCCAGTACTGAGCCCTGCGGATCCCCACTGGAAACAGCCTTCCAGTCACAAAAACACCCATCAACCATTACCTTTTGCTTCCTGCTTCTGAGCCAATTTTAGATCCAACCTGCCACTTTGCCCTGGATCCCATGGGCTTTTACTTTCGTGACCAATCTGCCATGTGGGACCTTATCAAAAGCCTTGTTAAAATCCATGTACACTACATCGAACGCACTACCCTCATCGACCCTCCTTGGTACCTCCTCAAAAAATTCAATTAAGTTAATCAGACACGACCTTCCTTTAACAAATCTATGTTGACTGTCCTTGATTAATCCGTGTCTTTCTAAATGAAGATTTATCCTGTCCCTCAGAATTTTTTCCAACAATTTTCCCACCACCGAGGTTAGGCTGACTGGCCTGTAATTACTCGGTCTATCCCTTTCTCCCTTTTTAAGCAAAGGTACGACGTTAGCAGTCCTCCGGCACCACACCTGTAGCCAGAGAGGATTGGAAAATGATGGTCAGAGCCTCTATTTCCTCTTTGCTTCTCTTAACAGCCTTTTTGTGTTGTTTGATAACACTCCTGTGAAGCGCCTTGGGACATTTTACTATGTTAAAGGCACTACAGTATATAAATAAAAGTTGTTTTGTTGATGATAATTGACTCCAATTTTCATTAGTAACATTTTTTTGCAGATATACCTTGGCCAGAAGGTGAAGAAGAATTGTCTAAAAATGCCCATAATGCAATTGAGATTCTACTGACCATTGAGTGTTTCAAGAGAGCTGGATTAAAAGGTTTGACCTTGGGGAACTGGGACATTTAAAGAGACTTCTTTGGTCAAATTGCCACCATTTCATAGTTTAAGTATATAGTGTCTGAAGTGAGGTAGATATTTTGAAAAAATGGCCCAGATTTTGCTGTCAATATAAGGGTGAGGCTAATGGTGCATGCCGTTATTTAAGTGTAAATGGTACAACTACTTCAGGCAGGGGCCAGATGCGTGGTTAAATGCAATACCCAAAAGTTGCTGAGTTATGCTGCTCTTGTCGTTAGCTTTGCAAAAATGGCATTTCGCTGTCTGCCTCACACTTAAAAGAGGGACAACTTTATTTGGTTTTATCTTTCAGAGCTCAAGAAGCATCTCCTCTTCCACGATATGGACTGGGCCGATCTGCAGAATTACCCTATGCCCTTTGTACCACAGCCAGATGATGAAACGGATACAACATATTTTGAAGCCAGGAATAATGCGCAACACCTTATAGTTTCAGGATTCAGCTTGTAGCACCTGCAGTTGGCTGAACCTAAACACTATATGGGAGGGAGGGGAAAATCCACTAATTTGTATGGAATAGTAATATTAGACTCTAATACTGAATATGTACTGTCTCTGGTACCAGTGAAAGCTATCTTTTGTCACTTATTTGCAATGATCCTGGGGTTTATTTTGTTGGCCATTCTGTAAATGCTGTACCAGGCTGCCTAAAGCTGTCCTCATTGTTTCACCTTTTACCTCCTTGCCCTCCTCCTGATTTTTATTCCTTAACATTATTCAGTGAAATTGCCAGTTTTCCATGGAGTTGGACAATGGAGATTGTTGTTACAAACCAAAAGTTTTGCAGGCTCTCCCTAAAACAATCTCCCTGGATTAAATGCACTTTATTTTTACAGTTACCAGCTAAGGTGGACAACAAAATACACTGCAGTGATTTTAATTACTGGTATTGTAGCTGGTTTTAATTTTATTTGTATTAGTAAGTCCTAAAACCTCACTCTCCCTATCTTTTTTGAATGTTTTTGATTTGTTCATTTCAGTATCTCCTTTGAAATGGAAATTTGTGTCACTACCACCTATTGACTGGCCGTGATCTCTTACTAGCAACCAGTATGAACATATGATAAAGGATGGAGTTAACTGCCTTATGCTTTCGTTGGCTTGTGGTCCCTTAATCCAAAATGAAAGCTGCAAATTTCTGTACTCCAATTAGTGTATTGTTTGGTATGTCAACACTTTTTTAAAAGTTTTTTTCGAAGTTCTTGGGTGATGCTGTATCAACGTTAGTTTTTGCTTGTCAGCCAAAAGTGATCACGTGTATCCATGAATGTTTTCCTTGTCCTATTTAATCAATTAAGAACTTGCAGGGCAGTTGCTGCCCCATCAAGAAAGTGATTTTGTGCTTTTTGCCAATGACTCAAGTACCTGTATATAAGGAACTTCACGCTTTTGGCAGCACCACAATGCAGATCGACTCTTTGCACTTTGTTTTTGTGCTAGATAGACTACCCACGTAACTTTGTTTTTGTGCTAGATAGACTACCCACGTAACCTATGTGCCAAGTACAGTGGTGGTTTAAATAAAAAATATCTTTCATTAATGGATTGTTGGGTGTTTAGATTTCTGCAAACTTAATAGGAGCAAGCTCCAAATGCTGACCTTGTGATTTGAATGTATTTACCCTGGCATTCATAGTTTTTCTAGCTAGACTGTTTTGTTCTTTCTGCTGTATACCATGCAATGAACTGGCTACACTTTGGTTGTGTTTTCAAGCATTAATGTTCAGACAAAATGAAAATGTAACATACAACTGGAAGAAGAAAATGAAATGTAATGTCCTTTAATATCTTCCACTGGCATTCTTTAACACTTTATGATCCTCAACAACTTTGGCTCAGTTAATTATATATAACACTTTTTTGGTTCTTAATACATGCATTACGTATGTTCTATGTAAGCTTCAAGAAATGCCACAATAGTTCTGTACCATGGGTACATCGCATTGAACAGTACCAATTTGTGTCCTGCTGTGATTTAGAAGTAGGAGTGCTTTTCTGTTCCTTTATAGGAACCTAATGTATGAATCAAGAAATGGGACATTTGGCCCATGAGTCCTCTCCATTGAACAGACCATATGTACAATTTATAATCTCTGGGTCGCTGTCCCACATTTCCAAGAAGATAAAGATGTGAAAATTTGCCTGCCCTCATTCTCTCTTTTCTCCCCCCCCCCCCCCGATCAATTGAGCAAAAACGTCAAAACATCACACTCTCAACTTAATTATTCAATCCTAACCAGTTATACTATTTTGATTTTATCACTTGTGTAGAATGGTACAGTATATGGGATGAGGGGGTTTCAATTATCTGGAGAGGCTAGAGAAGCTGGGATTGTTCTCCTTAGAGGAGAGAAGGTTGGGGGAGATTTAAGATTGAGGGGTTTCGATAGAATGGGTCTAATGGCCTCCTGTGCTCTACGATTCTCTTTTTCCCCAATGAAAACTAGCACAGCTCTTTCAGTATCTATTCATAACAGCCCTAAATTTCAAAACTTGCCTTGTCATTGTTGATTCCAAAATGTCAATAGCATTTCGAATGCAGAATTTCAGCAATATAACCACCAGTCTTTAAGTGTTAGTGTGATTCTTTAGAAATAGATTTATGATTTCACAACTTCATGACAGAAATCTTCCTTCATATTTTGTCTGAAATTCTCTCTCCCTTGAAATAAGGCACAGATTCCTTGATAACGTACAGTTTCACAGGCCCTGGGCACCTTCCAGTACTTCATCTAAGTGGTCATTATTTGCGAGAGTCTTGAAATTAAGCGACAGCGGGGCCATCACAGCTGAGCTCAATCACGTCCTTACCTCATGGCTGCCTATGTGCATTTCCAGCGGAGCTTACTGGATAGCGATCAGGACTGGGGACCTTGGCTGATGTTTTTTTCCACCCCTTATGCTGTCCCAACTGAAATAAGCCAACACAGCAGAGAGAAAACAAACCTGGGACCTTCCTGGTCTGTATGGCTCAGTTACGTACTGGGTAAATTTGTTAGCCATTATTTTGTCTTTTAATAATGCTTGCTTTTAAAATAAAATGAATTTAATTATTTTTCTCACGGTATTGTAAATGTTACAACTGAAATGTGAGCAGAATTTTAACAGTGCAATATCATGTGTCCTGCTCTCATGTTGTACATAACAGATGACACAATGTTTTCAATAAAAACAACAGGAAAGGGAAATTTTGTAGCCAGTACTGCAAGATTTTTTTTAAATATGTTAGTTTAATCCCCTCCCTATGTTGAACTGGAGTCATCACACACTTCCAACTCTAATGCATTCTTTCAGGGCCCATAATTCAGGACACCACCAAGATTGAAAAACATAACTAAGAAAGTAAAGAAGGAACCAGTGAGAAGTCACGGGTTTTTAAAAACTAATTTTCTAAGATTTGTAGCTGGAAGGAAATAAGGGAGGTAAGGAGACCCCAAGATCTCGGGGGGGGGGGGGGGGAAGAAAACTGAGTAATTAAAATGGTAGGTTGGAGGGAGAAGAGGTAGTGTTTAAGAAGGTTGTCGAGGGGCAGTCCCACTCAATTGGACAACGGAGGAGCGGTGTTGAAGATGGATGGAGTGGCAAACCATTGCCAAGGCTGCAGCCATGTAGAGAACAGTAGTGCACTACTGTCAGTCACAGGATGTAGTATGTAATTTGTGACTTTGATGAGGGTCATTTCAGTGCTGTGGCTGGGGAGGTAGTTTGCAAGGACAGAGGGGTGAAGGCTGGGTTTTTTGAGGAAGGTGGTGATGACAAATTTGAAAGACAAAGGGAATAGTACCAGAGGAGAACACAGCTAGCATGGAGGTTAGGAAGGGAAGTTAGCTGATCAGCAGTTTAGTGGGAATTGAGTAGAAAGAGCAGGAGGTTATCCACTTTGGTGGCAAAAACAGGAAGTCAGATTATCTGAACGGCAATAGATTGGGAAAAGGGGAAGTGCAACGAGACCTGGGTGTCCTTGTGCACCAATCGCTGAAGGTAAGCATGCAGGTGCAGCAGGTGGTTAAGGCAGCAAATGGTATGCTGGCCTATATAGCAAGAGGATTCAAGTACAGGAGCAAGGATGTCTTGCTGCAGTTGTACAGGGCCTTGGTGAGACTACACCTTGAGTATTGTGTGCAGTTTTGGTCGCCTTATCTGAGGAAGGATGTTCTTGCTGTGGCAGGAGTGCAGTGAAGATTCACCATACTGATACCTGGGATGGCAGAAATGACAGAGAGATTGGGTCGATTAGGCTTATATTCGCTAGAGTTTAGAAGAATGAGAGGGGATCTCATTGAAACTTATAAAATTCTAACAGGACTAGACAAACTAGATGCAGGAAGGCTGTTCCTGGTGGCGGGGGAGTCTAGAACCAGGGGTCACAATCTAAGGATAAGGGGTAAGCCATTTAGGACTGAGATGAGGAGGAATTTCTTCAGCCAGAGAGTGGTGAACCTGTGGAATTCTCTACCACATAAGACAGTTGAGGCCAATTCATTAAATATATTCAAGAAGGAGTTGGATATATTTCTTAAGGCTAAGGGGATCAAGGGATATGGGGAGAAAGCAGGGACAGGGTACTGAATTTGGATGATCAGCCATGATCGCATTGAATGACGGAGCAGGCTCGAGGGGCCGAACGGAAAGGACATGATGTGAGATAAGAGAAAAATTAAAGGAAGTAAGTCCAGGGCTAGGGCAGATACTCAAACTTAGAGACAAAAGCCCAGCAACTCCTCACACTTGGAGGTGACTAAGTATATTTTATGTCTAGAACAACTTGCATTTATATAGCATCTTTAACATAGCTAAATGTCAAGGGTCTCCTCAGCGATGCACCTTTGTGGACGAATAGCATTAGCTCACGCAGTTGTTCTGTCTCTATTCATGGTTACACTTTTGGCCTTCCCATCTCACATAGCCTCTCTACTCCCATCATCTCAATCACATATAAGGCCATCTCCAACCACTTCCTTGTATCCCTCATCACCCACTTCAATCTGTCTAGCCTTTGGCCTGCCATGGATTCAACAACAACTTGTATTTATATAGTGCCTTTAACGTAGTAAAACATCCCAAGGCACTTCACAGGAGTATTAAACAAAAAATTTGACACAGCCACATAAAGGGAAATTAGGCAGATGAGGTCGGTTTTAAGGAGCAAAGCGAGGCAGAGAGGTTTAGGGAGGAAATTCCAGAGCTTAGGGCCTAGGCAACAAGGCGGCATAGCCACCAATGGTTGAGTGATTATCGGATGCTTGAGACATGATGACGGCAGATTTGAGGGATAGGGGGACAGTACCTGAGGAGAGAACCACCATTAATTTGGTGGGAATAGGGCATTTGGCCCCTCAAGCCTTATCTGCCATTCAATAAGATCATGGCTGATCTACCTCAATTCCACTATCCCCATAGCCCTTGATTCCCTTAATATCCAAAAATTTATTGATCCCCTTAATATCCAAAAATCTATTGATCTAATTCTTGAATATACTCAACGACAGCCTCCACAGTCCTCTGGGGTAGAGAATTCCAAAGATTCACCACCCTCCGAGTGAAGAAATGGGTCTCATGGACAAGATGAGTGCGGAGAGATGAGAGAGAAACTGGAGATCAAGATGCAAGTGTGGGGCTAGGGTGGGGGGAACTTGAGGAAATTTGGTCCAGTGGTCTAGGATAAGGAAGGGAAGAGGCAGCTGAATGGATGGCCTCAATCTTAGAGACAAAGAAGTCCATGAGCTCCTCACACGTGTTGTCGGAGGTGAGGGAAGAGGGGTTTAAGAAGACAACAGTAGAGAATAGAAGCCGGGGTTTATCTTTGCATTCCAGAATTCTGGAATAGTGAGCAATTTTGGCAGACGAGAGCAGGACCTGATAATGCTTTATGGTCCAGCCAGATCTGGCGGTGAATGGCTAAACTAGTTGTCCGCCATATCTGTTTAAGTCTGCATCCCATGGACTTAAGGGAATGAAGGCGAGGGCCGTACCAGGGGGAACGGCCAGGGCGAGAGAAAGTAATTGTTTTAAAAGGGACTGGGGCACCAAAAGTGGTGGTGAGGGTATGGTTGAGCAGATCGGTAGCTGCAGAAATGTCGTGGTGATTGGAGGGCCAAAGGCTGGACAATTGGGATTTCATAAGTGCAGTTGTAAGAGAGTTTGGAGAGTTTTTTCCAGGGACGGATACAGAAGAAAGTTGGGTTGACGGGGGGATTGATGTGGGTGGAGAGCGATACGAGGAAGTGGTCAGAGATGGCCTTATCTGCGATTGACGCGATAGGAGTAGCGAGGCCACGAGAGATGGCAAGGTATAGGGGGTGGCCGTGAATATGGGTTGTTGAGTTTACATGGATGGAGAGATTAAGAGTGGATAGGAGGCTAGTGAACTCGGAGAGCCTGATGAATTGAGATGGAGGTTGAAATCTCCAAGGATGAGATGTCGCTCGGTGAAGAGGCTGAGGGAGAAAAGCAGTGAAGATATCTTGGTAATAACATTTTTATGGTACTTGGGTGGGCAGTAGAGAACGAGAATTTTAAATGAGGTGAGGGGGTGGAATAAGGTGAAATGCTTAAAAGGAGGAGAAAGTGCCGGAGTAGGGGGACAGACCAAGGTGTGATTTGGTGACGAGAGCCACACTGCCACCACAGCGGTCTGGGCAGGGCAAGTGGTGGAAGGTATAGCCAGACAGGGAGGCTTCATTTAAAGGTAAGATGTCATCACCCCTCAGCCTTGTGGCCAAGATTGAAACTTGATTCAGCTGCATCCCCCTTCCAGGTCTACAAGTCTGAGCCGAGTGTAGCTGGTGGAACCCAAACTGAGAATCGGTAAGTGCCGCTTCATAGCACTGTTGACTACTTTTCCCATCACTTTGCTTATGATTGGGAGTAGGCTGTTGGGGTAATTGGGCGGGTTGGATTTGTCCTGCTTTTTGTGGACAGGGCATACCTGAGCAATTTTACACATTGTCGGGTTGATGCCAGTGTTGACCTTATTCCACCCCTTCACTGCCTCTCCTCCAGTGGCACTGCCCTTGCTTCGTTCCATTTTTCCATATCCAATCGTAGCCAGAGGATCTCCAACAATCTTTCTGCCCCTGCACTATTAGCTTTGGAGTCCCTAAAGGATCAATCCTTAGCCCTCTCCACTTCCTCATCCACATGCAACCCCTTCAAACCATCTGAAGACATGGGGTCAGGTTCCACAATTACGCTGATTACACCAAACTCTGCTGCTCCACCACTTCTCTCAATACCTCCACCTCTTCTGCATTGTCAGACTGCTTAACCAACATTCAGTATGGGATGAGCCACAGGGCAAGACCAAAGCCAACTTCTTCAGTCCCGTATTCTCGTGACCGATTCCAACCCCCTCCCTGGCCATTGTCTCAGATTCAAGCAGACTGTGTGCAACCTTGACATCTTATTTGACCCCAAGCTGAGCTTCCGACCCCATATCCTCTCCATCAGAAAGACTACCTACTTCCAGCTCTGTAACATCGTCCGTCTCTGCCCCTGCCCATTGACTGCTGAAACCCTCATCCATGTCTTTGTTAACTCCGGACTCAACTATTCTAATTCCCTCCTTGATGGCCTTCCATCCACCACTCTACACAAGCTTAAGCTCATCCAAAACTCTGCTGCCTATAATCTAACCCGCACCAAGTCCCGCTCACCGATCACCCTTGCGCTCGCTGACCGAATTGGCTTCTGGTCCCCTAGCACCCGATTTAAAATTCTCATCCTCGTGTTCAAATCCCTTTAGGGCTTGCCCCTCCCTATCTCTGTAACCTTCTCTAGTCCTACAATCCTCCAACAACTCGGTGTACCTTCAACTCTGGCCTCCTGTGCATTCCCCACTCCCTTTGCTCCAACACTGCTGGCTGTGCCCTCAGCCTTCTAGGCCCAAAGTTCTGGATTTCTCTCTGCCTCTCTACTTTTCCTCCTTCAAGACATTCTTTCAAACTCACCTCTTTGACCAAGCTTTTAGTCACTTGTCCAAATCTCTCAATCTTTGGCTGTGTCAAATTTTGTCTATTTACGCTTCTGTTAAACGGCTTGGAACATTTTTTTTTCTACGTTAAAGATATTATCTAAATGCAAGTTGTTGTTTTCCCCTCTAATGGTGGATATTATAAGCCTTATTGCTCTCCTCTGCACTGCCTTTAAGGCCTGCATGACCCCTTTTATGCCACCACAACCAGAACTGCTTACAGTACTCTAGGTGGCTTGATCAGAGCAATGTATAGTTTCAAAATGGCCTCTGGGGATGTGAACTAATTCGGCCATATATATTCAAGAAGGAGTTAGATATATTTCTTAAGGCTAAAGGGATCAAGGGATATGGGGAGAAGGCAGGGACAGGGTACTGAATTTGGATGATCAGCCATTATCTCATTAAATGGCGGAGCAGGCTCGAGGGGCCAAATGGCCTACTCCTGCTCCTATCTTCTATGTTTCTATAGAGCCCAATAGCCTATTTACTTTGTTTATTGTGTTACACTTTTTTCACATGGTGATCAAGAAATCAAATAACATTCATCATACTGAATATTCAGATTAGCTACATCTGTGTATGTTAAATATTTGTTTAATAGTTTGAGAATTTCCATAACTGGTACAACAAGCCTAGAAATTATCTCAAAGGCATTGTAGAGACAGAGTTTGTAGGCAGAATAGGTACCTGAGCTCCAAAGTTAGGTACTCGTTTGTTTTGACTTTACATACTCTCAAACAATACTTGTAGTTGTGCTCTCAACTTCCATTTTTTTTAAAATACAAAAACACAGCATTTCCAGCAAAAAGATTTATTTGTGGCTCATATGATAAAAAATATCATAGTCTATCATGCTTAAAGCCATAATCTGTGACTTTTCATGCTTACAGCGGTTTTCTTGAACAGGGGCCTGAGATTTTAGCAGAACTCTAATAATATTCATAAAAATGGTTATAATATTGTGTGCTTTAATAAACTGGCTATCTTATAACTCATTTTAATTTAAAATAAGTAGTATTAAATTTCTATTAGATAACCTTCCATATGAGATTTGTCTCGTACAATTTGCAATTTTAATACAATTGAAAAATATTGCACTTGCTTTCATATAGTCTATAATTTGTACAACTATTAACAGCATTGATATGAGTAGACTTCACAGTTGACAATTATATATAAATTGAAGTTACATGCATTAGAAAGGACATGTCAACACTGTATCTAATGGATGAGTCTCAGTACATTAGAAGTCTCTGGTTACATAATCTCAATAATTTTGCCAAATATTCCAGCAAAAATGCTGGAGATAAAGCAATTTCTATGTCTACTATATATGGCTTGTTGCTAAACAATAAAACGTCATAAAACAAAGACCAAAATACCTGTCCAACAGGTCATTCAAAAGGAACTGATCAATTGGTCAAACCACTCCATTTAATTACAACAATCATGGTGGATATTACTGTTTGTTTGGCAGCTGTATGTGTGTGCGTAAACTCCATTTTGAATCCTGAGAGTTACTGCCCATATAAAGGAAAGAAAGGACTTGCATTTATATAGTGCCTGATCACATCCTCAGGATATTCCAAATTGCTTTCCAAGTAATGGATTATTTTATTTTTTAAGAGTATAGTTAGTTATGCTGACAAACACAGCACCCAATGTGTGCACAGCAAGATCCCACAAACAGCAATTGAATAAATGATCAGATAATCTGTTTTTGGTAGTGTTGGTCGACACGGAGAACTCAGTTCTAAAAAATGTCTTGCAATAAAAATCTGAAATCCTTGGCTCATTGATACCTTGCTGGACAGGAATTTGGTGAAAAGTACTGTAAGGTGCAACATTTTTATTGACTGATTTCTAGCTACAAACACCAGGAAATAGGGAAAAAATAGAAACATACTCAATTGATAAATTTATAATGTCCCATTTTTCATCCAAAATCCATTTTAGCTATGCCTCAAGCAGTTAAACAGAGACTTGCATTTAGTCAGATACAGCGTTTACTATTATGATGATAGTGTAGTGCTTTGTTACATAAATTTAAAAAAAATCAGGACAATATAACTTAAAGATAATTATTAAATTCATCCACGATGAATGTAATTGTTTGGTTCAAGTATCAGTAGTGTCATAGTATTTAGTTATGTATAGTTGCGTTCATGGTGGCATTAAAGCAAAATGCACATAATCAGACTATGTTAAGGTAAAATGCCACTGAATGCACAAATGGAAACCATCTCATCAGACCATCTATGCTCTCCAATTTCATGAGTCTGCAGTCTTAAGAGTGCCTTTACAATCCCAGATTGGTGCCTAATTCGGTTTTCTGGAATTCGAGACAGAAATGAGAAAAAATCATTCTACTTGTAGTCATTTCTATAATGAGTAGAGACCAAAAGAACTTATTTAAAATTACCTCTTCCTCCTTTGAAAATACAAATGTACCAATAACTGGGCGATAAAAGGCCAAAGAATTGCAAATGCTATAGTACGGCCAGACACATCAAAAGGCCACCAGGATGGTCCCTGGATGGGAAAAAACACACACACCAAATGATATATTTCAGCACTGAAACTTGGAAACACAGCAGATACTTTGACATATTTCTCAAAACATAAACTTAAAAAAAATTACAAGCTTTGAAGAATCAATGACAAACTGTAGTACCTGATTACATACATTAAAGCAAATATAAATTACTAAATGAAAATATCACCATGAAGGAGCATTACAGTTCTTATTATTCATAGAAACACGTGTGTTGGGAAAATGGAACACTGCAGGCCAAAGTTTACAAACTTAATACCAATTCCTCAATGATTTATAATTGTTTTTATCACATTAAAATAATTACTTGAAGACAGCTGCAATAATTACCTTAACACCTGCACCATGTGTAAAATTTGATTGGGCATTTTCTGACTTGGCCTGTAACATGAAGGAAAGAAAGCAAATTTCATAACTTCTGAATGATTACTATAAAATGTAAGCCAAGGTTGTGAGGATAATCAAACTAAGTCTTGCAAATGCTACTTTTTAATGGAAATTCCAATTATTGATGTCACACCATGTCAAACTAATGAAGCCCAAATTAGTATTTGTATTCATACTGAGACTCTCCTGCACTTTCACCTTTTATGCATTTTTGTTGACTTTTAAAAAAAAAACAGCACTGAGCCATATTTGCCCATAACCCCCACCCCCCAGCTTTGTAATTTGCCTATTTTCTCTCTCCATGTGGAGAAACACAAACATCTCAGCATTTCCACTGATGGCCTGGGTAAGACTGAGCAAGCATCCCAGTGCAAATCCATGTCCTACTCCCCATCCCTTAGTTCACCACAATAGAGCATCAACACCCATGGGACTGCACCATGTGATCCTGCATCACAGAACATATAATCATGAATAGGAAGCACGTGATTAAATACAGCATGTAGAGAACTATTACAGGAAACTTTCGTTTAACCGGAGGTTAAATGTCCGGAAAGCTCTATCCACCAGCAAAATTCAGGAGTCGGTTCAGATAAGTTTTTTCACTTCTCGTTGCTTTTTTTCTCCAGTCGTGGCTCTGCAAGGTCTAGCTGAAGCTGTTGCTTAGCTACAGAGACGCTTGCAAGCTGCGCCGACTGTTTTGAAGCAAGCAACAGGGTTTGTTGCTTCAGACGGAGCTCAGAAGCTCCGTATGTTTTAACATTGCCGCTGGTTTCTACGGCAGTTTTGATGGGACGGCACCAGCTCGGTCCCGTCAGTGCCGGATACCAGAAAGTGTCCTGTATTGACCCTCCCGTTTATTGTGATTAGCTCTTACCCGAGAAGCAGTCACTGTTTCCAACACATGAAGCCGTTCCAACACACTCTGCATATCTTCTTGGAGCCTGATGAGTGCTACTGCGATCTGTTCGTTCACATTGCCTTTTTGGACCCACTCTGACCCCCTTCGTTCCCCATCACCACCATTACCCAGCTGTGTGATCTGTAAACCATCTCCCGAGTGCTGCATCCTAATACCTGCAAGATAAACAGGAACACTATTTAAATGACACCTTCTATCCTGGCAGTCCTACAGGGCAAACACATTAACTGTTCAGAAAGACCAATAGTTACAAATACTGTGGTGTTCAATGGTAAAGACATTCAGAGCCAAGAAGGTTAAGGGGTGGCCTGATAGATGTTACCAAGATTATGGAGGGTTATTGTTGTGTATGTAACCGTTTACCTTTAAGGGAACTATAGAATGTAACCGTTCGCCTTTAAGAGCACTACTTTAGGGTGGCACTATCTATTGGCTCATGTATACTGTAATACCGATAGTGACCACACCAGTATATAAGGGTTGTGATACGTTAACTAGGGCAGAAATCGCCCAGACCTCTGAATAGTAAAGACCTGTTTTGTTTGTACTCCTAAAGTCTCTGAAGTTATTTACTGCACAACTTACAGACTTTACAATGGCGACGAGGCCGATCGTACCCTGCGGCAACAGTAGTTCCTAAGCAACTAAGGAGCGTCGAAGTGAGGCACCCGCCCTCGTCGTTCTGCTGGGTGAAAACTCGAGGCTGCAGCGATAGCAAAGAGGAAGATTTTGGCATTGAAAACTTCCATCTGCAACAGGCACTGACGGTCCCTTCTGCCACAGTGAGGAGCGAGCCGATCGACAAGAGAGGCAAGGCTGCCACGGACTGTGAGTAAGGGAACAGTAAAAGAAAATAAGGAAGGAGTAAAACCAGAGGATAAGGGCGGTACACTCGACCACGGTCGAGGGGGAAAGGAGCCAGACAAAGTCGGGTCCAGAGGCGCTGAGACCGGGAGCAGGCCGGGTGAGACAGAGCCGAGAAATCGGGAATTGGCCGAGAGCCAGTTCAGAGGCTGTAACTGTCCGCCGTCATCGGGGGTACCCGGAGCCGGTTGCCTGCCGCGGGAAGGAGAGCGCTGAAGCCGACGCGCGGGCTGGGGATCTGAAAGCCAGCGGAGAGCGCTGAAGCCGACACGCGGGCTGGGGATCTGAAAACCAGCGGAGAGCGCTGAAGCCGACGCGCGGGCTGGGGGTCTGAAAGCCAGCGGAGAGCGCTGAAGCCGACGCACAGGCTGGGGACCGGTAGCCAGCGGCCGTCGCCCGCGGGGGAAAGTGTACCCCTCCCGCCAGGGGAAGAAGCGGGAAACCGCCATTGCCGTGGGCGGGGAGAACAGAAAAGCGCGGGGAAAACCGCCATTAAAGTGGGCGGGGAGAGCCGAGAAGCGCGGGAAAGCCGCCATTTTTCGCGGGAAAACCGCTGAAGAAGAAGGAAGAAGCGGGAAACCGCCATCTTGGAAATTATTAAGAATTTCAGGAAAGTAATAAGATTTTTCAGAAAGGCTGGTGTGTTCTCAAGAAGAGAGAAGAAAATTAATTAGAATTTTCAGAAACAAGAAATAAGTAAAGCAATACTTGTGGTGTTCTCAAGAAGAGAGAAGAAAATTAATTAGAATTTTCAGAAACAAGAAATAAGTAAAGCAATACTTGTGGTCTCAAGAAGAGAAGAAAATTTATAATAAGTAAAGAAATACTTGTGCTGTTCTCGGAAAGAGAAGAAGATGCCTAAGCGAGGAAATATTAATGATTTTAATGCTGAAATAGAAGACAGGGCCACGTATGGGGAACGCATAGGAATATATTGCGTAGCCATATACGCCAAGGCAATAACTTTGTTAAATTCGATGGGAGCAAAAACATACGGGCTCTTGAAACATCTAATAGCACCAGTTAAACCAGTGGACCAGACCTTCGAAGAGATCATAGCAGTGCTGAAGGATCAAATTACTGCAAGCATTTCCAAATGCTACCGTTGTGGAAAGACAACGCACGACCAGAATCAGTGCTGGTTTAAGAATCAAGAGTGCAGGAAATGTGGCAAACTGGGTCACATCGCGAAGGTATGCAGATCCAGAAAGAAGACCAACAAACAAAGGAAGCCACCACCACAAGAAAAGTACAACAAGGTGCATCAGGTGGCTGAAAAGAGTTCAGACGAACAAAATTCAGACTCAGACCCAAACAGCCAGGAGTTGGATAGTCTGAGAATCCACAATGTGGGTAAAGTAACTGGTCTACAGACGATCTGGGTCACACTAAAAATAGCTGGAGTCCAAGTACGAATGGAGCTGGACACGGGATCAGCTGTATCAGTCATCAACCAAAAGGACTACCACCGACTATTCTCTCACATACCCTTAAGAAATACCAAGTTCGTATTACAGACGTACACGGGGCATCGCGTATACCCCATGGGGAAAATAAGAGTCAAGGTGAGAGATAGGGGTAAAGTACACCCAAGAATGAATTTGTACGTACTACCTGAGGGAGGACCACCACTTCTAGGACGGGAGTGGATCAAGAAAATAGACATGGAATGGCACTACCGACAAGCAATGACGAGTGAGGACTCGGTGCAGACAAGCAGCTCAGACTCTGAGCCGGAAGACGATAAGTCCAGCTTATGTATGAAAAACAAGGTTAACATTAACTCACGGACTAAGGTTGGAAAATCGATGGCGTGCATAAAGACAGAGAATTCTGAGTCTGTTCAAGCTACAGACATATGCATTACGGAGGAACACCGGGCTCGAACTCAACGCTATTTCAAAGTACAACAACAATTAGAACAATTAAGTTACCGCCTCGTACAAGAGATGAAAACAATGAAAAAGTTCTATGACACCGAATGGGAGAGTCTGGAAAGACAACAGAACCTACTGGCTCAAGCAGAGAGCGACCATAGAGCCATCGTGACCAATTACCGATCACATCTCCCTGATGATGTTCAGGGGTTAGAATATTTGCATGATCTAGAGATACAGCAGAAGGGCAAATCACGCTGCACTGAGGATTTTGTTCTGCAATTAGAGACGGAGCTAGTGCAGGCAAAGTTAAGAGAAGTTGAATCACAGGGTGCTCTTAAGGAGATGCAGAAACAAATCTTGGACATGGAAAAGAGAAACGCTTCTTTACCTGATGAGAATAATGTGGCCATGTTGCAAGAGGAGCTTATAGGGGCGAAACTGAAAGAAGCTAAGCAAAGGATGTTGGAACTTGAAACGCAGAACCAAATCAGCGGTAATCAGCTATGTCAAGCAGAGAAGGAGTGCAAGGGTCTACATGAGAAGGTGCAATATCTCTCAGCCCAAAATAAGGGACTACTCACTCAGTTAAATGAAAGTAAACGGGAAATGGCTGAGATGGACTGCAAGAATAAAGAAGAGTTGATGGCAGTGAGACTTCGAGAGGCAGATAGCATAGCAGCCTTGGCTGAACTCCAACAGGAAATTGCGAAAGAAACAAATGAAGAGGAATCTTCAGGAAGCCAGGATTTTATTCCAGTTCTTCTCTACGACTCCTTACAAGCAGAGTGCGAGAAGTTGAAAAAACAGTATGAACAGGCCCAGACTACAATTCTGGAGGGGGTTAACTCAGCAACCTCCGAAAAGCTAGTTTCGTTGGAAGTATATAAGCAACTAAAGGTTGAACATGAGCAAGAAGTCCAAAGGCTGCAGGAAATTCTTGAGGAGCTCAGGGCCAAGACAGACTCATCGGTAGAAGTTCCATACATAGATGAGGATGTAGAGGTGAAAGACATGGCAGAACTCATAAAAATATGGAAGGAAGCCCAAGACAAATATGAGGCGGCAATTACCGAGGTTGACCGACTTGAAGAACAGTTTCAACTGGGAATGGGCCCTGAACATGAGCTAGAGAGCATCGAGGCGCAACTTCTCCAAGCACTGGAAGCCAAAGTACAAGAGGAAGAGAAGATGAAAGCATTGGAGAAAATGATGGATGAAATGGAGGAGTACGCTGAATTACGTCCAGGGGAACAGGAGAATGGGGAAACAGCTACTTCAGTAGAAGGATTAAATAGCCTGATAACGAAATCCCTGAAGGAAGGGAAAGGATTGAACGCACAAATGAGGCCAGGAGGGAAGGAAGGGCAGACATCCGAGGAAGAGCAGGATGAATATGATTGCTTGAAGAAGGGTTTTGACCTGTTGAGTGACACCGAATGTTATGAGGATGTGGTCTGCCCAAATTGTGATGGGAACTCCCAAAGTGCTGAAATCCTGAGGAAGCACTTAAGGTCTAAGGAACATAGAGAGTTGGTGGCGCTACAGATGGCAGCCGGGAAAAGAGCTCGGAGAGTTTCAAAAAGGCAGAAAAGAAAAAGAAGCAGAAAATAATAACTGTTTAAAATATTATTACTTCTACTACCTCAGTCCGAACACTACGAAAGGTGCTAAATTTGTAAAAAAAATCCAGGGACATTATCAAGACAGCCAGTGGGTTGTATAAGTCCGCACTGCTGGTTCAACAGGACGAAAGTACAAGCTGTTAAAAAAAAAAAAAAAAGGCTATGGAGGATGCTGTCTGGAACGAATTAATACCAGAGACTGAATTTATGAACTGTTCCCACAGAGACTGAACCTGTAAACTGATTCCACTGAGAGTATGTTTGTAAACTGTTATATGACGTTGACTCCATTGAGAGTATATCTGTAAATTGTTATATGACGTTGACTCCATCGAGAGTATATCTGCAAACTGTTTATATAAAGTTGAAGATTGTATGTTTAACGGGATTCTGTAAGTAATAAGCTAGGAAGGGAGGAGTGTTGTGTATGTAACCGTTTACCTTTAAGGGAACTATAGAATGTAACCGTTCGCCTTTAAGAGCACTACTTTAGGGTGGCACTATCTATTGGCTCATGTATACTGTAATACCGATAGTGACCACACCAGTATATAAGGGTTGTGATACGTTAACTAGGGCAGAAATCGCCCAGACCTCTGAATAGTAAAGACCTGTTTTGTTTGTACTCCTAAAGTCTCTGAAGTTATTTACTGCACAACTTACAGACTTTACAGTTATGATAGGACATATTGTGATGGATTGTTTCCACTGGTCAGTAAGACTGTAACAAGAGATAATAATTACAAAAATTAACAGGGTTGGTTAGAGAAAAATCTGTTTACAGTTGTTGAAGCATAGAACATAAATAATTTAAAACAGAATTGAATAGCTGCTTGCAAAATAGTAAAAGGAGATGTGGAGCAGGCAGAAGGGGATTACACTAGGTGGCTCATGTGGAGCAATATACCAGTGCAATTTAAAAAAAATTAAATCTTTGAATGTGGGTGTCGCTGTCAAGGCTGACATTTATTGGTGATGGGCTGCCATCTTGAACTGCTGCAGTTCATATGGTGAAGGTGTTCTCACAAAGCTCATCAGGGAGGGAGTTCCAGCATTTTGACCCAGCGATAATGAATGAACGGCAATATATGTCCAAGTCAGGATGGTGTATGACTTGGAGATGAAGTGTTCCCATGCACCTGCTGCCCTTGCCCTTCTAGGTGGTGGAGGTCGCAGTTTTGGGAGATGCTGCCGAAGAAATCACACCTGAAGTGACTTGGGATGCCTTTCTACGTTAAAAAGGTGCTATATAAATGCAAGTTATTGATGGGTCAATCTATGATACATCTTTCTATGATTTTATTAATTTGTTATTTCCATTTATTTACTACTAGCTGAAGTGCCCGGCAGTGCCGAGGCTTTTTCGAGGGCATGTTGTTGTTGGAAGAGAGAGAGCGCGCGCGACTGGGGGGAAGAGAGAGAGCGACTGGGGGGGAAGAGAGAGAGAGGGGAGGGGGAGGGAGGGAGGGCGGGGAAGGGGGGGAGGGGGGAAAGGGAGGGCGGGGGGGGGGAAAGGGAGGGCGGGGGGGGGAAAGGGAGGGCGGGGGGGGAAAGGGAGGGCGGGGGGGGAAAGGGAGGGCGGGGGGGGGAAAAGGGAGGGCGGGGGGGGGAAAGGGAGGGCGGGGGGGGGAAAGGGAGGGCGGGGGGGGGAAAGGGAGGGCGGGGGGGGAAAGGGAGGGCGGGGGGGGAAAGGGAGGGCGGGGGGGGAAAGGGAGGGCGGGGGGGGAAAGGGAGGGCGGGGGGGGAGAAAGAGGGCGGGGGGGGAGAAAGAGGGCGGGGGGGGAGAAAGAGGGCGGGGGGGGGAAAGAGGGCGGGGGGGGAAAGAGGGCGGGGGGGGAAAGAGGGCGGGGGGGGAAAGAGGGCGGGGGGGGAAAGAGGGCGGGGGGGGGAAAGGGAGGGCGGGGGGGGGAAGGGAGGGCGGGGGGGGGAAAGGGAGGGCGGGGGGGGGAAAGGGAGGGCGGGGGGGGGAAAGGGAGGGCGGGGGGGGGAAAGGGAGGGCGGGGGGGGGAAAGGGAGGGCGGGGGGGGGAAAGGGAGGGCGGGGGGGGGAAAGGGAGGGCGGGGGGGAAGGGAGGGCGGGGGGGGGAAGGGAGGGCGGGGGGGGAAAGGGAGGGCGGGGGGGGGAAAGGGAGGGCGGGGGGGGAAAGGGAGGGCGGGGGGGGAAAGGGAGGGCGGGGGGGGAAAGGGAGGGCGGGGGGGGAAAGGGAGGGCGGGGGGGGAAAGGGAGGGCGGGGGGGGAAAGGGAGGGCGGGGGGGAAAGGGAGGGCGGGGGGGAAAGGGAGGGGGGGGAGGGAGGGCGGGGGGGGGGGGGGGGAGGGAGGGCGGGGGGGGGAAAGGGAGGGCGGGGGGGGAAAGGGAGGGCGGGGGGGGGGGGGAGGGAGGGCGGGGGATCCTCCCCGAGGGTCGCGCCCCCCCCCAAGGTGAAGACCGCCGATTGCGCGCGCAGCAGGAGCCGAGACGTGGCGTCTCTCTCTGGCTCGGCCGGCGGGCCCGGTTGCCAGGGTAACCGTGACGCTGACCAAGCCCCGCCCCCCGGCCGAGCCAGAGAGACGCCGCGTCTCAGCTGCTCCTGCTGCGCGCCCCCCCCCCCCCGAGGGTCGTGGCCACCCCCCCCCCCCCCCGAGGGTCGTGGCCACCCCCCCCCCCCCCGAGGTGAAGACCGCCGATTGCGGCTGTGCGAGACGGCTGGCGGGGCCGGTTGCCAGGGTAACGCTGGACGCTCAGCAAGCCCCGCCCCCCGGCCGAGCCAGAGAGAGACGCCGCGTCTCAGCTCCTGCTGCGCACGCACCCTAGCGGCGCTGGGCTGAGGCTCGGCCCTCCAGCCTTCGAGTGGGGCCGGGGGGTGCCTAGCTCGGGCGTGGGTGCAGAGGAGACGCCGAGGCTTCTAGGCCTACCTGGAAAAACGGGGAAAGGTAGGAAAATTAATGAGATTAGATAAGTTAATTACTTTCTAAATCATTTTTTTTAAAAACAATATGTGTTTTAAAAGCAACGTTTTTTTTTAAGACGCAGAAAGCGGGAAAAGGGAAAAGTTTGGAATCAAGATGGCGGCGACTCACCTCGGTTCAGAAGGATAAGGCCCGGCCACACACGCACCGATTGGCCCGGCGGCACACGCCAGCAACCCGGCGTACAATTGGTCGAGCTCGCGGTCACTCTGTCGCTAATGAGCGGATAATGAGATGCTAATGAGCGGAATGTTAAGGTTTTTGGGATACCGCGGGCGCGATTTTAGCCCGGCTGAAACGTAAATACGCTTAAAACCGTCTCGGAAGCGTAAGCTTTCTTTGGAGGTAACGCGCGCGTAGGTACGCCCTGTAACTTTCGAGCGCATACCCGACAGACGCACACGCGATGACAGAATGACAGACAGACAGACAGAAGTACCGATTTATATATATAGATGATGCATCTCAGCCATTTCTCATTGCTTTAGTTGTAACACTGTGTTTACTATATAGTATTACTATGACATGTCATGCTAAGAGTTTTGAGGAATGGATGTAATCAAGAACTCAATTTACTATTTTATCAACAAGGGGGAGAGATTGTACACATTTCCTCCCTCTTACTTTAGGTCTCCCTACATTGCTCGTGCACTACATGGAAGCCAACTATAGATTAGGGGTGCCTGGAAGTGGGTCTTCAGCCTGCTACAGCAGGGAAATGTGCAAGACAAGTGAAGCTTCAAATGGAAGCGGAAAGAAAAGAAGTTTAAAAAAAAACCACAAATTTGCTCAAGAAAACAAACTCCTTGGGACATATATGTGTGGCAATACTTCAACTAAAGGCCCCCTTTGCAATCAAAAACATACCTCGCCCTCTCCTGGGCCCATGAAACTCAGTTCTTTTGCTGGTTGTCTTCTCTTTGTGAGGGCCACTTCCACCTGACTTTGTATCTTCACCACCATGGGTAACACCGCCTTCTCCTCTCAAATCCTGTACCTTCATCATTCCAGGGTTCCCAAGGGATTTTAGGGAATGTTCCAACTCTGTTTTGCAGATATGTCTGTTTCCTAATAGCTGACTGTGGTCAAATTCTGAGATTAGCAGAGAACTGTTAAAATTCTCTCTGCCACAGCAGCCAGTTCCTGTAATCTACAAAAATTAAGTAAAACAGCATGTTTACTTGATAAGATATTACTTGGGCAATATTCATGAGAGTGTATATTTAAGTAAAATTACACTGTACCCAAAGAAAAAAAGTTTTTAAATTCCCAAGTGATTACTAACATGTTACTTTTACAAAATGAATAGAATATTGTTATTCATTTATGAGTATTAAAAATAATTTACGAACATGCACAGTCAGGAGGTTTCTGCTACAAGTGGTGGTGAAGTTACATGAGTTTGGTTAGGCGGTAACAGCAGAGGTGAAAGATAATACTAGTGTTAGCAATAAAGGGGATTCCTGCATTAACAACAAAACCATTTACCATACTTCAGTTTGTCAATATTTTCTGCTTACGTGATATCTCGATCAACCACTAATCTCAAATTATCACAGAATAATTACCACAAAGTATTTATGTAGAAGGAAATCAAAAGTTCAAAACAACCATTTTTGAAAAAAAAAAATCACACAAAAAGTGGATTTAACACAAAACCATGGCTTTTCACCTTAAAAATTAATTGTGATGGGAATTTTAGAAACACTTTCTGGATGGAAACACCCAGTATCACATCTGTGCCACTAATATTTTTTGTGGATTTTCCCTGTTCAGAGACACATTAGTGCTGGGAAACAAAATACTTTCACTTTCTGTGTCCAGTGTCAGCTCCCTCTACTGTACTTTGTCCAAACATACCTTAATCCCACTTCCAGAAGAATTTACAGCACTACTCTGATTTATTTGCCACTTAGAAAACAAGTCATCCTTTTGTTAAGGACGCAACATTTCTTTTCATGCAATGAAGCTAAAGTGAGCAATCTATGATCGCAAACTCCAGGAGTGTCACTTGATTAGGAGAGAAAAAGATCATAAATTTAATGGTAGTTTTGTACTGACAAATATTGTCCATCATGAATTCGGTTGAGACTGCTTGAACTCAATTCACATCCTTAGAGTTGCCAGAGACAGGTGACTTCCATCCCATCAATCTGGGATGATTTTGAACCTACTGCAACAGCCAGTTCCCCCAAGTACTTCAGCTTAAAAATCATTTGATGAGGGCACTTTGTGCTCATGGTTCCCCTCATGGTGAGCTCTTGATCTTGACAGAGACAAAGTACTTCTTTCAGAGAAAGAGGGAGGGAGCGGGGGGGGGGGGGTGCAGTGCGCGAGAGCTGGATGGCACGCGCGAGAGAAATGGATAGAGCGCGAGTTAAATCGGAGACAGATATGAAGATAGAGGGAGAGAGAGGTAGAAATAAAGTAAGACATCATAGAAATTTACGGCACAGAAGGAGGCCGTTCGACCCATCGTGTTTGTGCTGGGACATTTGAAGATAGAGAGATAGAGTTGAATTAATTATAAAGCAGCTAGATGAATCTTAAAATGGCTAATGGAAAGCAGAAGGCCCTCGTTGTAAAAGAATAAAAGCACAGGAGAAAGAGGAGGACTAGATTTCTGTACAGGTCTGTTATGGAACTTCCCATATTTGTCGTATTAATAAATTACACGGAGACGTGCATTTCATAATTCAAAATTTACAGGCAACCCCAAAATATGTAACTAGGTGACCAAATGCACAGGTTAAAGCATTGAAATGTATCTGCAAAAGTAAGAGACTCATCTGATCTTCAAAAAACCAAACAGGTTCAAAGAAGAGTGACAAGGATTATTTTGTAAATGAGCAACACGAGGATAGTAGGACAAAATACAGGTTGGTTCTTAGCAGAAGAACCAAAAGGAGGCATGATCCATGACTTTGTTATTCTAAGGGTATGGATAACATGCTATATATCAATGATTTAGACTTTAATATAGGAGGCATGATTAAGAAGTTTGCAGATGATACAAAAAATGGCTGTGTGGTTGATAGTGAGGAAGAAAGCTATAGGCTGCAAGAAGATATCGATCGACTGGTCAGGTGGGCAGAAAAGTGGCAAATGGAATTAAATCCGGAGAAATGTGAGGTAATGCATTTGGGGAGGGCTAACAAGACAAGGGAATATACAATAAATGGTAGGATACCGAGAAGTGTAGAGGAACAGAGGGACCTTGGAGTGCATGTCCACAGATCCCTGAATGTAGCACGACAGGTAGATAAGATAGTTAAGAAGGCATACGGGATATGTTCCTTTAATTAGCCGAGGCATAAGAGCAGGGAGGTTATGTTTGAACTGTATAAAACACTAGTTAGGCCACAGCTAGAGTACTGCGTACAGTTCTGGTCACCACATTACAGGAAAGATGTGATTGCATTAGAGAGGGTACAGAGGAGATTTACGAGGATGTTGCCAGAACTGGAGTATTTTAGCTTTGAGGAAAGATTGGATAGGCTGGGGGGGGGGGGGGGGGGGGGGTTTGGAATAGAGGAGGCTAAGGGGAGACTTAATTGAGGTGTATAACATTATAAGGGGCCTAGATCAAGTAGATAAGAAGGACCTATTTCCCTTAGCAGAGGGGTCAATAACCAGGGGGCATAGATTTAAAGTAATTGGTAAAAGGATTAGAGGGTAGTGGAGGAGAACTTTTTCCACCCAGAGGGTGGTGAAGGTCTAGAACTCACTGCCTGAAAGGGTGGTAGAAGCAAAAACCCTCATCACATTTAAAAAGTACTTGGATATGCCCTTGAAGTGGTGTAACCTACAAGACTATGGACCAAGAGCTGGAAAGTGGGATTAGGCTGGATAGCTCTTTTTCATCTGGCATAGACACTATGGGCCAAATGGTCTCCTTCTGTGCCATAAATTTCTATGATTCTAACATGGATGTAACCTGGCTGTTTGATTTAGATTTTCAGCCAAAAGAGCAAAACTAAAAACATGCGGATTTCTCCACCCCAACAGAAGATGTAGGGGATAAACACTGATCAAAAGTAGTTAATGCCACATTATCTCCTTCAAAAGCAGCTAGCAAATGTCTGGCTATGAAAGGAACTGAAGGTTATAGGGCCAATATATGGATCTATGATTTAATATTCTATAGCCCAACTGCTCCATTCTTATTCTGACCACTGCAATGCCATCTGTGTACAGAGTAATGTTGAAGGATATTCCGAAGGATATCAATTCACGACTTCATGATATTTTGAACTGTACATTGTCTGATGGAAAGAACACCAATATTTTTTTCTGTTCCATTTTTCTTTATTGAAAACAAAGGAAATGTTATATAATTGCATGGCTTTACGCCTTGTTGAGTGCTGTTCTCTCTATCATGGTTTACCTCTTCAAGTCCCAGCTGTTCCATTGAATCACAATATACTTCACTGTCTGAATCGCTTGTGACGTGCTGAATTCCTGAAAGCTCACCGACTTGGTTTTCCACTCCATCTATAAAATTAAAAAGGACGAATAAAACAAGCCATGAGTAGTAATAAATTAAGATGTCAATAAGTTGAGGCAACCAATGCACGATATAAAAACTTAACCAAACACCACCAAACAAAATGTCTCATACAAAATGTTAGGATTTTAAAATTATTAATGCATAATACAGGGTTAATTCGTAAAGTGAAAATATGTCTTAAAAAAAACTTGGTTATTCTCATTGAAATTTTAAACATGAATCTGTTGATTATATTAACAAATTCGATGCAACTTATTACTGTATAGGCACTTTCTTAAATTAAAAATGCATTTCACAGTTGGTTTTCTTCCTCTTGCAGTCTATTAGGAGATTTTTTTTTTTTTTAAAAAGCAGATATCAATTTCAGGAACATGCAATATATACGCTGATGTTGCTAACCTCTGCATTGCCCTTTTTTCATTTAAAATCTAGGTGAAGAATAAAGGCCCAGATTGTAGGACACGACCAGGGTTGAAAAGTGTAGAAAGGATGAAGTAAATCACAAAGCATTGGTTAAGCAACACCAAGAATGGATTTTAAAAGAATGTAGATTATAGGAGGAAAGGGAAGGAAGACTAAGGAAATACAGAGTTCTGCAATTTCAAGAACCTGGAGAACAAGGACTCAATGTGTTGAGTGTTGAGTCTGGATTTTAACAGTGTGAGGATGCAGGAAGCAGGAAGATTGTGTATGGCAATATATTAAGAGCTAAGGAAGAATGAGAAAGAGGAATTGTACACCATCAATAAAATAAAAGGCTGCGACAGAGAAAGAGAAGTCGGGAGACAGGGGGTAAGAGAAGAAGCAAATCAGCCAAGCTTTTTAAAAAAAAAAAAATATCCTGTCCACGAATTTGAGAGTTACCTGAAGAGACTTCAGATTTGGGAGCAGTATTCAAACCTTTGGACTTGAATTTAATAGAGAGGTACTAGTGGCCTTGCTCACAGGCCTACAGCATGGTTGTGATGCCTGTCTGTTAAACTGACCCATGCGTTTAAGGCCAAAGTTTTAAATAGACAAATACAGGTAATTGTAGTTACATATAAACTGCTGAGGCCAATTAGAGAGCAGTTGGAAATGCTTGTAATTTTCAGGCTCCAGTTCAATCAATGGCACTTTCCCCCCTCCCGCACCCCCCCACACCAAGAAAAGCATAGCATCTGGTGTGATGGACATGGCTAGACCCAAGACGTTTATGAGTTGTTGAGGAAGGGAAAAAAGGTTTGGCATGAAAGAGCTTTTTGGATATAATTCAGCAATGGTGGAGATATGAAAGTTCAGAGGAAATAGTGAAGCTATGAATTCTAAGTATAGCAAAAACTTAGTGTAGAATACATAAACATAAATAATGTAGCATTAATGGTACGACATAGGTACATTCCAAGGCAATCCATTTAGCTGAAGCAAGCTTACTGAGCAAATGGAAAACGACTAGGGCGCTATCAAAGAACTAGTCCATGGCATTCACTTTAAATAGTATTTCCCTGAAAAATTTTTTTATTTTTTTATTTTTTTTTTTAAATTTTTTTAAAATTAAAACAGCAGGACACATCAGATGGTTAGTAGTTAGCCCTTACAAAATTTCCTTTTCTAATCATCAGGATACACAAAAACAAATCACTAAAATTTACTGTTGTCAGCATCATCACTGGTTAGGGAATATAAATGTGTTAAAAAAATTCAACATAAAATTATGTTAAACAGATTCATTCTGGGTGCAAGCATATGTGAGGGACAACTGAACAGCTGCTACTAGTTTAGCGTTGTTTACCCAGTCTCTATACCTAAGGAATTATGAATTAAAGGTAAAGATGATGGATTTATCTTGAATTTTCCCAGAATGTGTGATTTCATGAGGAAGTATTATACATTAAAAACATCAAAGCAATTTTCTTTTTCCAAAATAGATTTATCAAATTTTACCATTATTCATTGTAAAAACAAATTTTATGCAAATGTAGATCAAAAGCATAAATTTCTCTCTGCTCTGTCAGTTTCATGCTAACGGAGTAAACATCAAAGTGTGAGAACAAACTGCATTATTAATGAAATGAATAAAGCTTTGTAATCATGGACAATATTCCTTGGAACCATGTTTGGCCATGGTTTCAGAATGCTGCTGAGAAGTTATTTCGAGCCATACCGATTTCACCATTGAGATCAGGCTGTTGTCTGGTTTGAACCACTGTTTTCTTTTCCCCCTCTTGGTCCTCAGCATTCAGCGCTGACTTAGGATTCGGAAGACCATTGTGGGTACAAGGGTTTGCTATCTCCCCAGCAATGTCTTGGGAGAGTACGAGTCCTGGTTTCACATCTTCTAATTTCACATCTGCTGGCCCCTGGGTTATGCTCTTCAGTTTCACTACTTCATTTTCTTCTACAAGAAAAACACAGAAAGAGCAATATTTTAACAAATGGATGCAAATTAGCTAAAAAAAATGTTTAAAGCTTTACTTTCAACAGTAAAACACAGCTAAAAATTGATGCCACTTCCCCTCTCCCCATTTATACTTCAACACACTTCTACAAAAGGACAAGAGCAGTAGCTATGAGGGGAAAGGTAGGGCAGCAGCAACAGGGCCTTGGTGAGACCACATCTTGAGTATTGTGTGCAGTTTTGGTTGCCTTATCTGAGGAAGGATGTTCTTGCCATGGAGGGAGTGCAGCAAAGATTCACCAGACTGATACCTGGGATGGCAGGGATGACGTATGGAGAGAGATTGGGTCGATTGGGCTTGTATTCGCTAGAGTTTAGAAGAATGAGAGGGGATCTCAAATGAAATTTATAAAATTCTAACAGGCCTAGACAGACTAGATGCAGGAAGGATGTTCCCGATGGCAGGGGAGTCCAGAACCAGGGGTCACAGTCTAAGGATAAGGGGTAAGCCATTTAGGACTGAGATGAGGAGGAATTTCTTCACCCAGAGAGTGGTGAACCTGTGGAATTCTCTACCACAGGAGGCCGTTGAGGCCAATTCATTAAATATATTCAAGAAGGAGTTAGATATATTTCTTAAGGCTAAGGGGATCAAGGGATATGGGGAGAAAGCAGGGACAGGGTACTGAGTTTGGATGATCAGCCATGATCTCATTGAATGGCAGAACAGGCTCGAGGGGCCGAATGGCCTACTCCTGCTCCTATCTTCTATGTTTCTATGTAACATCCCATCTGATGCCCCACAAAAATAAACAGCGCAACTCGTGGATCATGTAACAGCAGCATCAAGACAAAAAATGGTAAGCGAGAAGGCTGGGAACAGATTAACAAATCATATTTTTAGCTGGGAAACATTGCCAAATAGGGAAATTCAAAAAAGGACAAGTAGGGAAGGAATTATCGTACAATTATCGTACTTGTACATATCCTTTTCATCGTATTCTGCAGATCTTCCCCATTCAGGACTAGCTATTTTGAATTGTACTTGCATTTTAGGGATGGTGGGGAAGAAACAGATGAAAATCTCTGATGTTTAAAGCATGGAGATGTGAAAATATCTTGCATCCAATGCGATGTATCAAGTATCTTTCATTTATTTGATTTTTCTGTATAAATTATTCTCCTGCATCTTTTCATTACACCTACAAATCTTTATTTACTTATTTATAATCAACACCAGTTCCTCCTACCTCCACCTGGACCATGACCCCACTACCGAACATCAAACCACCGTTTCCAAGACTGTCACTGACCTCATCTCCTCTGGAGATCTTCCCCCCGCTGCCACCAACCTCATAGTTCCCCAACCCCGCACAGCCCGCTTCTACCTCCTTCCCAAGATCCACAAACAGGACTGCCCTGGTAGACCCATCGTTTCAGCCTGTTCTTGCCCTACGGAACTTATCTCTTCCTATCTTGACTCTATCTTTTCTCCCCTTGTCCAGTCTCTTCCCACCTACATCCGCGACTCTTCGGACGCCCTCCGCCACTTTAACAGTTTCCAGTTTCCTGGCCCCAACCGCTTCCTTTTCACCATGGACGTACAATCCCTCTACACCTCCATCCCCCACCCGGATGGCCTGAGGGCACTCCACTTCTTCCTTGAACAGAGGCCCGACCAGTCCCCATCCACCACGACCCTCCTCCGCCTGGCTGAACTTGTTCTCACATTGAACAACTTCTCCTTTAACTCCACTCATTTCCTCCAAATCAAAGGCGTTGCCATGGGTACCCGCATGGGTCCTAGCTATGCCTGCCTTTTCGTGGGCTATGTGGAACAATCTTTGTTCCAGTCCTACTCGGGTCCCCTCCCTCACCTCTTTTTCCGATACATTGATGACTGTATCGGTGCCATTTCCTGCTCTCGCCCCGAACTTGACAATTTCATTCACTTTGCCTCCAATTTCCACCCTGCCCTCACCTTCACATGGTCCATCTCTGACTCTTCCCTTCCCTTCCTCGACTTCTCCGTCTCCATCTCTGGGGATAGGTTATCGACCAATATTTACTACAAGCCCACTGACTCCCACAGCTACCTGGACTACACTTCCTCCCACCCCGCTTCCTGTAAGGACTCTATTCCATTCTCCCAGTTTCTCCGCCTCCGCCGTATCTGCTCCGACGATGCCACCTTCCACACCAGTGCTTCAGACATGTCTTCCTTTTTCCGCAACCGAGGATTCCCCTCTACCGTGGTGGACACTGCCCTCGACCGTGTCAGTTCTATCTCCCGCACCTCTGCCCTCACCCCTGCCCCTCCCTCCCGGAACCACGATAGGGTTCCCCTTGTCCTCACCTTTCACCCCACCAGCCTCCACATTCAACGGATCATCCTCCGGCATTTCCGCTACCTCCAAAGTGATCCCACCACCAAACGTATCTTCCCCTCCCCTCCCCTTTCAGCATTCCGCAGGGACCGCTCTCTCCGAGACACCCTAGTCCACTCCTCTATCACCCCAAACAGCCCTTCCCCTTCGCCTGGCACCTTCCCGTGCAAGCGGAGGAGGTGTAACACCTGCCCCTATACCTCCCCCCTCCCCACTGTCCAGGGCCCCAAACACCCCTTCCAGGTGAAACAGCGATTTACTTGTACTTCTCGCAATCTAGTATACTGTATTCGCTGCTCACGATGCGGTCTCCTCTACATTGGGGAGACCAAACGCAGATTGGGTGACCGCTTTGCGGAACACCTCCGTTCAGCCCGTAAGGGTGACCCCGAGCTTCCGGTCGCCTGTCATTTCAATTCACCGCTCCATTCCCACTCGGACCTCACCGTCCTTGGCCTCTTGTACTGTTCCACGGAAGCTCAACGTAAACTCAAGGAACAGCACCTCATCTTCCGATTAGGCACTCTGCAGCCTTCCGGTCTCAATATCGAGTTCAACAATTTCAGATCATAACCTCGGCCCCTATTTCATTTTTACTTATATTTTTCCACTCCTTTCCTCTCCCCCCCCTTTCCTTTTGTTTCTCTCTCACACCTGGCAGCTATCTTTTGCCCTGCCAGTACACTTTACACCTAATCCCAGCCTATTACCATCTCGTCTAGCTTCTAATCTCTTTTACTTCTTTTGGTTCTTTTATTCTTTTGTCCGATCGCAGCCCTGCCTTCGATCTAGTTCCTTTTCTCTCCAGTTTTGAAGAAGGGTCAAACCCGAAACGTCAACTCAAATTTCTCTCCACGGATGTTGCCTGACCTGCTGAGTTTTTCCAGCATTTTCTGTTGTTATTTCGGATTTCCAACATCTGCAGTATTTTGCTATCGTACCAGTTACATTTTGCCTTCTTTCAGTTTTCATTGTTTATTCACAGTTAATCGCTACTGGGGCTTCATCATTAAAATGAAGAGTTTCTACCTGGGTTTGAAGCATTATAATCAACTATTAACTATTATACTGTATACTTAGGTTTCAATAAAGCCCTTTCAACACTTCAGAGAAATACTTCAATTTCCTCAAGGGGGAGCAATTACTACATTATAATGGCACCATTACAAAATCCTTTAGAAACTGCTGGAGCTGCACTTGATAAGCTCTTTATCGAGACAATCATGAGAAACATCTCAACAAATCTAAAAAACCACACCCAGAACAACATCTGCTAAGTATAGGTGAAGACGACCATTTGGTCTATCTAGCTCATCCTTCCACAGTAAACTATGGTATCTCAATCACAATATCCAACTGCCTCTTGAATGACTCCAGAATTCTGCCTCCGCTACTCTACCTAGGCGACCATTACAAGTATTAATCACTTTTTCCGTGAAAAAGTACTTCCTGACAACAGTTTGTCCCTTAGTCCTATAGTTTTAGTAAACTTGACATGCTGCTAAGGATTAACCTTTTCAATTATACTTCTGGTCTTGCATACCTCTATAAAATCACTCTAATTTCCCTCCTGTCATGGCTTAGGAGTCCAAGCTCTTCTAACCTTTCAACTTTACTCACCCCTATACTTTAGAGTTCAGTCTATTGGCTCTTCTCTGCCCTGTTTCCAGAGCTTGGATATTTTCTGGTGTCCTGGTGACCAGAGCTGAACACATTATTCAGAGAATTATACAACTTCAGCACAATGGCCTCAGAGTTATACACGACTGATTTGGCAAAATAGCTCAGCCCTCATTACCTGCAGCTCTGCAATGTTTGGATATGGTCAGTGTAGAGTCCATCACTCTCAGATCTCTTTCAGCCTTTTTCCTTCTGGTTCAACTTCATTCACTAATTATATCCTCCATTTTTCCCCCATCCCAATGTATAATACCTTGTACTTATCTATACTGAATTTTATCTGTCATAGTTTGACCCACTTGTAAGTATTATCGAGGTCCTGTTGTAACTCTTTGACTGTTTCATCAGACTCTAATGACGTTCGGCATCAGCTGTGAATGTGACCAATCAGATCAGGAACAGTCAGAAAAAGCACTGATCCGGAGGCCACACTAGGTAGAATGCACCAGTCTAACATCACTCCCCTAACTACTTCCTCTCTTTCAGCCAATTCTTTATTCAACTCTCAAGGTTTGCCTAGGATAGCCACTGCTTTAAGCTTGTATAGCAGTCTTTCATATGGATGAAAGATGTTATCATTAGTGTTTTGAAGTACTAACATAGATCAGTGAGAAAAAAAGAGTAAAAAGAAACATCAAATGCTTTTAGCTTACATTTTCAAATCAAATGTTATATCAATAGAAAGTGGTGACAATATCTGAGTAATTTATCAAGTACAGTGCTTATTTTTATCCTATGACTGCACTCTGCAGTCCTACCTATTATCCCTGCCATTGGTTTTGGAGCATTGAACTTGACCTTCAATTTAAATGGTGTTCTAAGAGATTAAACAAACCATTTGCATTTTGTTGCAACTCAACAGTACTGAATTATGCAGTATTTTGAATCAACAATCTTGCATATTAACATTACACAGCAAATTCATTTAGCAGTCATGACAAGTCTGCATATGGTTTGATATTCTTCAAGTAATTAGGTCAAAAGCCCAAACCACAAGGCATGAAATAACAGCCTGCCATCTGTATCTGGCAGACAAATTTCTGATGACTGCAGTTGGAGGTTTGAGGCGTGTCTCCTACTCTAAACAGGCATAATTACGCAAACTAACATTCTTTGAGAGATTGGGTTGATTAGCCTTATATTCGCTGGAGTTTAGAAGAATGAGAGGGGATTCGCATTGAAACTGATAAAATTCTAACAGGACTAGACAGACTAGATGCAGGAAGGATGTTCCCAATGGCGGGGGAGTCCAGAACCAGGAGTCACAGTCTAAAGATAAGGGGTAAGCCATTTAGGACTGAGATGAGGAATTTCTTCACCCAGAGAGTGGTGAACCTGTGGAATTCTCTACCACAGAAGGCAGTTGAGGCCAATTCATTAAATATATTCAAGAAGGAGTTAGATATATTTCTTAAAGCTAAAGGGATCAAGGGATATGGGGAGAAAGCAGGAACAGGGTACTGAATTTGGATGATCAGCCATGATCTCATTAAATGGCAGAACAGGCTCGAGAGGCCGAATGGCCTACTCCTGCTCCTATCTTCCATGTTTCCATGTTTCTTCAGATCTCAAGTGGGCCAGTAAGACTTGCAAACAAAAAAATTTTGGCAATATTCAGATCAAATTTTGACTTGCCAATGTTTGCTTGTCTATTATTTTTGCACTTCAAAATTCATCAATTGTTTTGCAGAATACGTCTAGATTTTATCTGGTATAATTAGCAAAAGTGTTCTTGAAAGTATACATAAGAGCGCAAACTGATGGCTCAGAGCATTTACTAATATGAGTATTTGTGCTCTGGAGATCAAGAATGTCTGAAGTTCAGTCCATGGATCTAGGAGTTAGATGATAATGGGCAGAGCAACAGTCAGGATGCTACAACAGAGGCTAAAGAAATAAACTTCTAGGGCTCCGACTCCTAATACCTATCCGATGACTCCTGCTAGAAGCATGCATCAGTTGAGAACAGGATCAGACTTAGTGGTGATGCAACTCTGGACTCTCACATAAATACAACAACTTACATTCATATAGCAACTTTAATGCAGCAAAAAATCCATTTTTTTTTTTTACATTGGATGTAGAACATGGGAAGGGGTAGAGGAGAAATTATGGAAAGGGATCAACTGCATTTTATGGAGGCTTTTGAAGGTGTCAAAGAACACAGCAAGACGGAGAAGTTTAGGGTAAGAGTTCCAGAGTCTGAGAGCATGAGTCATAGAGTAATACAGCACGGATAGAGGCCCTTCGGCCCATTGTGTCCGCGCCGGCCATCAAGCCCTGTCTAATCTAATCCCATATTCCAGCATTTGGCCCGTAGCCTTGTATGCTATGGCATTTCAAGTGCTCATCCAAATGCTTCTTAAATGTTGTGAGGGTTTCTGCCTCCACAACCCTTTCAGGCAGTGAGTTCCAGACTCCAACCACCCTCTGGGTGAAAAAGTTCTTTCTCAAATCCCCTCTAAACCTCCCGCCCTTTACCTTGAATCTATGCCCCCTAGTTATTGACCCCTCTACTAAGGGAAAAAGCTCCTCAGCATCCATCCTATCTATGCCCCTCATAATTTTGTACACCTCAATCATGTCTCCCCTCAGCCTCCTCTGCTCCAAGGAAAACAAACCCAATCTGCCCAGTCTCTCTTCATAGCTGAAGCGCTCCAGCCCTGGTAACATCCTGGTGAACCTCCTCTGCACCCTCTCTAACGCGATCACATCCTTCCTGTAGTGTGGCGACCAGAACTGCACACAGTATTCCAGCTGTGGCCTAACCAGTGTTTTATACAGCTCCATCATAACCTCCTTGCTCTTATATTCAATGCCTCAGCTAATGAAGGCAAGTATCCCATATGCCTTTTTTACCACCTTATCCACCTGTTCCGCCGCCTTCAGGGATCTGTGTACTTGCACACCCAGATCCCTCTGACCCTCCGTCTTGCCTAGGGTCTTTCCATTCATTGTGTATTCCCTTGCCTTGTTAGTCCCCCCAAAGTGCATCACCTCGCACTTTTCCGGGTTAAATTCCATTTGCCACTGTTCCGCCCATCTGACCAACCCATCTATATCGTCCTGCAGACTGAGGCTACCCTCCTCGCTATTTACCACCCTACCAATTTTTGTATCATCCGCAAACTTACTGATCATACCTTTTACATTCATATCCAAGTCATTAATGTAGACCACAAACAGCAAGGGACCCAGCACCGATCCCTGTGGTACCCCACTGGCCACAGGCTTCCAGTCACAAAAACAACCTTCGACCATCACCCTCTGCCTTCTGCCACTAAGCCAGTTTTGTATCCAATGTGCCAAGGCACCCTGGATTCCATGGGCTCTTACCTTCTTGACCAGTCTCCTGTGCGGGACTTTATCGAAGGCCTTACTGAAATCCATGTATACCACATCCACTACGTTACCCTCATCCACACACCTAGTCACCCCCTCAAAAAGTTCAATCAAATTAGTCAGACATGATCTTCCCTTGACAAAGCCATGTTGACTATCCCTGATTAATCCTTGCCTCTCCAAGTGGAGACAAATTTTGTCCCTCAGAATTTTTTCCAATAATTTTCCTACCACTGATGTTAGGCTCACTGGCCTGTAGTTCCCCGGTTTTTCCCTACTACCCTTCTTGAATAATGGTACTACATTAGCGGTTCTCCAGTCCTCTGGCACATCCCCTGTGGCCAGAGAGGTCCTGAATATATGTGTTAGAGCCCCCGCAATCTCTTCCTTTGCCTCACACAGCAGCCTGGGATACATTTCATCCGGGCCTGGGGATTTATCCATTTTTAGGCCAGCTAAAACCGCCAATACCTCCTCCCTCTCGATGTTAATATGTTCGAGCATATCACAGTCCCCCCGCCCTACTTCTATGTCTACATCGTCCTTCTCCATAGTGAAAACAGATGCAAAAAATTCATTTAGAACCCCTCCTACATCTTCCGGCTCCACACACAGATTGCCACTTTTGTCCCTAATGGGCCCTATTTTTTCCCTAGTTATCCTCTTACCCTTAATATACTTAAAGCCCTGTACAATTGCAGTAAGACTTCCTTACTCTTGTACTCCAACCCCCTTGCAATAAAGGCCAACATGCCATTTGCCTTCCTGATTGCTTGCTGTACCTGCATGTTAACTTTCTGTGTTTCCTGTACGAGGACACCTAAATCGCTCTGAACACTGACATCTTCGGATTTTCCTTTATTTTGCTCGCCAGTGTTATTTCATGGCCCCTCCTTGATCTCCTAATTTCTTTTTTAAGTATCCCCCTGCACTTTTTGTACTCCTCTAGGGCTTCCTCCGTCTTTAGCCTTTTGTATCTACCAAAAGCCCTCCTTTTTTTCCTAATCCATTCTCGTATATCCCCTGACATCCAAGGTTCCCTGTGGTTTTTGGAACCACTCTTGACCTTTACGGGAACATGTTGCCATTGTATGATCTCAATCTCCCTTCTGAAAGCCTCCCATTGCTCCGATGTGGATTTTCCTACAAGTAGCTGATCCCAGACCATTTTGGCCAGATCCTGCCTTATCCTATTAAAATCGGCCTTCCCCCAATTTAGAACCTTTATTTCCGGCCCATCCCTGTCCTTTTCCATGACCACCTTAAATCTTACCATATTATGGTCACTATCACCAAAGTGCTCACCTACTAGCACTTTTTCCACTTGGCCGGCCACATTCCCTAGAATTAGGTCCAGTACCGCCCCCTCTCTTGTCGGACTTTCTACATGCTGGCTCAAAAAGCTCTCCTGGATGCACTTTAAGAATTCTACACCCTCTGAGCCTTTCACACTCTGACTATCCCAGTTAATATTGGGAAGTTGAAATCCCCCATTATTATTACCCTATTATTTGCACATTTCTCTGAGATTTGCCTACATATCTGTTCCTCCATCTCCCCCTGACTGTTTGGAGGCCTATAGTACACTCCCAGCAAAGTGCTTGCCCCCTTTTTGTTTTTAAGCTCCACCCATATGGCCTCATTAGAGGACCCTGCTAATATATCATCCCTCCTTACTGCAGTAATTGACTCCTTAATTAATATTGCGACACCCCCTCCTCTTATACCTCCCCCTCTGTCTCGCCTGAAGATTCTGTACCCCGGAATATTGAGCTGCCAGTCTTGCCCCTCCCTCAACCATGTCTCCGTGATAGCAACAATATCATACTCCCATGTGTTTATCAACACCTTCAGTTCATCCACCTTATTTGCAAGACTCCTTGCATTAAAATAGATGCCATCCAGCCTTGCCCTTATATATTTGCCCTGTCTACCAAGCTGACTTGTTTTTTTCTCTATAATTGGCAGCACATCACCCCCTATTTCAGCTCCCCTCTGTATCCCATCTCCCTGCCAAGTTAGTTTAAACCCCCCCCAACAGTGCTAGCAAACCTCCCCGCAAGGATATTTGTCCCGCTCTGGTTCAGGTGCAACCCGTCCGACTTGTACAAGTCCCACCTTTCCCAGAAGCAGGCCCAGTGATCCAGGAAAGTAAAACCCTCCCCCCTACACCAACTCTTTAGCCACGCATTCATCTGCTCTATCCTCCCATTCCTATACTTACTAGCACGTGGCACTGGGAGTAATCCAGAGATTACAACCTTTGAGGTCCTGCTCTTTAATCTGTTACCTAGCTCCCTAAATTCTTGATGCAGGACCTCATCCCCCTTCCTTCCTATGTCGTTGGTCCCAATGTGGACCACGACCTCTGCCTGCTCCCCCTCCCCCTTAAGAATGCCCTGTAGCCGCTCAGTGACATCCCAGACCCTGGCCCCAGGGAGGCAACAAACCATCCTGGAGTCACGTTTGCGGCCACAGAAACGCCTATCTGTTCCCCTTACGATAGAATCCCCTACCACTATTGCTCTCCCACTCTTTTTCCTCCCTTTCTGAGCAGCAGAAGCGTCCCTGGTGCCAGGAAGCTGGCTGCTGCTGCCTTCCCCTGGTGAGTCATCCCCCTCAACAGTATCCAACTTTGGGTATAGACCCAAAGACTTTGCCACTGACTTCAGAATGGGGGAGGAAAGGGGGGGAAAAAAACACAGATCAGAGTTGGAAGAGGGGAGGGTGTTAATAGGGACACAGGGCTGGAGCAGATTACAGAAATCGGGAGAAATGAGGCAGTGAAAAGACGAGCACAAATATTTTGAAAATGGTGTGTGTGGTGGGGGGGGGGGGTGGGTGGGTGGGTGGGTGAGAGAGAGAGAAAAAGAAGAGGAAAATGAACAAATATCAATGCAAATAACAAGTTAGTACAATTTAGTGAGGGGGGGAGGAGATTCAGCAGAGGATATAAAATCAGCTACCTGGACATATCATCATTTTGACATATCAAAACAATAATACTCAATAAACAGGCGAGAATGACTCCATGCAGAAGTTTTATAGATTCTACAGGTCAATCAGACTGAGGGATGCCCAGGACATAGATGCAACCTTTGAAAAGTATGCAACAGAAAATGTGTCCTTGAAATGGGAGCACCGTTAATCCCTTGATTCCCCTAGAGTCCAAAAATCAACCTCTTTCAGCCCTTAATATACTCAAAGACTCAGCATCCACAGCCCTCTGGGGTAGAGAATTCCAAAGATTTACAACCCTCCGAGTAAAGAAATGCCTCCTCATCTCAGTCTTAAATGGCCGACCCCTTATCCTGAGACTATGCCCCCTAGTTCTGGACACTTCAGCCAGGGTAAACAACCTCTCAGCATCTACCCGGTCAATCCCCCTCAAAATCTTGTATGTTTCAATGAGACCACCTCTCATTCTTCTAAACTCCAGAGAGTATAGGTCCAATCTACTCAATCTCTCCTCATAGGACAACCCTTTCATCCCAGGGATCAATCTAATGAACCTTCGTTGCACCATCTCTAAGGCATGTATGTCCTTTCTCAGATAAGGAGACCAAAACTGTGCACGGTACTCCAGGTGTGTCGCACCAAAGCCCTGTACAATTGCAGTAAGACTTCCTTACTCTTGTACTCCAACCCCCTTGCAATAAAGGCCAACATGCCATTTGCCTTCCTGATTGCTTGCTGTACCTGCATGTTAACTTTCTGTGTTTCCTGTACGAGGACACCTAAATCGCTCTGAACACTGACATTTACTAGTTTCTCACCATTTACAAAAATATTCTGCTTTTCTATTCTTGCTACCAAAGTGAATAACCTCACATTTCCCCACATTATACTCCATCTACCACCATATTGCCCACTCACTTAACCTGTCTATATCCCTTTGCAGGCGCTTTGTGTCCTCCTCACAGCTTACTTTCCTACCTAGCATTGTATCAGCAGCAAATTTGGATACACTGCACTCGGACCCTTCATCTACATCATTAATATAGATTGTAAATAGCTGAGGCCCAAGCACTGATCCTTGCGGCACTCCACTAGTTACAGCCTGCCAACAGGAAAATTACCTGTTTATCCCTACTCTCTGTTTTCTGTCCATTAACCAACCCTCTATTCATGCTAGCATATTACCCCCAACCCCATGAGCCCTTACCTTGCGTAACAATCTTTTATGTGGCACCTTATCGAGCCTCCATCTTCTCAAAACAATTTAACCCTCCCAGAAAGTAACTGTTAAAAGGGTAAAAGGTTGAGTCTAATTATATTCTATGAAAAAATTATTTTCTTATTACAAGAAACGAATTCTACATAGTTGAATCAAAGTGAAGCATAAAAGACAGGTAAACAACTTAGAATCTTTCCCCATAAAATAGGCCCATTGTGGCTTTAATAAACACTAATTATATGATCAAGGACATTGTAAACACACAGGGGGAAAAAATTTGGTTGCTTTGCACCTCCAGTTAGTGCCCCGAGGGGGGCGCTAACAGGGCGCAAAGCAACTAGCGCCCGGGCGGGGTGCTGCCAACACCTCCCGTCAAATTCAGCAGGAGATTAGCGGTGGCGGTAGCGTCCTGCGGCACAGCGCCTCCTGGCGATTACTTCATCGCCCGCAAACTTGGCTCACGCCCCCTGACCGACCGCTGGACACTATGTCCGACAGGGTCAGGGTGGCGTTTCCGTGGCCGGGGCAGCAATAATTAAAGGGCAGGTGCCGGGCGGCTATTTTTTTTTGGGCCACCTGCCAGCACCTGCCCCCTCTGACCTCCTCCTGCGGGGCGCTTCCAGTAGCGCCCCGCCTCCTGCTTGGGGCGCTACCATTGAATTTCGGGCGCAGGGGTGCTAACTTATTTGGGGCGCTAAAAGTAGCGCCCCAGCGAAGTTATCTCCCCAAAGGGGGCGTGAGCCAATTTTCCCCCCACAAGTTGTTAGGAAAATCATCAATACTTTGTATCTTGGTTGGGGGATGGGGGGGAATAAAGGAAAAAATAAAAATCTGGCATTACTTCCTCTCCCCCCCCCTACACCTACACACACCCACTTTGTTTCTATCTACACTTCAATATTCCCTGTCCTTTGCAAGCCTGCTAGACATTTTCCAACTTTATATCTTAACATCACATCTGAGTGCACAAGGACAAACTCAGCCTCATCACTCATATTTTAAACATTGCTACTTTTGGGGTGCTACAGCTTTATTTTTATTCCCTTGAGACACAGTTTCTACATAAAATGATGGTATTTTTAAATACCAGTTCTGCACATCAATTTCTCTTCCGCACAAATCCTTCACCAAAAACATCTTTTACACAGATCATAAAACACTGCGTTTTCAAACAGATTGAAGGCAGGAAACAGATGTACCCAAGTCTCTGCCACAAAGTGATGTAATGCATAAAAAAGTTGACAGTTAACTTATTTATAGAAACTAAAGGATGCAGTACCATTAGTCCAAAATTTCATAATATCAAAAAGGAAGCACATTGAGAGAATTTCACCTTTCCATCACAATTGCTTTTCAAATGTAGAAAATAAATACTGTAAAGGAAATCGGCAAAGTGGGGGGGAGTAGCAATATTGATAACAAACACAATTACCTCAGTAGAAGAAGGGATTTCAGTATCGGTGATCAGGCAGAGGGAACACTATGGGTAGAGTTAAAGAACAGCAGAGGATGCAAGGCTCTGGTAGGAGTTGTTTACAGACCCCCTGATAGTAGTGATGTAGTGGGCGATGCATAAATAGAGAGATCAGGGAAGCATGTATCAAAAACATGTGGTTGTAATGGGAGATTTTAATTTTTACATAGACCGGGAGAAGCAGAACAGCTCAAGCAGTAAAGGCAATGAAGTTGTAAAATTTGTTCAGGACAGTTTTCTAGAACAATACGTTTTAAAACAGAGAAGGGAACAGGCCATACTGGATTTAGTGACGAGTCCACCAGCAGGACAGATCCACCAGAGGTGGCGGCACAGTGGTATAGAGTCAGAAGGGAGTAGCCCGGAGAGTCCTCAACATTAACTCCGGACACCATGAAGTCTCATGGCTTCAGGTCAAGCATGTGCAAGGAAACCTGCTGATTACCACCAACGCCCTCCTTCAGCTGTTGAATCAGTACTCCATGTTGAACACCACTTGGAAGAAGCACTGAGAGTAGCAAGGGCACAGAATGTACCCTGGGTGGGGGCCTCCAATGTCCATCAACAAGATTGGCTTGGTTGCACCACTACTGACTGAGCTGGCCGAGTCCTGAAGGACATAACTGCCAATCTGGGCCTGCGACAGGCGGGGAGAGAACCAACATGAGGGAAAAACCTACTTGACCTCGTCCTCACCAATCTATCTGTTGCTGATACATCTGTCCATGACAGCATTGGTAGCAGTGACCACCATACGGTCATTGTGGAAACAAAGTCCTGTCTTCACACTGAGGACACCCTCCATCGTATTGTGTGGCACTACCACCATGTTAAATGGGATAGATTCAGAATAGATCTAGCAGCTCAAAACTGGGCATCCATGAGGCGATGTGGGCCATCAGCAGCAGCAGAACTGTATTCCACCACAATCTGTAACCTCATGGCCCGGCATATCCCTCACTTTACCATTACCAACAAGGCAGGGGACCAACCCTGCTTCAATGAGGAGTGTAGAAGAGCATGCCAGGAGCAGCACTAGGTGTACCTAAAAATGAGGTGCCAATCTGGGGAACCTGCAACACAGGACTACATGCATGCTAAAAAGTGGAAGCAGCATGCTATAGACAGGGCTAAGCAGTCCCACAATCAACGGATCAGATCAAAGCTCTGCAGTCCTGCCACATCCAGTCGTGAATGGTGGTGGACCATTAAACAACTAACGGGAGGAGGAGGCTCCATGAATATCCCCATCCTCAATGATGGCGGAGACCAGCAAGTGAGTGCAAAAGACAAGGATGAAGCGTTTGCAACCATCTTCAGCCAGAAATGCAGAGTGGATGATCCATATTGGCCTACTCCCGAGGTCCCCACCATCACAGAAGCCAGTCTTCAGCCAATTCGATTCACTCCACATATCATCAAGAAACAGCTGAGCGCACTGGATACAGCAACGGCTATGGGCCCCGACAACATTCCGGCTGTAGTGCTGAAGACTTATGCTCCAGAAGTAGACGCGCCTCTAGCCAAGCTGTTCCAGTACAGATACAACAATGGCATCTACCCGACAAGGTGCAAAACTGCCCAGGTATGTCCTGTCCACAAAAAGCAGGACAAATCCAATCCGACCAATTACCCTCCCCATTAGTCTACTCTCAATCATCAACAAAGTGATGGAAGGCGTCATCAACAGTGCTATCAAACGGCACTTACTCACCAATAACCTGCTCACTGATGCCCAGTTTGGGTTCCGCCAGGACGACTCGGTTCCCGACCACATTACAGCCTTTGTCCAAACATGGACAAAAGAGCTGAATTCCAGAGGTGAGGGGAGAGTGACTGTCCTTGACATCAAGGCAGCATTTGACAGAGTGTGGCATCAAGGAGCCCTAGTAAAATTGAAGTCAATGGGAATCAGGGGGAAAACTCTCCACTGGCTGGAGTCATACCTAGCAAAAAGTAAGATGGTTGTGGTTGTTGGCGGTCAATCATCTCAGCCCCAGGACATCGCTGCAGGAGTTCCTCACGGCAGTGTCCTAGGCCCAACCATCTTCAGCTGCTTCATCAATGACCTTCCCTCCATCATAGGGTCAGAAGTGGGAATGTTCGCTGATGATTGCACAGTGTTCAGTTCCATTCACAACTCCTCAGACAATGAAGCAGTCCATGCCCGCATGCAGGAAGACCTGGACGATATTCAGACTTGGGCTGAGAAGTGGCAAGTAACATTTGCGCCACACAAGTGCCAGACAATGACTATCTCCAACAAGCGAGAGTCTAAGCACCACCGCTTGACATTTAGCGGCATTACCATCACCAAATTCCCTACCATCAACATCCTGGGGGTCACCATTGACCAGAAACTTAACTGGACCAGCCACATAAATACTGTAGCTACAGGAGCAGGTCAGAGGCTGGGTATTCTACGGGGAGTGTCTCACTTTCTGACTCCCCAAAGCCTTTCCACCATCTACAAGACACAAGTCAGAAGTGTGATGGAATACTCTCCACTTGCCTGGATGAGTGCAGCTCCAACAACACAAGAAGCTCGACACCATCCAGGACAAAGCAGCCCGCTTGATTGGCACCCCATCCACCACCTTAAACATTCACTCCCTCCACCGCCGGCGTACCATGGCTGCAGTGTGTACCATCTACAAGATGCACTGCAGCAACTCGCCAAGGCTTCTTTGGACCTGCAGAGCGACGGATCTGGGTGAGGAGCGAGGAGTGGCGGCAGTTTAAAAGCGGCGGATTCAGCGAGACCCGACCAGAGCAACAGACCTGGGTGAGGAGCGAGGAGCGGCGGCAGTTTAAAAGCGGCGGATTCAGCGAGGCCCGACCAGAGCGACAGACCTGGGAGTGGAGCGAGGAGCGCAGCGACTATAAAGGAGCAGCAAGCAGCGAGGCTTACCAACTCAGCAGCGGGAGAGAGGTGTAAAAAGTAATCAAAGTGTGATGTCACCAGGAAGCAGGTAAGTGATTGGTTGGTGAGTATTTCTCTTTTTTAAACTTTAACTCCGTGGTTTACAGTTACTAAGGTCTCTCTGGTGTAGCGGGGGCTGTTGGTAAACCATTTAACTGTAGTGTAATTAGTGGGATTGATTGATTTAATTTAAATTCAATTAATGAAAGGGTAAGTCATGGCAGGACAGCCCGGCCACGTGGTATGCTCCTCCTGCAATATGTGGGAACTCAGGGACACTTCCTGTGTCCCTGACAACTACATGTGCAGGAAGTGCATCCAGCTGCAGCTACTGACAGACCGCACTGCAGCTGCGATTGGATACACGCTGGAGCGTTCGCGATGCTCAGGACATTGTGAATAGCACGTTTACAGAGTTGGACACACCGCAGGTAGAGGTTGGACAGGAAGAAAGGGAATGGGTGACCAACAGGCGGAGTACTAGGCGCAGGCAGGTAGTGCAGGGGTTCCCTGTGGACATCCCCCTCTCAAACAGATACAGTGCTGTTGGGGGGGGATGGTTCATCAGAGGAAAGCAGCAGCAGCCAACTTCCTGGCACCAGGGGTGGCTCTGCTGCACAGCACGGGAGGAAAAAGAGTGGGAGAGCTATAGTAACAGGGGATTCTATTGTAAGGGGAATAGATAGGCGTTTCTGCGGCCGCAAACGAGACTCCAGGATGGTGTGTTGCCTCCCTGGTGCAAGGGTCAAGGATGTCTCAGAGCGGCTGCAGAACATCTTGGAAGGGGAGGGTGAACAGCCAGTTGTCGTGGTGCATATAGGCACCAACAATATAGGTGAAAAGCGGGATGAGGTCCTAAAAGCGGAATATAGGGAGTTAGGAGGTAAATTAAAAAATAGGGCCTCAAAAGGTAGTAATCTTAGGATTGCTACCAGTGCCACGTGCTAGTCAGAGTAGAAATAGAAGGATATTTCAGATGAGTACGTGGCTAGAGGAATGGTGCAAGGGGTAGGGATTCAAGTTCCTGGGACATTGGAACCGGTTCTGGGGGAGGTGGGACCAGTTCAAACCGGACGGTTTGCACCTGGGCAGGGCTGGAACCGATGTCCTAGGGGTAGTGTTTGCTAGTGCTCTGGGGGAGGGTTTAAACTAAAATGGCAGGGGGTTGGGAACCTGAGCAGGGAGACAGAGGAAAGGGAAACAAGGATAAAAGCAAAAGATAGGAAGGAGAAAAACAAAAGTGGCAGTCAGAGAAATCAATGGTTTAAATCAAACGTGGCCACAGTAAATAATTCTAATAGGTCTAAGAGCGTTAAAAAAACAAGCCTGAAGGCTTTGTGTCTTAATGCGAGGAGCATTCGTAATAAGGTGGATGAATTGGCTGTGCAAATAGAGGTAAACGAATATGATTTGGTTGGGATTACAGAAACGTGGCTCAAGGATGGCCAAGGCTGGGGACTCAACATCCAGGGGTATTCGATATTCAGGAAAGATAGGCAAAAAGGAAAGGGAGGTGGGGTAGCATTACTGGTTAAAGAAGGGATTAACACAATGTAATGAAGGATATTAGCTCTGATGATGTGGAATCTGTATGGGTAGAATTAAGAAATACTAAAGGAGAAGAAAACGTTAGTGGGAGTGGTATATAGACCTCCAAACAGTAAGGCGGAGGTTGGGGATGGCATTAAAAGGGAAATTAAAGAAGCGTGCAATAAGGGCACAGCAGTCATCATGGGTGACTTTAATCTACATATAGATTGGGCTAACCAAATTAGTAACAATACTGTGGAGGAGGAATTCCTGGAGTGTTTACGGGATGGTTTCCTGGACCAATAGGTCGAGGAACCAACCAGAGATCAGGCCATCTTAGACTGGGTATTATGTAACGAGAAAGGATTAATTAGCAATCTTGTTGTACGAGGTCCCTTGGGTCGGAGCGATCATAATATGATCGAATTCTTCATTAAGATGGAGAATGAAGTAGTTCACTCAGAGACTAGGGTCCTCAATTTAAATAAAGGAAACTACTGTGGCGGTATCACCGGGTGTCCCTTACATATATAATGTACATAATTCACTTTAACCTAATGTATGTATATAACTTACCTGTTTGGGCCGTTGCCCCTTGAAGAACGTGACGTGACGTGCTGACGTCACGTCGCGCATCACGTGATGCACCCGCGGCGGCCGCCGGCCCAGCTCGACCTCCCGTAACGGCCGCCGGCACAGTGGGCCTACCGCGCCCACGACTTCGTCCGCATCGGCCAGCTGCAGTGCCGGGTGTCTCTCGTTCCCGCGACTTCAGCCGCAACGGCCAGCCACAGCAACGCACCAACGCAACGGCGCAGGTCGTGTGACCACCCAAGCGCGGGCAAACGCGCTAACGTCACAACGTGGTCACGTGACCACCCAAGCACGGGGAAGCGCGACCGAGCGTGATGACGTCATCACGCTCTCCACAGGACTGCGGACTCAGTCCTCGTGGCGTCACCGCTGGGGAAAGACCTACTGCACGGTGCTCCTGCATCCAACCGCCTTACCTGCTGTATTTCGTCTGTTCTTGTAAATAAACAACTTCTAAATTGTTCTCCTGAAGTCGAACTCGATTATTTCGTAGTCATTCGTCCAATACCTACCTAGGTGAACACGAACTGCTACACTACGATGGTCTGAGGAGCGAGTTGGGTAGGATTGATTGGGGAATGTCACTCAAAGGGTTGACGGTGGATAGGCAATGGCAAACATTCAAAGACCGAATAGATGAGCTACAGAATTTGTTCATCCCAGTTTGGCATAACAATAAAACAAAAAAGGTGACTCAACCGTGGCTAACAAGGGAAATTAGGGATAGCGTAAGACCCAAGGAGAAGACATATAAATTGGCTAGAAAAAGCAATAATCCTGAGGATTGGGAGCAGTTTAGGAGTCAACAAAGGAGGACAAAGGGATTAATTAAGAAAGGGAAAATAGAATATGAGAGTAAGCTTGCAGGGAACATAAAAACTGACTGTAAAAGCTTTTATAGATATGTGAAGAGAAAAAGATTAGTGAAGTCAAGCGTAGGTCCCTTACAGTCAGAATCAGGGGAATTTATAATGGGAAACAAGGAAATGGCAGACCAACTAAATACATACTTTGGTTCTGTCTTCACAAAGGAGGACACAAATAACCTCCCAGAGATGCCGGGGAACATAGGGTCTGATGAAAGGGTGGAACTGAAAGAAATCAGTATTTGTAGGGAAATGGTGTTAGGAAAATTGATGGGACTGAAGGCCGATAAATCCCCAGGGCCTGATAATCTACATCCTAGGGTACTTAAGGAAGTGGCCCTAGAAATAGTAGATGCATTGCTGGTCATCTTCCAGAACTCGATAGACTCTGGAACAGTACCCATGGATTGGAGGGTAGCTAATGTTACCCCACTATTCAAAAAAGGTGGTAGAGAAAAAGCAGGGAATTATAGACCGGTAAGCCTGACATCGGTAGTGGGGAAAATGCTAGAGTCTATTATAAAAGATGTAATAGCAGAGCACTTGGAAAGCAGTGACAGGATCGGACAAAGTCAACATGGATTTACAAAAGGTAAAATCATGCTTGACTAATCTACTGGAATTTTGAGGATGTAACTGGTAAAATAGATAAGGGAGAACCAGTGGATGTGGTGTATTTGGACTTTCAGAAGGCTTTCGATAAGGTCCCACATAAGAGATTAGCGTGCAAAATTAAGGCACATGGGATTGGGGGCATGGTATTGACTTGGATAGAGAACTGGTTGGCGGACAGAAAGCAAAGAGTTGGAATAAACGGGTCGTTATCTGACGGGCAGGCAGTGACTAGTGGGGTACCGCAAGGATCGGTCCTAGGACCCCAGCTGTTCACAATATATATTAATGATCTGGACGAGGGAATTGGATGTAATATCTCCAAATTTGCAGACGACACAAACCTGGGTGGGAAGGTATGCTGTGAGGAGGATGTCGTGAAACTCCAGTACAATTTGGACAGGTTGGGTGATTGGGCAGAAACATGGCAAATGCACTATAATGTGGATAAATGTGAGGTTATCCACTTTGGTGGCAAAAACAGGAAGACAGATTATTATTTGAATGGCAATAGATTGGGAGAAGGGGAAGTGCAAAGAGACCTGGGTGTTCTTGTGCACCAGTCGCTGAAGGTAAGCATGCAGGTGCAGCAGGCGGTTAAGGCGGCAAATGGTATGTTGGCCTTCGTAGCAAGAGGGTTAGAGTACAGGAACAAGGATGTCTTGCTGCAGTTGTACAGGGCCTTGGTGAGACCGCACCTTGAGTATTGTGTGCAGTTTTGGTCACCTTATCTGAGGAAGGATGTTTTTGCCATGGAAGGAGTGCAGAGAAGATTCACCAGGCTGATACCTGGGATGGCAGGGATGACGTATGAGGAGAGATTGTGTCGATTGGGCTTATACTCACTGGAGTTTAGAAGATTGAGAGGGGATCGCATCGAAACCTATAAAATTCTGTCAGGCCTGGACAGACTAGATGCAGGAAGGATGTTTCTGATGGCCGGGGAGTCCAGAACCAGGGGTCATAGTCTAAGGATAAGGGGTAAGCCATTTAGGACTGAAATGAGGAGGAATTTCTTCACCCAGAGAGTGGTGAACCAGTGGAATTCTCTGCCACAGAGGGCGGTGGAGGCCAGTTCATTAAATATATTCAAGGAGTTGGATATATTTCTTAAGGCTAAAGGGAGCAAGGGATATGGGGAGAAGGCAGGGACAGGGTACTGAATTTGGATGATCAGCCATGATCTCATTGAATGGCGGAGCAGGCTCGAAGGGCCGAATGGCCTACTCCTGCTCCTATCTTCTAATGTTTCTACGTTTCTTCGACAGCCCCTCCCAAACCCACGACCTCTACCACCTAGAAGGACAAGGGCAGCAGGCGCATGGAAATAACATCACCTGCAAGTTTCCCTCCAAGTCACACACCATCCTGACTTGGAAATATATTACCGTTCCTTCATCGTCACGGAGTCAAAATCGTGGAACTCCCTTCTTAATAGCACTACGGGAGCACCTTCACCACACGGACTACAGCAGCTCACCAGCACCTTCTCAAGGACAATTAGGGATGGGCAATAAATGCTGGCCTTGCCAGCAACACCCAGATCCCAGGAATGAATTTAAAAAAAGTTAACAATCTGACGGTAAGTGAGCATCTTGCAAATAGTGACCATAATATGATTGATTTTGATATTAGGTTTGAGAAGGAGAAAGGAGAGTCACAAACCAAGGTTTTAAATTTACTAAGACAAGCTTCAAAGGGATAAGAAATGAATTGACCATTGTGAACTGGGCTGATCTGTTAATGGGTAAACCTACAATTAGTGGGAAGTATTCAAGTAAGTATTTAGTATGATACAAAACCAGTATATACCCCTAAAAAGCAATGACTCTACTTATGTAGTTAAGCATGGTCAAGAAATCCAGTAAGAGACAGCATCAAGCTGAATTTTTTTTTACAGAAACACAAGGAAAAGTGGAAATCCAGTGGACTGGGAGAGCTATAAAAAACTTGCAAGTGATATCAAAACTTTTGCTGTTAGTTTTGATAAGTATATTAAGTGAAAGGGAGTGGTAAAGAGGAATGTTGACCCATTAAAGATAGATGCAGGCGAGACTATAATGGATAATAAGGAAATGGCAGACTTGTTAAATGAATACTTTGTAGCCTTTTTCCATAGTGAAGGGACGGATAAAATACTAGTGGCATAAATGAACCTAAAAATACGTCAAGGGAAGGAACTTAGTGGATTTAATACAAGTTTTTAAAAATGGTAATGGAGAAATTAATGGGACGCAAGATAGACAAATCTCCAGGACCTGGTGGTTTCTACACCAGGGTTTAAAAGAAATGTGAGAAAATTGCAGATGCATTAGTCATAATTTTCCAAAGCTCTCTAGACCCAGGAATTGTGCCTTTGGATTGGAAAATTTTACTCCACTATTTAAGAAGGGAGGGAGGGCGAAACCAGGTAACTACAGACCTGTCAGTTTAACAATAATTGTGGGTGAAGTACTGGAATAGATCAGAGAGAGAGTGACAATACTTGGACAAGTATCAGCTGATCAAAGAGAGTTGGCATAGATTAGTCATGTCTGACTAATTTAGTTGCATCTTTTTAGGAAGTCCCTAGTCTGGTGAATAGGGAAGTGTCTATGGATGTTGTCTATTTGGACTTCCAGAAAGCACTTGATAAGGTTCCGCATAAGAGGTGATTAGCAAAATTGAAAGAGCATGGAATTGGAGGTAACCTTGGTGACATGGATTGGTAATTAGTTGGGAGGTAGGAAACAGAGAATGGCGATAAAGAGAACATTCTCAGATTGGCGGGATGTGACAGGTGGTGTTCCCCGAGGATCTGTGCTGGAGCCTCAGTATTTTACCATATATAATGACTTGGATGAAGGACTGGAGAGTTTTATATTCACGTTTTCAGATGACACCAAGTTAGGAGGGCAGTTGTGTGGATGAGAGCAGAAAGTTACAAAGGGGCATAGACAGACAAGTGAGTGGGAAAAAAACTTTGGCAGATAAGAGTTCAATGGAGGGGGTGGGGGGATTGTGAGGATATCTTAAATGGTGAGACACCACGAGCTGTGGTGGAGCAAAGGGATTTAGGTTTCTTTGTGCACAAATCACTAAAATGCTAGTGCACTGGTACAAAAAGTAATTAAAAAGGCTAATATAATGTTGGCCATTATCTCAAGGTGATTGGAATTCAAAAGTGAGGAAGTTATGCTTCAGTTGTAGGGTGTCTTGGTCAGACCCTATCTGGAGTACTGCATTCAGTTTGGCACTGAATCTCAGGAAAGATATACTGGCCTTGGAAGGGGGTACAGCGCAGATTCACCAGAATTATACCAGGGCTTAAAGGGTTAAATTATGAGGACAGGTTGCATAAACCTGGTTTGTTTTCCCTGGAGTTTAGTAAATTGAGAATTTTATCTAATGAAGGTGTTTAAAATGATAAAGGGTTTCAATAGGGTGGATGCAGAGAAACTAATGCCTATGGTAGGGGAATCCAGAACAAGAGGGCATAATCTTAAAATTAGAGCTAGGTCATTTAAGGAGTGAAATCAGGAAGCAATTTTTCACACAAAGGCTAATGGAGATCTGGAACTCGGGTCCCTGAAAGGCTGTGGATGCTGGGTCAATTAAATTTACAAGACCGAGATTGATAGATTTTGGTTGGGTAAGGGTATCAAGGGATATGGCATAAAAGGCAAGTAAATGGAGTTGAGGTACAGAGCAGTCATAATCTAATTGAATGGCAGAACAGTTACGAGGGGCTGAATGGCCTACTCCTGTTCCTATGTAACACATGGGTGATAGTGTAATCTGCTTTCAGTTTAGAGAGTAAGAAAGTTAATGTGAGTCACTCTTACCATTTGTACTTTTGACTCATCAGTGTTTTTCCTATGAGTGAAATAAAAAGATTAGAATGCTCAACACCATTTAAGATTTTAATTGGAAGCTTTATATATTTCTAAATAGATTCTGGGGAATTCCACTGCCATTTTAAAAAATGGAACTGAACTACTCCAGCATATTACTTGCTTTTCTATTTATTTACTGATTCCCTTCAGTTGTTTCTTATTGCTTTAGTCAGAGAACTATGTTCACTTAACTAAGCCATCCCATTTTCTCCTGCTAAAGTTAAATAACTTTAGTACAGACTCATAGTTCCTGCATTAACCACACCCAGTGGCTTTATTTCCATTTAATAAAGAAACTGATGCTGTATAGAGGAAAAACTTAGGCAATCCTTAGTTTGATCATTTCGCCACAACAGTAACCAGGAAAAACTATGCTGCCATCAAGCACTGCAATCACAGATAACTCTACCTGGAGGACATAACAATTAAATGGAAAGAAGAATGTGTAATTGAATGAAATGACAACAACTGATGTTGAGTTCATTTTTAAATGTGAAACAGGTTTTGTGACAGAGCAGAATTATCCATTTACTAAAAATATTATCCATCATTTTCACAGATCGACTTTCATACAACAGTTATAGGTCTATATTCCAAGTCTCCAGCACAAGTGACGGAGATTATATTTTTTCACAATTCAACTGAAGGAATAGGTATGAGGATGCATTATATACTTATGCTGGGTGGAGATATAATATACAAATCAGTTACCTCGGACAAAAATCGCAAATCTCAAACCCCTGCAATAAAGTTCAATGGTAAATCAATGCTTATAAATGGACATTAATGCTACTTTAACTGGCTGTTGTAAGTAATTAATTTTCTATAGAACCCCATTCTGGAATTCACAATTTCACTTAAGAACTATACTCAGTTGCTGGGATCAGCCATCAGGACAGCTGTAGCACACTGGGACAATCGGCCATAGCTGTCGAGTAGCTATGCATAGTTGATCATTCCAGAATGTTACAGTTTGCACCACAGCTGATCTGAGCATGCAAGTATAAACCTGTAAGCTGGAATAGCAAGACAAATAGGGAAGTGATGAGTGCATCAGACAGCTGCTTCGAACAGGCAAACTCCAATGCACAAATCAGGTGGTTAAAAACAGCTTGTACTGTACTTTAGTATTACATAGTCGTCCAAGTTTCCAAAATATTAGTCAAGGTACTAAACTGCGTCAGCCGTGGCTCAGTTGGTAGCACACTCGCCTCGGAGTCAGAAGGTTGTGGGTTCAAGTCCCACTCCAGAAACTTGAGCACAAAAATCTAGGCTGACATTCCAGTACAGTACTGAGGGAGTGCTGCACTGTCGGAGGTACTGTCTTTCAGATGAGACGTTAAACCGAGGACCCGTCTGCTCTCCAAGGTGGATGAAAAAGATCCCATGACACTATTTCGAAGAGGAGCAGGGGAGTTATTCCCGGTGCCCTGGCTAATATTTATCCCTCAATCAGCATCACTAAAATAGATGATCTGGCCATTATCACATTGCTATTTGTGGAAGCTTGCTGTGCACAAATTGGGCGCCGCATTTCCCACATTACAACAGTGACTACACTCCAAAAGTACTTCATTGGCCATAAAGCACTTTGGGACATCCTGAGGTTGTGAAAGGCGCTATATAAATGCAAGTCTTTCTTTTTCTTTTTGGACAAGTTTCCAAGTAAGTAGCAGATCATACAGAGTACAGTAAAACTCCACTCTGATCTACAGCTTCTAAAAGTATGCTGATGTGGGTGATGTTTGTAAAGCAAATCGTCCATACAGGTTAATTTCACCCAATAGCAAATATGAAATTCAATCTCCATATTTTAAAAAAATGCTAAGTGAGTCATGCATTTTACAACACAAGATATTTCAGATGTTGGAGTAGCTTTAATTACAGAATACTTTGGTGGAATGATTAAAAAAACTGAAATAATCAGAAATTCTACCATATTTACTTTTATCATCATCATCGTCGTCATCATCTGTTACATCTTCATCATCATCTTCCTCCTGTTCAGATTCTGCACCGCTATCGTTGCCTTCAACTTTTCCATTCATTTTGTTACAATTCTTGGGTGAGCCGAAAACATTGCCAAGATCTGGATATTAAAAAAAAAACAGAAAATTTGTTTGAAGTATCAGTTAAATATATCAAGTATGGAATGAGAAAAGATCATTCAGCCCATAAAGAACATTCTTTCTTTGGATTGTATACAATTTGCATATCTGAAAGATTTTTTAAAAATCAAGCAAAGTGCAAATGTTGGAAATCTAACATTTATCTACAGTAAATGCTATCTGCCATTCCTCTGGTTATCCACTTAATTAGTCCAAGCTTTCTGGAATGCTATTAATCTTCACTGGCTCAGTGATAGCACTCTCGCCTCGGAGTTACAAGGTTGTGGATTCAAGCCCCACTCCAGGACTTGAGCACATATTCAAATCCGACACTTCAGTGCAGTACTGAGGGAGTGCTGCACTGTTGGATGAGATGGACATAAAAGATCCCATAGCACTACTTGAAGGAGAGTTCGCCTGGTGTCCTGGCTAACATTTATCCCTCAACCAACACCATCAAAAAAGATTATCTAGTCATTTAACTCATTGCTGTTCATGTGCAAATTTGCTGCTATATTTCCCAACATTATAACAGTGACTACACTTCAAAATTACTTGATTAGCTGTGAAACGTTCTGGGATGCTCCAAGGTGGTGAAGGGTGCTGTATAATGCAACTACTTCTTGTTCTATTGGTCAGCTAGCCACATAATTTATTTGCAAATTTTAGTACATTAGAAGTGCTTCCTTCACACTGTTTAACAGCAATGTGAACAACAAGAGCCACTGACAGCACCGGACATTGGTGAACAGAAAAATACTCCCCCACCCCAAGGAAAATAAATCAGCTGAGAGGGCTGTGGTTTTACATGCATATTTAAAGATCCAAAATATGCAAAATTGTTCCTCAAGAATCCATTCTTAAATTATTCACAAACCAAGTGATTGAATAGTTAGTTTTACTGGTACATTCTTACTCTCCTTTGGGAGATATTAACCATAAAGATTAATGGAAGCCCATCAAGACCACATTTAAAATCAATGAAAGCATCAATATGTTAAGATAGCATATTTTATCAAACACTTTATTCGTTAGGCAGTTAATATTGGTGTCATTATAAAACAATTATTGGTTTAAGACAGCTATTCCCTTACAGCGCTGAAACACTAAAATTATACTGCTAGCTCTGCACGGCTGTCTGACCAGAGAAAACTGAGGAGTGTGTGTATTCATACTTCCTTATAACAAAAAATGCACTCAACAGCACCATTGTGCATTTTTATAGCACCTTGAACCTAGAAAACATCCCAAGGTGATTCACAGAAATGTAATCAGACAAAAATCAGCACTGAGCCAAAGAAGGTGATATCAAGTGGGGTGATTAAAAGCTTGGTCAAAGAGGTGAGTTTTAAAGAGTTTTAAAAAGGAGAGGGAGTTGGAGAAATGAAGAGAGGGAATTCCAGCGCCTCTGACCCAGATGGCGGAAGGCAGGGCTAACAATGGTGGGGCAAAGGGAGTGGGGGGATACACAAGAGGCCAGAGTTTGAGGAATGCAGAGTTCTCGGAGAACTGTCGGACTGGAAAAGGTTACAGAGATAGAGAAGGGTGAGGCCATGTAGGAATTTGAACAGAAGGATGTAAATTTTAAATTGAGCTGTTGGGGGACTGGTCATCAATGAAGGTCAGTGAGCACAGGGATGATGGGTGAGCAAGATTGTTGTGGGATAGGATACGGGCAGCAGAGTTTTGAATAAGCTGAAATTTATAGAAGGCTGGCCAGGAGAGCACTGGAGTAGTCGAGTCTGGGGATGACAAAGGCACGGTGAGGATTTCAGCAGCAGATGGATTGAGGCAGGGGTGGATGGGCGAGGTTACTGAGGTGGTCTTTGTGATGGAGAGGATATGGGGTCGGAAGCTCAACTAGGGGTCAATTAGTATGTCAATGTTGCAAAAAGTCTGGTTGAACTGGAGACAGTGACGGGGGAGTTGTATGGAATGGGTGGCAAGGATACAGTGCTTGTAGCAGGGACTGGAAGTCTTAACATTTTAACTGGAAGAAATTGTGGCTCATCTAGAACTGCATGTCGGACAAGCAGGCTGACAACACAGGAGGTAGTGGAGGGGGTCGAAAGAAGTTTTGGAGAGGTCGGGCTGGTTGTCATCAACATACAAGTGGAAACTGACCCCATGTCTTCGGATGATATCGCCAAGGGAAGCATGTAGATGAGGAAGAGGAGTGTTCAAGGAGAGATCCTTGGGGGACTCCAGAGATAACAGTGTGGGAAAGAGAAGAGATGATTGCTGGAGATGCTCCAATTTAAACACTCGCACATGCTTACAGTTTAATACTACAATCAGTTGTGTGTGAACTGGGCTGGATACACAATTTGGTGGAGCAAAATCCTGAACCTCCAAGACTACTTTTTGTAATATTTTATAAAGTCCACATTTCCTTGCAGGTCATTCAGGCAACAGGTCATCTTTGATAAGTAAATAAAGCAAAAACAAAATCAATAGTTCTCAACACTTTTTACAATTGTTTGAGTCGATCTGACTCTTATTGGCTCACTCATCCCTTCTCTTCCCCCTTTTTGATTCATGCTCTTCCCCTCCCCCTTTTCTGGCTCGGTGTCTCAGTTTTCTGTTCACATTCTCCTTTTCTGCTTCACATTTTTTGTTTCTTTCACTCTACCCCTGTGGGTCTCTCATTCCTGGTTTTCTGGGTGCTTTCTGGTTCTCCTTCTGTCTCCTCCCAAGTCTGGTTCACTTTCTTCCTTTACAGATTCACATTCTCCTTTTCTGGATGTTTCACTCTCTTTCCCCAACCCTTCCCTCCCCCCACCACCCATCTCCCTTTGGCCATTGTCACAGAACAATTATTGATGGGGAACACCATTAAGTCCATCTTTTTTCAGTTGTTACAGCATCCAATTGTGTTTTTAATGATTGCATGATTTTCACCTTTAATGCTCTTTATGGGATTCAATTTTATACACTGATCACTTGTGTATGTGAAGAACTACTTTCTGATATCAGTTCTAAATTTACCTTTTACTTGTTTAAACCCATGTTCCTTTGACCTACTTTTGCAATTTAATTCAAAGTAATATTTCAGATTTACCTTTTCCATTCCCTGAAATATCTTATACCCCTCTATAAGATCACCTCTTAGTTACCTTTTTTAAAAAAAATTCATTCACGGGATGTGGGTGTTGCTGGCAACGCTGGCATTTATTGCCCATCCCTAACTGCCCTTGAAAAGGTGGTGGTGAGCCACCTTCTTGAACCACTGCAGTCTGCGTAAGGCAAGGGAATACACAATAAATGGTCGGATACCAAGAAGTGTAGAGGAACAGACAGACCTTGGAGTGCATGTCCACAGATCCCTGAATGTAGCAGGACAGGTAGATAAGGTAGTTAAGAAGGCATATGGGATATGTTCCTTTATTAGCCAAGGCATAGAATATAAGAGCAAGGAGGTTATGCTTGAACTGTATAAAACACTAGTTAGGCCACAGCTAGAGTACTGCATACAGTTCTGGTCACCACATTACAGGAAAGAGGTGCTTGCACTAGAGAGGGTATAGAGGAGATTTACGAGGATGTTGCCAAGACTGGAGAATTTTAGCTGTGAGGAAAGTTTGGATAGGCTGGGGTTGTTTTCTTTGGAACAGAGAAGGCTGAGGGGAGACTTAATTGAGGTGTATAAAATTATGAGGGGCCTAGATAGAGTCGATAGGAAGTGTTATGTATTTTGTGTCCTGCTCCCACCTGTGGTGGCGCTGTCACAGGAGATAAATGGTTGGGTGTTCTCTCGGTTAAGTTTAGTTCTCTTTGTTCGGAACTTGCCAGAACTTCCTTTCCTTCCAATAAAGCACTTCATGTTTGAATCTCTGAGTTCTGAGTCCTAAATTGTGTCTAGGTAGAAAGGTAGCGACACAACAAGTGGCAACGAGGAGCGGATGAATCTGTGTACGTTACAGTGAGTAAACAGAAATTTTAATTTGAAATGTGAAATGGCTACTATATTAGGAAACATCGGTGACTTTGATGAAAATGTGGAGCAATGGAGCGCATATACGGAACGTTTTAACTATTTTGTATTGGCGAATGCGGTGGCAAATGAAAAGGTCGTGCCTACCTTTTTGAGTGTAATCGGGCCGAAGACATTCAATTTACTTCGCAGCCTCGTGCAGCCAGAAACTAAAACATATAAGCAACTAGTGGAAATTCTTGGAGCACATTTTTCACCAAAACCTCTGTGAAATCTAAATCTCTCAGCAATAACCAAACGGAATCAAGAGGAGGGGGAATCAGTGACGATGTTTATTGCTGCTTTAAAAAGGTTATCAGAACACTGCAAGTTCAAGGAGGTGCTGAAGGACACCATTAGAGACAGACTCGTGTGTGGTCTGCAAAATGCAGCCACACAGAAGTGCCTTCTTACGGAGGACAACCTTACTCTTGAAAAGGCCATTGAAGTTAGTGTCTCCATGGAGATGGCGGAAAAGGAGGCTCACCAGTTGAGTTCAACAGGGAGAGTTCACAAGGTGTCATCGGAGCCTAAAGATGCGCGGAACGGCACATGTTACCGTTGTGGGAAAACGGGCCATCACGCTAATGACTGCTGGTGTACGGAGCTGGAATGCCGAAATTGTGGCAAAAAGGGTCACATTGAACGCGCCTGTAGAGGTAAAAAAAGACAGAGCTGGGAAGCAAAATGTCTGTATTTGGACAAGGAGTGTTCATTCAGTGCAGTATGATGGAACAAGCAAAACAGAGGGGAGCGACACCTCTGAGGAGGAAGAGGTGCACATACTGACGGTTGCAGGTGATTCAAATGGCTACTGGGTGTCACCACTGGTGGGGGGACAATCAGTGCGGATGGAGGTGGACACAGGCGCGGCTGTGTCCCTTGTTTCAGACACTGTCTGCAACAAAATGCTAAAGCATCTTACCCTTCAGCCAACAAACATTGTGCTAAAGGCGTATACCGGTGAACCTGTGGCCATGAGAGGCGTCATTGAGGTGACAGTTAAATTGAATGGACAGACTGCAAAACTGCCACTATATGTGGTAAAGGGAAATTACCCATCGCTACTGGGACGTGCGTGGCTAGAGAAAATCACGCTGGACTGGCCTGCAGTCCGCATGATGTCAAAAGGGGAGTCAGGTCTGACTGCAGTGTTAAACAAACATGCAGAACTCTTCAATGGGGAACTTGGGAGCATGAAAAAGATCAGCGTGAGACTGGACATTAAACCTGACAGCAAGCCGAAGTTTCACAAAGCCCGACCTGTACCCTATGTAATTAGGCCAAAAGTTGAGGCTAACTTGGAGGCCTTAGTCGAGAATGGAGTCCTGGAGCCTGTGCAAATGGGCCACACCCATTGTTCCTGTCCTGAAAAAGGATGGATCTGTTCGAATCTGCGGGGATTTTAAAGTGACTATTAACCCGGTGCTGTCTACGGAACAGTACCCTCTTCCCCTCATTGAGGATCTTTTTACGGGCCTGGGCGGAGGGCAAAAGTTCAGCAAAATAGACTTATGCCAGGCTTATCTACAAATGCATGTCGATGACAAATCAAAGGAGCTGCTGACAATTGTGACACACAAGGGGCTATACAGGTACTGCCGCCTTCCGTTTGGAATTACGTCGGCCTCTGCTCTATTCCAAAGGGCAATGGATCAGATTTTGAGTGGACTGCCAGGAGTCCAGTGCTACCTGGACGACATCCTTGTCACTGGGACAAATGAGGATCATCTTCTGAACTTAGATGCGACACTACAACGACTGAAAGAGTACGGATTCAGAGTTCATAAGGACAAATGTGAATTCTTTCAGTCTTCAGTTGAGTACCTGGGGCATGTGATTGACGCTACTGGCCTGCATAAGGCGCCATCAAAGGTCAAGGCGATCGTGGAGGCCCCAGCATCCCAGAATGTGAGCCAGTTACGTTCATTTCTGGGGCTACTTAACTACTATGGGAAGTTTATTCCAGACTTAGCAACATTACTGAAGCCGTTACATCAGTTGCTATGTCAAGGCAAAACATGGAAATGGACTGAACTGTGCAACGAAGCTTTCGCCCAAGCAAAGAAAGCATTGCTGAAATCGGAGGTCCTGACACACTTCGACCCAAAGCTACCCGTGCAGCTAGCATGTGATGCATCACCATATGGTGTGGGAGCAGTCATAGCCCACATCATGCCTTCGGGTGAAGAGAAACCTATCGCCTTCGCATCACGCACCTTGAACAAGGCCAAGAGTAACTATGCGCAGATCGAGCGCGAGGCCTTGGGAATCGTTTTTGGAATTCGAAAATTTCATCAGTACCTGTTTGGGAGAAGGTTCACACTCCTGACGGACCACCGTCCATTGACTTCAATCTTCGGGCCCCACACCGGAATTCCATTTCTCGCTGCAAGCAGGATGCAAAGGTGGGCTTTACTGTTGTCAGGGCACACATACGACATCAAATATCGCAAATCAGACTTGCACGGCAACACAGACGGTCTCTCGAGGCTACCCTTGCCTGTTACTCCCCCAGAGCCTCGTCAGATAGACATCTTCTACTTTAGACAAGTGGAGGGAGCACCTGTCACTGCAGTTCAGGTGCGAAGGTACACCCGCAACGATCCAGTCCTGTCTGAGGTAATGGACGATGTCATTCGAGGGAGAGCTATAGGAGATTCTCCTAGTTTGAAACCTTACATTTCAAAAAGAAATGAGCTCTCCGTCCAGGCAGGTTGTCTTCTTTGGGGACGCCGTGTCATCATTCCGCCACCTCTGAGGGAACCTATACTGCAACAACTTCATACAGGCCACAGTGGGATGGTTCGGATGAAGGAAATGGCAAGAAGCTACTTCTGGTGGCCAGGTCTTGATGGGAATATTGAGGAGAAAGCCAAAACATGTTCCCCATGTCAAAGGGTCCGGAATGTTCCACAGCTGGCAACCCTACACCCCTGGGATTGGCCTGCAGAAGTGTGGCAGCGAGTACATGTGGACTTCGCCGGTCCTTTCGAAGAGAAGATGTTTATGGTGGTTGTAGACGCTCGTAGCAAGTGGCCGGAGGTCGCTGTGATGAGGTCTACCACGGCAGAGAAAACAATTGAGAAACTTGGTGAGATGTTCAGCCGTTATGGCTCACCGGAACAACTCCTAAGTGACAACGGTCCACAATTTGTATCACAGGAGTTTGCAACCTTTCTGCATGTGAATGGTGTCCAACACATCAGGTCTGCGCCCTATCATCCTTCTACTAACGGCCAGGCAGAAAGGTTCGTGCAAACTTTGAAGCATGCCTTGAAGGCATCACAAGGTCAGGGCTCAATCCACCAACGCCTGAACAGCTTCCTGTTGTCCTACAGGAACGAGCCGCATGCCACAACCAAAACTTCCCCCGCTTCGCTCATGATGAAGAGGCAGTTGCGGACAAGTTTTGACTTACTCAAACCTCCAAGGGCAGAGCAGGTTGTCCATTGTCAACAACAAGCTCAAGTTGAAAAGAGAGAGAAAAGAGCCAAGGAGAGACGGTTTCATCCAGGGGAGCACATCCTAGCTCGAAACTACAACACTGGACCGAAATGGGTTCCTGCTATGGTGATCGCGCAGACGGGCCCTGTGTCTTACACGGTTGAGACTGCTGAGGACGTCGTCTGGAGAAGACACACAGATCAACTGTTACTAGGAGCAGAGACAGCCACAGAGGCTCCAACGGCTGGTTGGCCTGAACTGTTTCCGGATGATACCGCAAACCAGCATCCTTTGCCACAGTGCTCTTCTCCAACACAGGAAGTCAAAGAGACTGTTCCACCTGTGCAAACTCCTGACTTTCGACTGACACAGGCACCTTCTCCATCCAGGCCTGTGTCAATGCCTACTGCTGTAGAAGCCAGCGATGACCGCCGGTATCCTGTCAGAGAGCGGCGGCCTCCAAGACGCTTGGATCTGTAGGCTTAGTGACTTACCCACAAGACTGGGGCAGAATAAACCCCAGGGTAAAGTCAGGGGTTGAGGCAGTCTACCTCTACCCTAGGTTCGTTGAGTGCATTGAAAGTAACTTACCTATTGAGGAATAATGTGGACCTTCCATTTAAGAGGGGAGGAAATGTTATGTATTTTGTGTTCTCCTCCCACCTGTGGTGGCGCTGTCACAGGAGATAAATGGTTGGGTGTTCTCTGTTAAGTTTAGCTCTCTTTGTTCGGAACTTGCCAGAACTTCCTTTCCTTCCAATAAAGCACTTCATGTTTGAATCTCTGAGTTCTGAGTCCTAAATTGTGTCTAGGTAGAAAGGTAGCGACACAACAGGAAGGACCTATTTCCCTTAGCAGAGAGGTCAATAACCAGGGGGCATAGATTTAAAGTAATTGGTGGAAAGATTAGAGAGGGAGTGGAAGTGAACTTTTTCACCCAGAGGGCGGAGGGGTCTGGAACTCACTGCCTGAATGGGTGGTAGAGGCAGAAACGCTCATCACATTTAAAAAGTACTTGGATGTGCACTTGAAGTGCCGTAACCGACAGGGCTACGGACCAAGAGCTGGAAAGTGGGATTAGGCTGGATAGCTCTTTTTCGGCCGGCACAGACACAATGGGCTGAATGGCCTCCTTCTGTGCTGTAAATTTCTATGATTCCATCTTCGTTTGTACTAGGTATGATTCCAGCCAGTGGAGAGTTCCCTCCCGATTCCCACTGACTTCAATTTTACTAGGGCTCATTGCTACCACACTCGGTCAGATGCTGCCTTGATGTCAACGGCAGTCACTCAACTCACCTCTGGAATTCAGCTCTTTTTTCCCCCCCATGTTTGGACCTAGGTTGTAAGGATGTCTGGAGCCGAGTGGTCCTGTCGGAACCCAAACTGAGCATCGGCGAGCAGGTAAGTCGTGACTAAGTGCTGCTTGATATCACAGTCGATGACCTTCCATCACTTTGCTGATGATTGAGAGTAGACTGATGGGGCGGTAATTGGCCGATTGGATTTGTCCTGCTTTTTGTGGACAGGACATACCTGGGCAATTTTCCACTTTGTCAGGTAGATGCCAGTGTTGTAGCTGTACTGAAACAGCTATTTTCCAGGATAAAAAGCCCAAGTTGTTCCCTCTTTCTGCTCCCCTTTTGATGTTCGCACTCGTGTCCCCACTGGGTTGCTCGCTCTCTTTTTTTTTTTTTAAATCTCCCTCTCCTTTTTGGTTCACACTCTCTCTCCGCAGCCGCTTTTAATATTCTCTCTCCCCTCTTATCTGCTTTTCGCTCTCTATTTTCTCTTTTCCAGAGGGAATTCTTACCTGCCGCTAGGTACCTGCTTAATCCGGAGTTAGCATGAGAGCCATGTGACCGTGCACAAGCTTTGGTGCACGCATGTAGAGAATAATAAGAGTGACTTCCAATGCTCCCTATAAGGTGCGCAGTGATCTGTAAGGTTCCGCGCACTTAAATTCACAGTGAGCTGGACAGCTGGAGCGGGGTGGGGGGGTCCCAATACCCAACGAGCAGGAAAACGTCATAGCGATGAGAGAATGGCCCGGGAATACAGGGAGAGTCGTTTGGAACCGCAGAGCCGATCTGGATTGGAATGGCATTTGCTAACATACGAGCCCTGGAACCCAGCGAGCGTTGTCTCGGAATTCTGTCAGCACTTTTTCCGTGGAGATACGTGTAATAAAACACTTAAGGACAGCCGTCGACTATTGGCGACCGCAGGACCCACAATTCCCTGTGCCCCAGCAACCACTCTATCACTGCGCTGATTTCCCCACTAAGAGTGCGCATACTCCCCAGGGCCATGGTGCATTCTCAAAAGAGAGAAACAGAGTTGGACTTGGTGTAAACGGGTGAAGAAATCGGGAAGCTGTGAGTAGGATGGGGGACGCACTGTACCATCCATTTAATGGTGCCGGGGCCCTTGCCGTAAGTCCGTCGGCTCTGATTCGGGGCCTGAGACGTGCACTTGTGTTGCCGAGGTCTGCGCCCTCCGCCGCTCAGTTTTCTGGACCTGCTCCTCACATGCTCCGCTCAGGAAGGCGGTCGCCAGCTGCACTTTGGAACAACACACCGCGGGAGCCGGTTATCGATCAGAGAAAGTTGAGGACCTCAATGTGCGTGGCGGGCAGGAAAGTGAATACAGTTATATTTTTATTATCTTATATTTGGAATATATTTATTTTAGGTTAATTTAAAAAAAAAAAAATTATCCCGATCTCTAACAGTGAGTGTCTTGGTGAACCTCTTCAGACAAACTTTTTTTTTTGTTATGTTTCACATTCATGCGGTGTTATGCAGACAAAAGTGAGCTGTGGATGTGTAACCCAAGAAGACGGCCCTGAACTGGAAATGTTGCTGTGAATGATGAGTCTCTGATTAAAGCTGAACAATACTAAGGCGGGAGGGGGAGGGAAGCAATTTTTAATCTTAATTAGGCCGCAGCTCTACAGCACTTTTGCTCCCAATGAAAAAGTGGTGGTATAACCCAAGAGATAATTGAGGGTACTAAAGGTGTGAGGCATGAGTGTCGTACGGGTTTATGTTTGCACTGAGTGCACGTTAGCTCCAGCTTTAGTTTCTCCAACAAATGTTGGAAACAAAGTTATTGCTAATGTCTGGTGTAATAATAAGAAAACTTAGCAGAACAAGTCATTTGGTTCATCAAGTGTTTTCCTTCCAACAACAATATCCAGTCTATTTGTTTTTGGGATTGAGATGTTAAATCTACTCCTGGGGTTCAGATGGCTTAATAAAAGGGACAGCCAGCACAGATTTGTTAAAGGCAAATCGTGTCTGACTAACCTAATTGTGGTAGCATGGGATGTGTGGGACTTTGCCCAGAATGTATATTGAAGGGAGGTTCCTTCTCACCAAACCTCCAGACTTTGACATAATGGCCATCTTGATAGTTTAACTACTGATCAATTTAACCTGATGTTTCCGGTCTGAATTTACAAAGGAACAGGAGATGACCTAGACAACTCAAGATAGTTAATGTGACCTTGCTAATAGTTGCTCATGTGTTAGCTTCAGTGCCTCCATTGTTCTGGCCAACCTGCTATTAACACCTCACATGGGATGTTGCCGACCAGTCTCTTTTGTCCTACTCCACCACTGTCCCGACTACTCTCCAATACTGGCATATCCTAATCGGACAAGGATCCGGAAATGTTACGATTAACTTTGATGGGACATCTAAGAGCAAATTCTAACACAATGTAATGTCATTTTTGTAAGAGCTGTGACCTGTTAAGAGATTAAATAAAGCCACTAATAAGGTTTATAAACAAAAAAGAGCAACTGATTTCATGATTATGTAAGAGTTTGTCTGATTGTCTCATGACTTGAGACGGTGGGGTGGCAATATGGCATTACTGTATATATGCTTTTAAGTGGTTGATGTTGTGGTTGTAAAATTTGTCCACAGACAAAAAAGGAGTTTGTGGCCCACTCCTTTGGTCTCTTGTCAATTTGTTGAGAGTTTACCGCTGTATGGGGTGTGTGAATAAAAAGAGTAAAATGTATTTCTTTTGGGTTTTTAAAACTTGATTCAATTTAGATGGCCTACTCCTGCTCCTATTTCTTATGAACAATTAATTTTTGTTTTCTACAAATTGCAATTAGTCTTAATGTCCGTTTACAGAAGATTTCTACTGTAGCAAACAATGAAACCAGTTTCGATTACTCCATAATGTGCACACTGGCCAGCCTCAACTTCATACTGAACTAATCAACTGCTACATGATCACTTCACCTACAGATCAACTCTATCAAATGTTAAGTTTTCACAAAATATTATGTTGTCTTTCAGAAAAAAAAACCTGAAACTCGTACATACAAAACATATATGTTGTAAACAAAATGCCCATCCAATACATCCACGGCCCTCTCGGACGTGACTGTGACTTGTAGGTGATGCCTTCAGTGGTTTATTTTTCAGTAAACATCCAAGTCTCAGCATGTACTTTCAACATTAAAGCTAAAATAAAAGCATTCTACCACTCAATAACAGTACTGCTTAGTAGACATGGTTTTGAATTAATCCTTACCTTCAAGTGACTTAACCACTTTCTCCAATCGGCCTGCACAGTCAACGCAGGATGCAGGAAGTAGAATAGTAGGACACTTATTATTTAAACATGTTTCAAGCAAACGATAATAACACTGATTTTTTTTTTTTTTAAAAAGCAGAATATAAATTATTTTCAGGTAGAGTTAATGTGATCAGCATAAAAAAGGAGCTCAAAAAAAATTCAAGTTAAATAAAAATCATGGAAATGTTACTTAACTTTCAGAAAAGTCTAACCTGCTGAGATTGCATATGGCGACATTGGTTGTTTCTTGTCATCAACAAGTTCATAGAATGGTCCAAGAACACGAAGCAGCTCCTCTACCTCCTCAGTCATGGGCATGGACTCCAGGATCTATAATGCAGAAAGATGATCATTCTTAAAGCTACCATTCAACAACATAGAGGTGAGCTCTGTTCCTTGCCTGAAAGAGAACACTCTGAATTAGGGCTGGAAAATTCCATTCACCAACAAGTTTGACATCAGGAATTGCAAGAAAATAACTTAAAATTATGTGTCATTTTCCCACCCCTTCAACCCCATACATATTGACTTGGCTTTTGTTTAGGACCTATCCAAGTGACATGGTTGAAATCAGGCATGCACCAAGAAAGGAAATGGTATGCTGGCCTTCATAGCGAAAGGATTAAACAAAATAGCATAAAATTCTGCAAAATTTACTATTTAAAATTAACCATTTTGTGTCTTTTAATTTAAAAATGCTGATTTAGAGAATATGTCAAAAATGGTGGTTAGTTACTGGGATTAATTCTTCTTTAGGAAGACTCTTGATTGTAATTGGTGTGAATTACAGATCTTGGATTTACATAATTTATTCTTAGCATTGTAATGCTATTGATTAAATATAGTATAAGATGAATTGCTTCCTGTAAAGTTATATTCAAAGGTCAATGGCTGATACTGTCTTTCAGGATGTGTATTGGTGCCTGCTATTTCATAGAAACAAAGAAGATCGGAGCAGGAGTAGGCCATTTGGCCCCTCGAGACTGCTCCGCCATTCAATGAGATCATGGCTGATCATCCAAATTCAGTACCCTGTCCCTGCTTTCTCCCCATATCCCTTGATCTCCTTAGCCTTAAGAAATATATCTAACTCCTTCTTGAATATATTTAATGAATTGGCCTCAACTGCCTTCTGTGGTAGAGAATTCCACAGGTTCACCACTCTCTGGGTGAAGAAATTCCTCCTCATCTCTGTCCTAAATGGCTTACCCCTTATCCTTAGATTTTGACCCCTGGTTCTGGACTCCCCCGCCATCGGGAACATCCTTCCTGCATCTAGTCTGTCCAGTCCTGTCAGAATTTTATAAGTTTCAATGAGATCCCCTCTCATTCTTCTAAACTCCAGCGAGTATAAGCCCAATCGACCCAATCTCTCTTCATACGTCATTCCTGCCATCCCAGGTATCAGTCTGGTGAATCTTCGCTGCACTCCCTCCATGGCAAGAACATCCTTCCTCAGATAAGGTGACCAAAACTGCACACAATACTCAAGGTGTGGTCTCACCAAGGCCCTGTACAACTGCAGCAAGGCTTCCTTGTACTCGAACCCTCTCGCTACGAAGGTCAACATACCATTTGCCTTCTTAACCGCCTGCTGCACCTGCATGCTTACCTTCAGCGACTGGTGCACAAGGACACCCAGGTCATGTTGCACTTCCCCTTCTCCCAATCTATTGCCATTCAGATAATAATCTGCCTTCCTGTTTTTGCCACCAAAGTGGATAACCTCGCATTTATCCACATTATACTGCATCTGCCATGCATCTGCCCAATCACCCAACCTGTCCAAATCATACTGGAGTTTCTCGGCATCCTCCTCACATCACACACGCCCACCCAGCTTTGTGTCGTCTGCAACAAAGGTATGCATGAGGGTTTCAGCAGTAGATGAGCTGAGGCAGGGGTGGAAACGGGCGATGTTACGGAGGTGGAAGTAGGTGGTCTTGGTAATGCAGAGAATATGGAGTTGGAAGCTCAGCTCAGGGTCAAATAGGACACCAAGGTTGCGAATTGTCTGGTTCAACTTCAAACAGTGGCTAGGGAAAGCAATTGAGTTGGTGTCGGTGCACAGAATGGTCATCATGTTTACCCACATAAGAGCAACAGCCACACAATACAATTCATTCTACGGGAAATGCTTTGAGATGTTTCCAAGAGACATGACAAGTCGCTATATAAACACTTATTTTTGTTAACAGGCTCCAAATGATTTAAGGGATAAAAGGACAATTGAAAAGGAGGTGAGGGGGAAGGAAGAGAAGTAAAGATCCTTTGTCTCTAGCCCGTTAAAAACTATAATTAATTTTTTCAAAAATTTAAATTATTGTTTAAAATAGTTATTTTATGTAATTTATAGTTATTTTAAAAATGTGATATAAAAAAAAAATTATTTGAAGTTTTAGTTATGTTTTGGGCCGATCTCTATTTCATAGATTTGACAGGTCTTCCTGTCAAATCTATGAATAGAGATTCCCTGCTACGATTGGCTCTCCATGGCCCACGTGATCCCAGGGGACGCGTCGAACTAACTGCGCCCCTGGGATACACAAGCACTGCGCGCCGGCAGTTGGAGGAGGCCCAGGATCGGAATCACACGTGGGCCCACAGCACAACGGCCAACGCGCTAGGTAAGTACAGGTTGGGGGCTTGCACCCGTGGGAAGCCTCCGACCCGAATTTCTGGCCCATTGTCTGTTAAGAAAAGGCATAGGCAGCGTATGCCTAAACCGAAGCCCTTACGGGCGTGTGCACCTTGTACATACCTATAGGGGCCGCAAAATACGGCCCAATAAGAGCTATATGTTTTTAATCAAATCATTATCAAAGAGAATTGCAGCAATTCCCGTGCCACATAGAATGATGGGGTGTTGGGTAGATCCAGAGAGCCCAGTACAGCACGTAAAACACTAGTAAGACTTCACTTGAGAATAACATGTCCACTTCTGGTTACTGAATTTACAAAAGGTCAGATGCATCAAAAAGGATTCAAAGAACAATTCTGATTGAGTATTACATCAAGTTTAAACACATGCTGAGGCACCATAATTTATTTCTACTGGGGCACAAAAAAGCTGCAGGGAAATGTAATTACATGTTAATTATAGATTGGATGTGCAGTAGTTATTTGTGCTGAACCCCAAGAGAAGCAGGATAGAAGTAGGCTACTACAGGAAACTTTGGTTTATCCGGAGGTTGTATGTCCGGAAACCTCGATCTACTGGCCGAAATCAGGAGCCGTTTTGTTAGGTTTTTTTTCTTCGCGTGGCTTTTTTTCCCCCCCAACAGTCAGGCTCTGGAAAGTCTCTCTGAAGCTGTTGCTAAGCTACAGAGATGCTGCCAAGGTACGGGCCCGACTGTTTGAAGCTGTTGCTAAGCAACAGTGTTTGTTGTCAGATACGGAGATGAAAACCTCCGTATGCTTCAACATTAACGCTGGTATGTCCGGCAGTTTTGATAGATCGGCAACAGCTTGGTCCCGTCGGTGCCGGATATAACAAAGTTTCCTGTATTTCTTGATTTTTAATACAAGTTAATGTTTACATTCAGATCCACTGATATTGATTCCACATTTGTTTTAATTCTTAAACCTGAATATTTGTCAACTGATAGTGCTCAACAATCAAAACATACACTGTATTCAACTAGTACTCCAGTTATATTATAGTGCTGCCTCCAGAGCACTCTCTTATTCTGGGGCCATAGGTAGGCCAACATCTCAACCCACCTATATGGGGAGGCAATTCAATTTAAAAATTGCTGACCTGTACAATCCTTTCCCTGATAATAGCAGTCACGAATGCAACATTGCAGCATTCGTAAGACCACACGTTTGCAGTTGCTAGAAAAATACGTTTGCACATGGGCATCTGTTGCTACCCACAAAATAAATAGGGTGAATTCAACGCAATGGGCATCATACTGTGGAACTGCTTTCATTGGAAGTACTTCTACAATACAAATGGAGTACAAGATACAGATTTTAGTCACTTCAATATTGCAGATTCCAACCTCAAATTATTATTAACCTCCAGAAAAAAGGTAATTCACTTAAGTTTTAATGAACAGCATTCAATTCTAAAATCACAAAATAGGGAGAATTGGGAGCTCTACAAAAAGCAACGAAGGGTAACTTAAAAGGTAGAAAAATGAGAAGTAGACAAATTGCAGAGAGCAGCAAGAGACACCCAAAAATGTGCAATTGCATTGGTAGAAGAAAAGTTCTAAGAACAGATTGATCCATTAAAGGATAAACTGGGTTAAGCTACTACAAATGATCAGGATATGGTTGCAATATTGCAATGGATTCTTCACATCAGTTTTTCACAAAGAAGGACTGTAAATAAATTCTGATCAAAAGGCTTTAACAAAGTTCTTCTTGTGACACTAGGATGGAAGCCCAAGGCTCATGGAATAGTTGGCACATTGTCTAAATAGATTGAGAACTGGCTTGACAAAAGAAGGTGATGATAAACAGAAATGTTCTGCCTGGGGAAAAGCAACCAGTGAAGTTCCATGAAGATCTGTCCAAGGACCCTTGTTATTTTCAACATTTGTTAATGAGATAGAACAGGTTGGCTGTAGTAATATTATTACATTTTCTGATGATACAAAGCTCTGTGGGCAACTAATGAGTAGAAAGGAGCTTGACTATCGCGAGAGGGGCTAGGATCAATTATGCAGTTAGACTGAAATATAGCAGATGGATTTTGATGTGGATGAAAGTAGCTGCTTAGCGGAATTAGTAACAGTAAATATGTGTAGAACATGAAATGTAACACTAAAAAGGAATTGAGAGTGACCATTGATCATACACTGGGAACATTTGGTCCATGCGAGACCATTATGAGAAGACTAGTATCAGACAATGAGGTGCATCTGGAACACAAGCCAGAACAAGTTATACTGACATTCTAGTCCCTTAACAGAGAGGTCAATAACCAGGGGGCATAGATTTAAAGTAATTGGTAGAAAGATTAGAGGGGAGTTGAGAACGTTTTTCACCCAGAGGGTGGCAGGGGTCTGGAACTCACGGTCTGAAAGGGTGGTAGAGGCAGAAACCCTCATCACATTTAAAAAGTACTTGGATGTGCACTTGAAGTGCTGTAACCTACAGGGCTACGGAGCAAGAGCTGGAAAATGGGATTAGGCTGGATAGCTATTTTTCGACCGGCACAGCCACGATGGGCCGAATGGCCTCCTTCTATGATTCTATGACATTGTACAGAGTATGCATGCAGTTTTGGTCATCCTACCTTAGAGAATAAAAATGCATTAAGAAGGGTTCAGAGAAAAGTGACTAGAATTATTCCAGGTCTTAGAGGACTAAGGTATACAGAAGAAAGGCTCAAGCAACTAAATTTATTTTCACTGGAGAAAAGAAAACTGAGGAGACAAGATAAAAGGTCTTCAAGGTAATGAAAAGTACAGATGAGGTAGAAGTAAGAAAGCTTCGACCAAGAGCCTAGGAATAGAGGACAAAAGCACAAAACACTCAACCATCAGATTAGAAAATATTTTTTCCCCCCACAGGACAGTTGATAAATGGAAAAAACACCCAGAGAACAGTAATAAAAACAGAAAATGCTGGAAATACTCAGCAGGTCAGGCAGCATTTGTGGAGAGAGAAACAGAGTTAATGTTTCAGGTTGATGACCTTTCGTCAGAACTGGAATAGGTTTTAACTTTTTCCAGTTAAACCAGCAACTAAGTGATATAACTGCAAATACAAACAAGTTGCTTGGGCTTCATAGACCAACTGCCAGGACTTGAGGCACATAAATACCCCACATTTTTGTCCTCAAATAAACAAAGTTGAGAAGCATTCTTTAATCAAATGTTATCTGGTTTGCCATCCTATTGATTCATTCAGTCACACTTTTTTTTTTTTTTTTTTTTAATTCCCACTATGCAACATTCCATTCCAGTATTGGTTTGACAATTGGCGGCCGTGCCTTCAGCCGCCTAGGCCCCAAGGTCTGGAATTCCCTCCATCTCTCTCACCTCCTTTAAAACCCTCCTTAAAAAAATCTACCTATTTGACCAAGCTTTTAGTCACTCCTCCTAATATCTCCTCCTTTAGCTCACTATCAATCTGTCTGATTACACTTCTGTGAAGTGCCTTGGGATGTTTTCCTACATTAAATGGTGCAATATAAACGCAAGTTGTATTCAAAACATAAAAACAAAATAAACCTTAAAAACAGACTTTATATAAGCTTCTTGATTTAAAATAGCTTAGACACAAACAAATGAAAATTGTCAAATACGAAGGAAATCAATTTAATTGCAGTTGCCAATTTGAGCAAATAATTAACTTTTTCTCCTTGGTACAGATGCCCACATTTTGTTTCAATTGCAGTACTGGTTAAATGACAAGTATGATCCTTGAAATACAAAATGCTGCATTCCCAGTACATTTGCACATACTTCTAATGAAAGCATGTGCTCAGTTACAAAATTTATCTTAATGTAATACTTCCAAAAAAGGCCAGGACCTGTTGGAGAAAGCAAGCCAAGGTAAGTGAGAAGAGTAAAAACACTACAAAAAGTATATAATTTTGGCAGGAACAGGTATGGATAACTATTACTTAATATTAATTAGAAACAGATTTACTAAAAGTAATATATATACTGCAGGGTCCTGTAAGGCTTCAGATACAGAGAAAATCTGAAATAATGCTGGTACTCTCGCATAGAGTGAACTTGAATTTTGAGCTACACTATGGCACTATACATAGTATAAAACCATGAATAAACATTATCATTCTTGCTCTGTGCAGCATTCAGTTATTTCTGAAAGTGGTAAGTTACTGTTTGATTTGGAAAAGGAAAATAAGGAACATTTCACAGTCATGAAAACTTCTTGATCTCCACCTTTGTCTAGGTTTGGTTCAACATTACCCAATTTCTTTATCCTGTTTGGCTATAAGGTTAACCAAGTAAAATAGCAGCCTTGCATCAACGAGTATTTGAGAACAAATCCTTGTTATAATGACATTTTTAGTACAGTACCACCTTTATGTGCATTGCACTTCAAGTAGGAAAGTGAGAGAATGGGCACAGAGCTCTGCATATTGAGCTTAAGCACAAACATGCACATTATCTCCAACCGTGCCAATTTTCTCAGGTCAGCTCTTTTCAAATCAGGTGAAAATGAAGGCATTACAGGAGGCTGTAGGACACTTTTCTTAGTTCAAATATATATGGCTGTAACTCCATCTGCTATTACTGCAGCTGTAACAAACAAAAGCCAATGCAATGCAACTTTAAAAAAAATTAAAATTATGTGCAATGGGGTAAATCAAAGCATTTTTTTTTAATTAAAATATATGAACTCACAAGGTTACCCTATATAACTGAGAATTTATAGCTAAAAATATTGTGGTGATATATTTGAACACAGAAAACTTTACTGTTATTCCTTCTAGGGACATATACTGTGCTGAAATTGATAGAACCTTGTACTCATTCTTATACAGTAAAGGATGATCTGGCTCAGTGGGTAGCACACTCGCCTCAAGAGTCAGAAGGTTGTGGGTTCAGGTCCCACTCCAGAGACTTGAGCACAAAAATCTAGGCCGATACTCCTGTGCAGTGCTGAGCAAGCGCTGTATTGTCAGAGGAGCCATCTTTTGGGCGAGACGTTAAACCGAGGTCCCATCTGCTCCCTCGGGTGGATGCAAAAGATCCCAAGGCACTATTTCAAAGAGGAGATGGGGAGTTATCCCCGGTGTCCTGGTCAATATTTATTCCTCAATCAACATGGCAAAAACAGATTAGCTGGTCATCATCACATTGCTGTTTGTGGGAGCTTGCTGTGCGCAATCGGCTGCCACGTTTCCTACATTGTAACAGTGACTACACTCCAAAAGTACTTCATTGGCTGTAAAGCACTTTGGGACATCGAGGTCGTGAAAGGCGCTATATAAATGCAAGTCTTTGTGACGAAAGGTCAGCGACCTGAAACGTCAACTCTGTTTTTCTCTTCACAGATGCTGCCTGACCTACTGAGTATTTCCAGCATTTTCTGTTTTTATTTCAAGTTTTTCTTTCTTTAAGATCATTAAAAAGACACACAAACTTCAAAGAACACAATAAAGCTAATATTTAGCTTGTTAAACTTGTGCTTCAGCTATTTTGCTTCCAAGTTTCTTTTGTCTCTTTGAAAAGCTTTTGTCACATTTTATCTTACCTTTTTCATTTCTTCAACATAGGCAATCATGGCTTCTTCCTTGGACATGTCTCCCAGGGAATGCCAAGCATCCCTACAATAAACACAGGAAGGAGTTTTTGTTAACAACTTATGACAAAATGCAAACTGATTTTTCAGGCTCCGGTCATTCTAAACCACACTCAGCAAGTCTCAAACGTAATCTTCAAAGCCCAGAGGAAAAGATTTACTGTGATAATTGTCAGGCAAACAAAGTTCTATTTCGAACAGGAACCGCCCAACTTTCAAAATAACTTGTCTGCTCTTTTCTCTTTCCCCAACCTCAGCTCTCAATGGCACAGATGTCCCATCCAACAAAAAACCAAGGCAGAATAACATTACACTTCTAAATGATCAAATCCTTTCACCAACATCTATAACAAAACCTTAAACAAAACACTTCTCCATCCCCCAACTAAATACAACTCACAATTCCCACAGTTCTAACTTGTTTTCCGAACACACACATGTTGTTTTCAACAACTTGTATTTATATGGCGCCTTTAACATACTAAAACATCCCAAGGCGCTTCACAGGAGTATTAAAAGACAAAAAGTTTGATACCAAGCCACAACAAAGGCAGGCAGGTAGTGCAGGGAACCCCTGCGGACATCCCCCTTTCAAACAAGTATACCGCTTTGGATACTGTTGAGGGGGATGACTCACCAGGGGAAGGCAGCAGCAGCCAACTTCCTGGCACTGGCGGTGCTCCTGCTGCCCAGGAAGGGGGGAAAAAGAGTGGGAGAGCAATAGTGGTAGGGGATTCTATAGTAAGGGGAACAGATAGGCGTTTCTGTGGCCGTAGACGTGAATCCAGGATGGTTTGTTGCCTCCCTGGTGCCAGGGTCAAGGATGTCACTGAGCGGCTGCAGGGCATTCTGGAGGGGGAGGGTGAACAGCCAGTGGTCGTGGTCCACATTGGTACCAACGACATAGGTAAAAAGAGGGATGAGGTCCTGCAGCAAGAATTTAGGGAGCTAGGTGAAGGATTAAAGAGCAGGACCTCAAGGGTTGTAATCTCTGGATTACTCCCGGTGCCACGTGCTAGTAAGTATAGGAATAGGAAGATAGAACAGATGAATGCGTGGCTAAAGGGATGGTGCAGGGGGGAGGGCTTTAGTTTCCTGGATCACTGGGTCTGCTTCTGGGAAAGGTGGGACTTGTACAAGTCGGACGGTTTACACCTGAACCAGAGGGGAACCAATATCCTTGCGGGGAGGTTTGCTAGCACTGCTGGGGGGGGTTTAAACTAACTTGGCAGGGGGATGGGGTACAGAGTGGAGCTATAGTAGGGGGTGATTTACAGCCAAATACAGAGGGAAAAACAAGTCAGCTGGGAAGGCAAAGCAAATATGTGAAGGCAAAAGAGAATATGGCAGGGCTGGAAGGCATTTATTTTAATGCAAGGAGTCTTGCAAATAAGGTGGATGAACTGAAGTTGTTGTTGAACACATGGGAGTACGATATTGTTGCTATCACGGAGACATGGTTGAGGGAGGGTCAGGACTGGCAGCTCAATATTCCGGGGTATAGAATCTTCAGGCGAGACAGAGGGGGGTGTAAAAGGGGAGGGGGTGTTGCAATATTAATTAAGGAGTCAATTACTGCTGTAAGGAGGGATGATATATTAGCGGGTTCCTCTAATGAGGCCATATGGGTAGAACTTAAAAACAAAAAGGGGGCAAGCACTTTGCTGGGAGTGTACTATAGGCCCCCAAACAGTCAGGGGGAGATAGAGGAACAGATATGTAGGCAAATCTCAGAAAAGTGCGAAAATAATAGGGTAATAATAGTGGGGGATTTCAACTTCCCCAATATAAATTGGGATAGTCAGAGTGTGAAAGGCTTAGAGGGTGCAGAATTCTTAAAGTGCATCCAGGAGAGCTTTTTGAGCCAACATGTAGAAAGTCCTACAAGAGAGGGGGCGGTACTGGACCTAATTCTGGGGAATGTAGCCGGGCAAGTGGTGGAAGTGTCAGTAGGAGAGCATTTTGGCGACAGTGACCACAATTCGGTGAGATTTAAGGTGGTCATGGAAAAAGACAAAGACGGCCCGGAAATAAGGGTTCTAAATTGGGGGAAGGCCGATTTTAATATGATAAGGCAGGATCTGGCCAAATTGGACTGGGAGCAGCTACTTATAGGAAAATCCGCATCAAAACAGTGGGAGACTTTCAGAAGGGAAATAGAGAGAGTACAACGCCAACATGTTCCCGTAAAGGTCAAGGGTGGGACCAACAAGCAAAGGGAACCTTGGATGACAAGGGATATACAAAAATGCATTAGAAATAAAAGGGGGGCTTTTGGCAGTTACAAAAGACTAAAGACGGAAGAAGCCCTAGAGGAGTATAAAAAATGCAGGGGCATACTTAAAAAAGAAATTAGGAGGGCGAGGAGGGGCCATGAAATAACACTGGCGAGCAAAATAAAGGAAAATCCTAAGATGTTTTATAAGTATATTAAGGGCAAGAGGATAACCAGGGAAAGGGTAGGGCCCATTAGGGACCAAAGTGGCAATCTGTGTGTAGAGCCAGATGATGTAGGCGGGGTTTTAAATGAATTTTTTGCATCTGTGTTCACTATGGAGAAAGACGATGCAGACATAGAAATCGGGCAAGGGGGCTGTGACATACTTGAACATATTAGCATCGAGAGGGAGGAGGTGCTAGCGGTTTTAGCAGGCCAAAAAGTGGATAAATCCCCAGGCCCAGACGAGATGTATCCCAGGTTGCTGTGGGAGGCAAAGGAGGAGATTGCAGGGGCTCTGACACAAATTTTCAGAACCTCTCTGGCCGCAGGGGATGTACCAGAGGACTGGAGAACAGCTAACGTAGTACCATTATTCAAGAAGGGTAGCAGGGATAAACCAGGGAGTTACAGGCCAGTGAGCCTAACATCTGTGGTAGGGAAATTATTGGAAAAAATTCTGAGGGACAAAATTAGTCTCCACTTGGAGAGGCAAGGATTAATCGGGGATAGTCAGCATGGCTTTGTCAAGGGTAAATCATGTCTGACAAATCTGATTGAATTTTTCGAGGGGGTGACTAGGGGGGTGGATGAGGGAAATGCTGTGGATGTGGTTTACATGGACTTCAGTAAAGCTTTTGACAAAGTCCCACATAGGAGACTGGTCAAGAAGGTAAGAGCCCATGGGATCCAGGGTGCCTTGGCGCGTTGGATCATAAACTGGCTGAGTGGCAGGAGGCAGAGGGTGATGGTCGAAGGTTGCTTTTGTGACTGGAAGCCTGTGTCCAGTGGGGTACCTCAGGGATCGGTGCTGGGTCCCTTGTTGTTTGTGATCTACATAAATGATTTGGATGAGAATGTAAAAGGTATGATCAGTAAGTTCGCAGATGACACGAAAATTGGTGGGGTGGTAAATTGTGAGGAGGAAAGCCTCAGGCTACAGGACGATATAAATGGGTTGGTCAGATGGGCGGAAAAGTGGCAAATGGAATTTAACCCTGAAAAGTGCGAGGTGATGCATTTTGGACGGACAAATAAGGCAAGGGAATACACAATGAGTGGTAGGACCCTAGGAAGTACAGAGGGTCAGAGGGACCTTGGTGTACATGTACATAGATCCCTGAAGGCAGCGGAACAGGTAGATAAGGTGGTTAAAAAGGCATATGGGATACTTGCCTTCATTAGCCGAGGCATAGAATATAAGAGCAGGGAGGTTATGATGGAGCTGTACAAAACGCTGGTGAGGCCACAGCTGGAGTACTGTGTGCAGTTCTGGTCGCCTCACTATAGGAAGGATGTGATTGCTTTGGAGAGGGTGCAGAGAAGATTCACCAGGATGTTACCTGGGATGGAGCGCCTCAGCTATGAAGAGAGGCTGGACAGGCTGGGGTTGTTTTCCTTGGAGCAAAGAAGGCTGAGGGGGGACCTGATTGAGGTGTACAAAATGATGAGGGGCATAGATAGGGTAGACAAAGAGGAACTTTTCCCCTTAGTAGGGGGGTCAATAACAAGGGGGCATAGATTCAGGGTAAGGGGCAGGAGATTTAGAGGGGATTTGAGGAGGAACTTTTTCACCCAGAGGGTGGTTGGAATGTGGAACTCAATGCCTGAAAGGGTGGTAGAGGCAGGAACCCTCACAACATTCAAGAAGCATTTGGATGAGCACTTGAAATGCCATTGCATACAAGGCTATGGACCAAATGCTGGAAAATGGGATTAGACTGGACAGGGATGGATGGGCGGCGCAGACACGATGGGCCGAAGGGCCTCTTTCTGTGCTGTAAAACTCTATGACTCTATAAGGATAAATTAGGGCAGGTGACCAAAAGCTCGGTCAAAGAGGTAGGAAAGGAGGAAAGCGAGGCTGAGAGGTTTAGGCAGGGAATTCCAGAGCTTAGGGCCAAGGCAACAGAAGGCACGGCCACCAATGGTTGAACGATTATAATCAACTATGCTTAAGAGGGCAGAATTAGAGGAGTGCAGATATCTCGGAGTGGGGGGGGGGGGGCGTTGTGGGGCTGGAGGAGATTACAGAGCTAGGGAGGGGTGAGGCCATGGAGGGATTTGAAAACAAGGATGAGAATTTTGAACTTGAGGAGTTGCTTAACGGGAAGCCAATGTAGGTCAGCGAGCACAGGGGTGATGGGCGAATGGGACTTGGTGCGAGTTAGGACACGGGCAGCCGAGTTTTGGGTGGCTTCAAGTTTACGTAGGGTAGAACGTGGGAGGCCAGCCAAGAGTGTGTTGGAATAGTCAAGTCTAGAGATAACAAAGGCACGGATGAGAGTTTCAGCAGCGGATGAGTTGAGGCAAGGGCGGAAATGGGCGCTGTTACGGAGGTGGTAATAGGCGTTCTTAGTTATGCTGCGATGTGTGATCGGAAGCTCATTTCAGAGTCAAATATGACACCAAGGTTGCGAACAGTGTGGTTCAGCCTCAGACAGATGTTAGGGAGAGGAATGGAGTCAGTGGCTAGGGAACGGAGTTTGTGACAGGGACCGAAAACAATGGCTTTGGTCTTCCCAATATTTAATTGGAGAAAATTTCTGCTCATCTAGAACTGGAGGTTGGACAAGCAGTCTTGACAATTTAGAGATGGTGGAGGCGTCGAGAGAAGTGGTGGTGAGGTAGAGCTGGGTGTCGTCAGCGCACATGTGGAAACTGGCGCTGTGTTTTCGGATGATGTTACCAAGGGGCAACATGTAGATAATAAATAGGAGGGAGCCAACTATACATGACCAGATAATCTAGTTTAGTGATGTTGGTTGAGGGATAATATGGTCTAGGACACAGGGATAACTCCCCTGCTCTATTTCAAATAGTACCATGAGATCTTTTATGTCCAACTGAGAGAGCAGACGTCGCAGACGAAAGGCAGAACCTCCAACAATGCAGCACTTCCTCAGTACTGCACTAAAGTGTCAGTCTAGATTATGTACTCAAGTCTCTGGAGTGGGGCTTAAACCCATGACCTTAATGCCAAAGGTGATTCAGCCTGTAATTCTCTTACACTCCTCCGTGTGCTCAAGAGCTTTAATTAAAACAAGTTGTGAATGTCACTACCCACCCTCTTGACTGAGCAATTGCTTGTGTTACAAAGGGGCCTAAAAAGTTATGAAATGGGAAGAATTCGAATAAAGTGATTTGTAAACATCTACCTCAAACATACATCTTCTATCACAATACACATCTCAAGAAAGGGAGAATATTTTCAAATGTGTGAATTTGGAGCATCTCGGTTAAAAAGAAATGTTATTGTTGCCAGATAGTTTTGGGATCAGACTCTCATTTTTTAAATTTGTTCTTAGGATGTTGGCAAGGCAGCATTTATTACTCATCGTGAGTTGGCCCAAGAGCATTAACAGTCATGTATAGGCTAGACTGGGTAGGAGTGGCAGATTCCTTTTCCAAAAGGACATTTGGGAACTAATGGATTCACAATCCAGCAGCTTTCATGGTCATTGTTTTCTGATGCCAATTTCACAACTAGTCATGGTGAGATTTGAACACTCAAACTCTGGGTTGCTAGCCCAGTACCATAATCACTACACTATTATGCCCATTGTAGCTTGGTATTTGCCAAGATTGCAGAACATTTAAGGTACCCCACCCTTTTTCCCCCTCTCCTGAAGGCATTTATTGTTTGCTGGAGTATGGTTCCGCTGTCACTAGGCACCCTATGATAACTTGTCCAAGTGGCCATTCACATATGAGCCTTAGCTTTGAGTTATTGGATTGTGAGAAGCATCACTGTGAACTCAATCCTGCTCATATATGTACACTTATACAGAAGTCACTGATCACCAGTGAGAACTATGGCAAATCTTCTCCTTCCTAACCTCAGGTGTTGAGGCTATTTCTAGCACCCTTACTGCAATCCCACCTGCTACTGTATTAGCTAATCAGTGACTGGAGACTGAAATAGGTAATTTGCTGGTTTGTATGGCTCAGATGCATTAACCAGCGGAGTCATTAGAAGTCTCAAGGTTGTATTTATAACATATGCACACTTAAGGGGGAAAAATTGGGTCGCGCCACCTTTGGGGCGCTAACTTCGATGGGGCGCTACTTTTAGCGCCCCGAAAAAGTTAGCACACCCACGCCCAAACTTCACCAGTAGTGCCCCAAGAGGGAGGTGGGGCGCTACTGGAAGCGCCCCACCTCCCTCTTGGGGCGCCACGCTCTGCAGCACATTGCGCCGCGGTACTGCAGGCCTTCCTCCCCTTATTAAAGGGGAGGGGCCTAGCGCAGCACGACCCAGGGCCCAGCTGGGCCACCAGGGATTGGAGCGCCGGCAAAAGAGTTCAGCCCTCAAGAGAAGTGCCAGGCTCACGGAGCGCAGCCGGCACTCTGCGGGGGGGGGGGGCTTCACAGAAGGCCGGGCCGGCAAAGCGGGCAGGTGCTGGCAGGCAGCCAGCAACAAAAATGACTGCCTGGCACTTTCCCTTTAATTTGTGCCGCCCCGTCCGCAGATAGGCCCCCCTGACCCTGTTGGACATGGCGTCTAGCAGTAAGTCAGGGGGCACTACTGAAGGGCGCGAGCGGGGGCTGTGCACGGCGATGACATCGCAGCGCCTCGGGGCGCTAACGGTTACCGCAGCCGCTAACCTCCCGCTGAATTTTGCGGGAGGCGTTAGCGGTGCAACGCCCAGCGCTAGTTGCTTTGTGCCCAGTTAGCGCCCTCTTAATATTAGCCACAAAGACAACATAAAAGCATCAGGAAAAATAGAACAATGACAAAAAGAACAGCAAGAAACTTTTTCTCAGAGACATCTACTCAGTGTTGCACCAAGAGTAGTCTTACATATCACACAAATACTCCTGCAAAGCTCAACCAGAGCAGTGGTATCACTATAGTTGGTCTTTGTACCCCTGCATAATCAGTTACTGTTTCCAATCCCGATTGCTGTCCAGTGATACCTACTATAAGATGCATGCGTGGAAATCAGGATTGGGATTGGTTGTGATATCTCCTGTAATTGAATCGTCAAGCACCATTCATTATTTGCGATTACAATTAAAGAATGGCTGCTTGGTTGAGGTGCCCGAGAGATGTCTGTGCCACACATTGGACCCCAGGCCAAGTAAGCACCTTCACAAAAGGAGGGGCGGGGGTGGAATGGAAAATGAAAGATTTTCACGATTTCACTGTCTTAGACAAGTCTATTCATAGTTACTTCTATACTTGGCTCCACACAGTGTTTAATGGATGCATTATATCTGCCTTTGTTATCTGAATTTCATTCACTATGGTGTGGTCAATCCACTCTCAGTTTTAGTAGTAGCCAAGCAAAAAGAACTCATAAGCCATATGACCAGGTCTTTGCCTGGTGGGAAAAATCAAAAAGATATTCTTGGTCTATATTGCAACCCATGAAGACCATCTCCTCCCAGGGAACAGACATTCCCCATAGAACAACAGAAACTTACAACACAGAAAGACATGATTTGATCCATCATTTCTGTGCAAGATCAGGCATCCTGGCCAACATTTATCCCACAACCAACATCACTAAAAAGAAACAGATTATCTGATTGCTGTTTGTGGGACCTTGTTGTGCACAAAGTGGCTGCCGCGTTGCCTACATTACAACGGTGACTACACTTCAAAAGCACTTCTTGGACATCCCGAGGTCATGAAAGGTGCTGTATAAATGCAACTTCTCCCTTTCTTTCCTTGCTGTGGAATATGGAGATGTAAGAGAGCTAGGGATTGTTTACCAATCTTCATTGCCTCTCGGAGGGGAAATGTTTAATCATTTAGCATCTTTCCATCGAATGGCACAGAATCTAGCTGCATGGGGAAAATCTGGGTCAATAACGCCAAGCTAATTTTCTAAAGTTACCATGGGCACAGAAATAAACCTAAAAAATGAAAACGTTCAAGCCAATTACTGTGCACTGTAATTAATTTTTGAAAGATGCTGACTTTCTCTTTAAGGACTAACAGTCACCATTCTGCTGGTTTTGACCAGTTTATGAAACTGCAGTTTCCCCTTTCTAATTTTACTTCAGCGCATTACTGCTTCCTCAGTTTTTCTGGTTAAACAGTCAGAAGAGTCTAGTGCTAAATATTTTAAAGCACAGTAAATGAATGGTGAATTTTTAGAATTTGCCTAATTTGGTGTTGCCATGGTAAAACTGTTACACAAGCTTTAATCATAATTTCCTACTAAAAAGTATAATAGACTCTTTATACAGGGAAAGACTAATCAGTAGGGGAATGAAGAGCTGCAACATTAGACCAAAGGATAAAATGTAGCAAGAATGCAACAAAAGAACAATAAATGGTTGGAGAGGGAGTGAGGCATGCTGAGGTTACTTCTGAGTTAGCAAGTTAGTTTTTCCAAAGTGCTAAACCTAGAAAGTAAAGACACATCTAGTGGATTTATTTCAGCCCTGCCATCAGACTTGGATAATGCTCAGCGAACAAAGACATAGTAACTATTATTAAGCTCCTAATAATCGCATTGACGAACACCTGCTTGCTGTTTCCTGCCGTTTTCTACATAACCAGAAGCCAATGCTACTAAAAGTATTACATGGAAATCAGCAGGAAACATTACACCACAAACAGTAAATGACGATTGCACTCGAGAACTTAGAGTCAGGCAAATTATAAACAGCTACCTCTGAAAATGTAGTTGAATTTAACCTCTGAGCAGCTGTGTGTTTGCACTGCAGAAATGCAGCTGCTACATCACAATCCTCTTCAAAAGCATACTGATATGAATCTTTAAAAGCACTTGTCAACCAAGAGCATTTCATGCCTACTATTAGGAAGGAATCTCTTCCCATATCACCTAACCAACATCAATGAAATGTTATGACTGATCCTTATGATCAGCAAGTGTAGATTAGTAACCAATTTAAAAGGTATGGAATGATTTATTTCAAAAAAGACAATTCAAAATACATCACATTTTTAAAGTCAAATTGACTGACTGTTACTCCTACTGTGTGATAACTTGCAAGTCTACAAATAACCATTAAAAATGTCCATGAAGATCTCTGCTAAAATCAGCGTGGTTTTAAATCTATTAAAATTAGTTTTTTTTTAAATTAGAACTTAACTAAAATCATTAAAAACACATTGTGTACAGCATAAACCACAGTAACCAAATAGATAGCTGGGGCTGATGGGCGAGGGAGATAATAGGAAGAAAAGTTCATATATAGTTTAAAATAGGTTGAGTGGCACAATTAAGTTAGACTAGAGTTCTCCATGCTTCAAAATAATAGGATGGCAGCCACAATTTACAGCATAAAGTTTATGGCATAAAGGCATCTTGCTGGCAGAGATGGAACAAAGTTTAACAAGGAATGCTATCGAACACTTGCTGAAAATTAACTTCAATCAATGTTCTAAATCAGGGACTGGGTAGCATAGCGGGTCATCACACTGTCCTTTAACCTCGATGACTAATGTAAATCCAGCCCAAGAGAGATTGGACAAAAGTCTCACTTCTCTGCCAGCTAACAGTACTATATGAACTTAGTTCAGACAGTCTTAACCCAGCTATGGGTGCAGATAAAAGATCCATAATTTATCAAAAATTGGCATTAAGTTAGTGATTTAACTCCGATGTCATTACATTAGCTAATTTGAGGGAACGGTAGCATAGTGGTTATGTTATTAGAGTAGTAATCCAGAGGCCTGGACTAATATGCCCAGATACACAAGTTCAAATCCCTCCATGGCAGCTGGGGAATTTAAATTCAGTTAATTAAATAAAATTTGGAATAAAAAGCTAGCATCAGTAATGGTGACTATGAAACTACTGGATTGTTGCAAAAACCCATCTGGTTCACTAATGTCCTTTAGGGAAGGAAATCTGCCGTCCTTACCCGATCTGGCCTATGTGTGACTCCAGAGCCACAGCAATGTGGATGACACTTAACTGCCCTCTGAAATGGCCTAGCAATCCACTCAGTTGTCAAGAAGGTGGCTCATCTCAAGGGCAATTAGGGATGGGCAATAAATGCTGGCCTTGCCAGTAACGCCCACATCCCGTGAATGAATAAAAAACAAAATACTGTAATTTGAAAAATGGACCGACTCACACATAAAAAAGAATCCTCTTCTGAGGCCACTGCTCAACATGTTTCTCAGTATCTGGCAGTGGTATTCTTGATGCTTGATGAGAATAGGTGAATGTTCTGTTCTCTAGCAGACATCTCTCACCTTAAGCTGAAAACTCACCACCTTACAAAAATAATTCTAGCACTGTACTCATGATCAGAATAAGTGAAGAAACTAAGCACGTGATCTTTATTTTTAGTTAGTCAAAAAAGTACCTTTTAAAAATCTAAATCTGTATTCTTAAATTCAATCTTACGCCTTTAAAGTTAGATTTTGAATTGTTTTCACATTAAAATTGCAGCAATAAAGTTAAAAATTTGAAATACTATGCCTTATTATTACACTAATCAAAAAAGAGTTAATAGCTACTTAGCAGTAGTACTAAATGTACATGTTGAAATACATAATTATGGACAGTAATTTAATAAAGTAATTACTTTTTGATTATGTATTCATGAGGAACACTGAATCAATACATTATTTAATATTTATTTTTTATAAAAAATCTAATGTTGTAGCTCCCTGAATGGCTCAGGTAGTTAAGGCAGTTCCCCTGAATGGCTCAGGTAGTTAAGGCAGTTCAATCTCTAATCTGTGCTGAATTAGTTGATCTCAGACAGGAAAGCCATAAGGGCACCACAATTGACCTCAATATCCTCTGGGATGGGGAAGGAGGGGAAAGCCTTGTCCTCAGGATATCAGAAAGCACTTCACAGCCAAAGTATTACTTTTGAAATATAGTCACTGTTGTTATGTAACCAAACACAGCAACCAATTTACACAAACCAGACCACACACCCCCACACGAATAGTGCCAATGGGATTATATTCCAGCAAGTGACCTACACTTTTAGGAGAGAAACAGAAGGGGAGAAAAAGTGAAACAACAATAACAACTTGCATCAATACAGCGTCTTTAAAGTAGGAAAATGTCTCTTGGCGCTTCACAGGAGCGTAATCAGACAGAAATTGATATCAAGTCAAAGTAGGGGACATTAGTAAGGGTCAATGGGGTAGGTTTTAAGGAAGGTCTTAAAAGGAACATGAGGAGGCCATTTAGTCCCTTGAGCATGTTCTGCCATTCAATTAGATCATGGCTGGCCTCTGATCTAACTCCATATACCCACCTTTGGCCCATATCCTTTAAAACCTTTGTTAACAAAAATCAATCTCAGATTTAAAATTAACAATTGATCTAGCATCAATTGCTGTTTGCGGAAGAGAGTTCCAAACTTCTACCACCCTTTGCATGTAGAAGTGCTTCTATTCCTGAACTTCACTCCTGTAAGACCTGGCTCTAATTTTTAGACTATGCCCCTTAGTCCTAGACTCCCCAACCAGCCGAAATAGTTTTCTCTATGTACCCCATCAGTTCCCCTTAATATCTTGAAAACTTTGATCAAAACACCCCTTAACCTTCTAAATTCCAGGGTACACAACTCTAGTTTGTGTAATCTCTCCTTGTAATTTAACCCTTGGAGTGCATGTATTATTCTAGTAAATCTACACTGCACTCCCTCCAAGGCCAATATATCCTTCCTAAGGTGTGGTGCCCAGAATTACTCGCAGTACTCCAGGTGTGGTCTAACCAGGGCTTTGTATAGCTGTAGCATAACTTCTACCCCCTTGTATTCTAGCCCTACAGATATAAAGGCCAGCATTCCATTAGCCTTTTTGATTATTTTCTATAACTGTACATGACATTTTAATAATCTATGTACATGGACCCCAAGTCTCTCTGGACCGCCACTGTTTCTAGCTTTTCACCATGTAGAAAGTACTCTGTTCTATCCTTTTGGAGATCCAAAGTGGATGACCTTGTATTTGCCATAGTTTTGACCATTCGCTTAATCTAGTAATATCATTGTAATTTTATGGTTCCATCTACACTGCTTACAATGCTGCCTATCTTTGTGTCAACAGCAAACTTGGATATGTGGCTTTCTATCCCATCGTCTAAGTTGTTAATAAATACGGTGAATAGTTGAGGTCTCAATACAAATCCTTGCGGGACACATAAGAACCTAAGAAATAGGAACAGGAGTAGGCTACTCGGCTCTTCGAGACCGCTCCACCAATCAATAAGATCATGGCTGATCTTCTACCTCAACTCCATCTTCCCGCACTATCCCAATATCCCTCGATTCCTTTAGTATCCAAAAATCTATCAATCTCTGTCTTGAATATACTCAACGACTGCGCATCCACAGCCCTCTGGGGTACAGAATTCCAAAGATTCACAACCCTTGGCATGAAGAAATTTCTCATCTCAGCCGTAAATGGCCGACCCCTTATTCTGAGACTGTGACACCACTAGTCACACCCTGCCAATTAGAGTATGGATAATGGGCAGGTATTCTGTCTCCTGCCGCTCAGCCAATTTCCTAACCAGGTCAATAATTTGCCTTCAATTCCATGAGCTTCAACTTTAGCTAACAGTCTCTTCTGAGGGACTTTATCAAATGCCTTCTGGAAGTCCATATAAATAACATCCATAGACACTCCCCTGTCCAATACTTTAGTCACCTCTTCAAAAAATTCAATCAGGTTTGTCAGGCATGACATACCTTTCACAAATCCATGCTGGCTCTCTCCGATCAACTGAATATTTTCAAGGTGTTCAGTCACCCTATCTTTAAATTACAGACTCTAGTAATTTCCTGACAACAGGCGTTAGGCTAACTGGTCAAAAATTCCCTGGTTTCCCGCTCTCACCTTTCTTAAATAGCAGAGTGACATGCGCAGTTTTCCAATCGAAAGGAACAGTTCCCGAATCGAGGGAACTTTGGAAGATTATAGTTAGGGCATCTGCAATGTTCTCACCTACTTCCTTTAAAACTCTGGGATGGAAACCATCTGGTCCTGGGGATTTGTCACTCTTTAGTGCCATTATTTTCTTCATTACTGTTACTTTGCTTACGTTAATTTTGGTGAGTTCCCGTCCCTGATTCAATATTAGTTTCCTTGGGATGTCCAGCATGCTATGCTCTCCCTCTACTGTAAATACTGACGCAAAGTAACTATTCAACATGTCTGCCATTTCCTTATTTTCATATACAGTATCACAGTCATCAGTTTTCAAGGGCCCACATTGCTCCTGACCACCCTCTTTTTTCCTAAAATAATTTTAAAAATATATTGTGTTGATTTTAATATCCCTTGCAAGTTTCTTTTCATACTTCTTTTGGTAGCTCTTACTGTCTGTTTTGTCACCTTTTGTTGTTATTTATATCTCTCCTAGTTGCCAGGATCTGTGCTAGTTTTTGTATGCTTTTTCCTTTAAGTTTTGTGTTGTCCTTTACCTCTTAAGTCGTCCATGATTTTTTTTTGGCAAGTAGAGCTCTTGCCCCTTAGGGGTATAAACTGGTTCTGTATCACATTAAATTATTTTTTGAACACTTCCCACTGATCTTCTGTTCTTTTACCCATTAACAGATTTGCCCAGTTTACGGTGGACAGTCTCAATCTCATCGCATTGAAGTCAGCCTTGCCTAAATCTAGAATCTTTGTAGTGGTTTTGCATTTCTCCCTTTCAAACACTACATTGAACTCTATCATATGAGCGCTATTCGATAAAATGTTCACGCACCGTTAGGCTGTTAACTAAATCTGGCTCATTACTAAATCTAATATGGCATGCCCCTTGTTGGTTCTAGGACATATTGTTTCAGAAAACTATCCTGAACACACTCAAGAAATTCACTACCTTTCTGACGTGAGCTAGTCTGCTTAACACAATCTAGATGAAAGTTAAAATCTTCCATTAAAAATCACTCTGCCTTTGCTACATGCATGGATGAGAGCAGATTTGAAAAGGGAGAGTGACTGTACTTGAGGGGAGAGAACCATTTACAATGTCAGCTAGCATGGGGACCAGGAAGAGAAGTTAGGTAGTCTACTGGGAATAGGGCTGAGAGAGCAGGAGATGGGTCACATGGACAAGATAAGCTTGCAGAGTGCACGAGGAGAGATAGGAGAGAAATGAGAGAAAGATGCGGGTTCAGGGCTAAGGCAGCATGGAACCTTCAGGGAAGCTTGGCTTGGTGTGCAAGGAGCAGGGAGTGATGTGGCAGAGGCAGCTGAATGGATGGTCTCAATCTGAGGTGACAAAGAAGTCCATGAAGTTGGAGGGACAGGTGAGGAGTCTATACTCACATAAATATAAATAAAAATAAAAATAAAAATGTAGGTCACTTTATACACAAATATATACATTAAATCACATTTACTTTAATTAGGTAGAAAGGTCACACCACTCAAAACTCATGGTTCAGCACTGAAAATACACTTCTGTTATTAAGCAGTGTCCAATAGTGTAGCTTGAAAATGTCATCAGGATTCAAACAGCTCAGAAATAATACTTTTAAAAAAATCAATCTGAAAATTAATTGATTTAATTTTATGGTATTTAACATTAGTACTCAAGATTTCAATATAAATTACATTTAATCCATAAAGTGAAACACATTTGTCTGAAAAACTGATTTTCATTTGCTTAAAACTAGTACAGTACTATAATTCACATTCTACAGTAATCTTTGTATAAAGAGCGGAGATGATTTTATACACTGAAAATGTATCATCACAATGATTGAAGGTAGAACAAACCACAAGATAGATTTACTCTCAAACATATCCAAGAAAAACAGCAATTTATTTTTATATTGTAAAATTTGAATGAAATATTTATATTAGGAATCTTTAGGGTATTAAACAAAGTACAAGATCAGGTCTAGTGGAAGGAGCACTAAAAGTTGAATGATATTATCAAATGAACTGCAACTCAGCAACTGTCTGGAGCAATTTTCAACAACAGTGATTGTAAATAGAAGCACTGTGAGCAGCAGAAATAAGATGACTATGAGTTGCATTTTTCAGTTGTAACAATTCAGGGCAAAACTTAGGAACAGGAGTAGGCCATTCAGCCCCTCAAACTGCCATTCAATTAGATCATGGCTGATGTGTATCTAACTCCATTTATCCGTCTCGATTCCATATCCCTTAAAACCCTTTCCTAACAAATATCTACCAATCTTAGGTTTTAAATTTTCAATTGACCCAGCCTCAACAGTTTATTGGGGGTGAGGGTTCCAGATTCCCACTACCCTGTGTGTGAAGAACTATGAAGTAGTGCATCCTGACATCACCCCTAAATGGCCTATTTCTAATTTGAAAGGTTATGCCTCCTTGTATGGCAAAGCACTGCATTAAAGTACAACACGGAGAACAGTATCCCAATCTCAGAAATTCAAATCAGACTGATGGTTGAAAATCTCTGTCTCCAATGGCTGAATAAGTTCTATTGCAAAATGTGCCTGGGCGGTCTCAACTTAAATTGCAGTGGGACTAGTTCACAACACCAAACCAGTCAGGCATGGTCATAAAATCCAGTGTACAAACCTTTCTTCCCCCGCACATTATAATTCTTGCTTTAGGAAAAATAGTCAGTGTATAAGTCACCAAATTTTGGGGGGGGGGGGGGGGGCGGAAATCAAATCTGTACCAGCAGCTCCAATTTAAAAAGTCCTAGGCCTAGAAATTGGGTATAGCCCCGCTTGAGGCGTTAGAGCTGGTGATGCGCAAAATTTATAGCCAGACGAAACTTATCGCCGCCTGGAGCGATATTGGATTGCATCGCCCCCAAAGGGGATTGAGGCGCTAAATCAGCCGTTGCACGGTGCTCTTAAGGCGCAAAAGGTCAGGTGCTACTCAATATCGACGCGGACGGGTGCAGCGCAGGTGAACTCAATTACGGGAAAGCACGAGACCTCCAGGCGTCGGCCGGCTCTTAAAGGGGTGGGTCAGTCAGCCTGAGCTTCAACACCCAACGCCCTGCAGGCCTCAGATTCGGCGCTCGCCCTTGTCTGGCGGTACAAACTTGTTCATCATGGAGAAGGTTAGGCAGAGAGCAGAGCGCTTCAGCACTGAGGCTCTGGACCACTTGGTGGCTGCAGTTGAACACCGTCGAGAGGTCCTGTATCCGGGTTAATGGCAAGAGGCCGAATCAGAAGGCTTATCGACGATCTTGGAGGGAGGTTGCTGTGAGGGTCAACTCCAGCAGCATGGCGACCAGGACCCCTGTTCAGTGCAGGAAGAAATTCAACGACCTCACACGGATCGTTAGGGTGAGTGATGGTTTACCAAACTTGTGCTTCCCTCCATCTGCAGCTGACTTCGGGCACCCTGCTGCAATGATGCGCCAATGGCCATCTGTCAGTATGCATCCATGTCCCTTTCTGGGCACACACATGGACAGATGTCTCAAGGCCTCATGTAAGGGCTCTTGCACCATGGGGGGCATGCGATGAGGTCTCAAGGCATCGTGTAACAGAACCTCCCCTTCTTTCCCCTGCAGTCCAAGCTGGTGATGATTCGAAAGGGGCAGCGTCGAACCGGTGGCGGACCTGCACGAGTGGTCACTCTCACGGATCTGGAGGAGAGTGTGCACCAGATACTTGGAGGACGTCTGTCTGGTCCTGTGACCACTGCATCTGCCGACCCCATTACCGACAGCGAGGGTAAGACACTCCCCTTTTTCACCTGTTGCCTTCCACTTGGTCCCCCTGCCAGCATGCATCCTCAGTGTGCAGCCATGTCAGAGCCTTGCCGCAATCTGGCATGCCTTTCAGCAAAGCTGTCCTTTTGCTAAAGCCACTCTTCCACCTCCCACTTTCAGATGAAGCAGCACCAACTCGGGCTCAACGCGCTGAAACTGCCAGTGCCAGTGCCACCGGAGGCGAGGACCAGAAGGAATTCGGACCAGCCGTTGCGGAATCTGGGGAGCTGACACATCTGCAGACTGGGGATAGTAGTCCCCTGGAGGGGAGGGGGGGTGGCTCTGAGGATGAACCAGTTGCCGGACCAAGCGGCATGCAGCAACGCACGGGGGATAGGCAAGTTCGGCCACCGTCTCCCCGCAGGGCAAGGCAGGTCATCATGACTGCTGCACAAAGTGCAGATGAGGTCCGTCGCCTGGCTGAGATGAGCAAACAGGCCCGGGTCAGACACACGGAGCTGATGGCTGCAGTGGAGAAGATGCCTGAGTCAATAGATTCATTGGCTAGGAGTATGTTGGACTTCGGGGCAACAATGGAGAGGACTCTGCAGGGCTTTGGGGCAACAATGGAGAGGACTCTCCAGGTGTTTGGGGGAAACAATGGACAGGTCTATCCAGGGCTTCGGGGCCACAATGGACAGGACTATCCAGGGCTTCGGCCCAACAATGGAGAGGACTGTCCACGGCTTTGAATCGGCAATGGAAAGGACTGTTCAGGGCTTCGGACAATCCCTGGAAAGGTCTGTGCAGGGCTTGTCCGAGGCAGTGGAGCGGTCGGCACCTGCCTTGTCCAAAGCCATGGGAAGAACTGTCCAGGCCTTCTCCAAAGCACTGGCACCTGGCACACAGGTCCTCACTGTTGCCACGCAGTCACTTGCTGGGCTCCTCCACAGCCAGATTGACGCAACGCGATCTCTCACTGCAGCCACCCTCTCTGCATCAGATAGGATCACCCTGGGCCCTTCCACTCCCGTACAAGGCCAGGAATCAGTGGAGCATGCGATTGTGGCGGATGAGCCGAACCGCTCCCCTCATATAGCCAGTGTGTCGTCCGACCATGGTGCAGGTGTCCTCTCTCGGCAGGAGACCATTGCACATGCCAGCGCTGGGACGCCTGCATTGCAGCTGCCACCACCTGCAGGCCACACTGCTTCCAGCCATGGTCACAGCAAGCATCCTGCGTTCGCACCCTCCAAGCCCAGAGGTCGGCCAGGCCGTCCCTCAGGGGCTTCTGCGCTTCCAGACAGTCAGCAAGCGTCCCCCAGCCTTGAGCCCGCCACTGGGGTCCAATTACGTAGGAGCAGCAGGGAGGGAAGGGGCCGGGCGCGAAAGAGAAGTCGTTCTCCCTCAAGGGGCCAGTTGTAGAGGGAGGTGCGGAGACGTTTGTTTGTCCAAATTCAAGGACACCCTCACCTGCTGTTATATTTGCAGAAGGTTTGTTGAGTTTTGCGGCTTTGCCGAACAGTTCACAGTTATTTTGAAAGTTATGGTTTCTGCTCACATTACGTTGTTTAGCTGTAATGAAAGACTTGTGTCAATAAACAGAAGTTTCAATGTTGCATGGTGCATGTGACTACTTTCAGTGATGCTGGTATTCAGAGGCCCTCAAACATCCAAAGTGCGCATGAGTTAAGACTCTCATCATTCCGCCACAGGGGTGTCGACAGGAGTCCAGAGGAGCCTCCGACGTATGGACCTTCCACTTTCAGCAGCCCTTCCATCTTCCTCCTCCTCCTCCTGCTTGTGCAGGGTCCGAGGGAAGGTAATGAATTGACGCGGTCGCCTATAAAGGGCATCAGTCACTTGCTGGATGCAACAGCGGACTGCAGCCTGAGCGACAGTCGCATTGTCCCCAATGGCTGACTGAAAGGATCCGTTGGCATAAAAATGGAGGTCATCAGTCAGTTTAGCCATCACAGACAGAGAGGTTCTGCAGCGTTCACGCGGCTGCAGATCCTGACCAAGCAGGTGGCACAGATCAGTAACAATGTCCCTCCAGATTCGGAGCCTTCGCAAACACTGCTCCTCCGACATGTCAAGGCTTGTCACCTGCTGCCTGAAGACCCTCGCAGCATCCCGTTGGATTGGCCGACCTCCATTGCCCCTCCTCATTCTGGCCAATCCCGGCCCTCTCTCTGCCCCTTCACAGTGTTGGGCGATGAGGCCGTCGCCCTCCAAACAAGCTCCCATTCCGATGCCAGTTGGTCAAAAGGCTTTTAGGTGTAGTGCTGCAAGTGCTTCGGACAGGGTTGAAGGTCCCAAGTACTGTAAAGCTAAATTCCCAGAACTCCGCTCCACATTAGCTCGCCAACTCTCTCTAGCAGTGATCGCAATGAGCAGGCCAAGTGGCAGAAGATTCTGCACTAGAGATGTCCCGTTTAAATAGCGCCGCCTTACTCCGAGAAGGGCCTGTTACCCCTCCCTCAAACTGTCACTAATAGCGCTGGGCGCTAAGGCTCCGGGCGCCACCCAATATGCGCTCAGGCACTCCTAAAAGGCGTTGCACACTGAAATGACGTCATGAGCTGCTTGCGCTTGCGGGCGCGCGCAAACACTTAGCACAGGCGCTAAATGTATAGTCAATATCTGAGTTGGCGCTATCTTCACAGCCTTCGCCCCAACTCTAGGTCTCTTTAGGCGCTCAGCGCCGGCGCTACCAACCCAATTTCTAGGCCCTAGAATCATAGAAAGAGGCTATTTGGCCCATCAAGTCTGCGCCGGCTCTTTCAAAGAGAAATTCAGAGTAGTCCCACTCCCTCGCTCTTTCCCCATATCCCAGCAATTTTTTTCCTTCAAGTATTTATCCAAATCCCTTTTGAAGACTACTATTGAATCTGTATCCAGCCACCCTATCAGTTGTATTTTTGCAATTACATGAATGCTGTCCTTATTTTATGCTATGTGGACTCAATGCTACAATGACTGATATTGTACTTGCACAGGAATTCATGTGGAAAAGTCAACTTCAGGTTGACAAGCAGAATGCAACTGACATGAAGACAATTCTACACCGTCAATAAATTAACTCTGTAATTGTAAATCATCACCATTTGTATTTGCCAATAGGATCCCAGAAGCCAGGCCTGTGGGTGTTGCAGGGCCCTAAGGTCGCTTGCTTGTAGTAACTGTAGAACTTCAGCATTAGCTCATTTGATGGTTGAAATGAACCTATTTAATAAGACATTTCAAACATTTAATTAGTCAAAAATTTTCACTTTTTAAAAATCAGTTAAAATCTAATTCAAACAGCTGCAAATAACACTGCAAATGGAAAGTCACTATAACAGTATCAACAAATCTATAACGTATTACATCTGAACAGACAGTAACACAGTCATCAGATACCCAGCCTAATTGGTACATTAGCTGTTACAGACTAGCGAATTAAAATCTAGCAATTCTAGATTCCTGGTAGATCCATGGGTAAACTAGTAAGGTACTGACCTATATCAGTGTGGTCCAATACATTAGCCACATGTGGCTAATTGGGACTCCAGATGTAGCTAATGCATTTTTGAATAGTAAATTAAAAAATGAGTCATAGAGACCATCATTGGGCATGCGATCTCAATGCTCGTTTTTGCATGGCGTACACGAGTACTTTAACCATTCTGTGCGTTTGTTGGTAAAATGTTAAGACAAAAAATGAAAAGCAGAGTCAAGTGTTTTTTGATCGTGTGTATCCTTTACTTCCTTGGTTACTGCTTACAAGTACCTGTTGAAATAGTGTGCAAGGCGGGTGAAATCACTAAACTTCAGCACCTTGGAAACTACGTTTGCCAACCCTGCTGATATTGCCCGGGAGTCATCCATAAGAACATAAGAAATAGGAGCAGGAGTAGGCCAATCGGCCCCTCAAGCCTGCTCCACCATTCAATAAGATCATGGCTGATCTGATCCTAACCTCAAATCTTCTATCACTCTCCATCCACCCGAACCCATGTGATCTCCCGGGAGAGGTGAAAAACCAGATAAAAAACCCAATGGCCAATTTGGGAGAAAAAAATCTGGGAAATTCCTCTCCGACCCATCTAGGCGATCGAAACTCATCCAGGAGATCACTCTGTCCCTATATTTTCTACAGTACTTACCTTCTGTAAAGGTGATCTCCACCCCAGCCAGGAACAGGAATAAAACCATCTCCTGAAATCTAACACAGAATTAGAACACAAGAAGTAGGAGCAGAACCAGGCTACACGGCCCCTGGGCCCGCTCCACTACCCACAGGGCCATGACCATTCCGAACCTAGACTCATGTCCAAATTCCTGCCCGCTCCCCGTAACCCTCAATTCCCTTTACTTCTAGGAAACTATCTATTTCTGTTTTAAATTTATTTAATGATGTAGCTTCCACAGCTTTCTGGGGCAGCAAATTCCACAAACCTACCACCCTCGGAGTGAAGAAGTTTCTCTTCATCTCAGTTTTGAAAGAGCAGCCCCTTATTCTAAGAGTATGCCCCCTAGTTCTAGTTTCACCCATCGTTGGGAACATCCTCACCGCATCCACCCGATCCAACCCCTTCACAATCTTATATGTTTCAATAAGATCGCCTCTCATTCTTCTGAACTCCAATGAGTAGAGTCCCAATCTACTCAACCTCTCCTCATATGACCACCCCCTCATCCCCGGGATTAACCGAGTGAACCTTCTTTGTACTGACTCGAGAGCAAGTATGTCTTTTCTTAAGCATGGACACCAAAACTGTATGCAGTATTCCAGGTGCGGTCTCACCAATACCTTGTACAACTGCAGCAATACCTCCCTGTTTTTATATTCTATCCCCCTAGCAATAAAAGCCAACATTCCATTGGCCTTCTTGATCACTTGCTGCACCTGCATACTAACTTTGAGTTTTGTGCACCAGGACCCCCAGATCCCTTTGTACTACAGTACTTTCCAGTTTCTTGCCATTAAGATAATAACTTGCTATATGATTTTTCCTGCCAAAGTGCATAACCTCACACTTTCCAGTATTGTATTCCATCTGCCAAATCTCTGCCCACTTACTTAGCCTGTCTATGTCCCTTTGCAGGTTTTTTATGTCCTCCTCACTCACTACTTTCCCTCCCATCTTAGTATCATCTGCAAACTTTGATATGTTACACTCGGTCCCCTCCTCCAAATCGTTAATATAGATTGTAAAGAGTTGGGGACCCAGCACTGACCCCTGCGGAACACCACTAGTTACTGATTGCCAGTCTGAGAACGAACCATTTATCCCAACTCTCTGCTTTCTGTTAGAGAGCCAATCCTCCACCCACGCCAGAATATTACTCCCAATCCCGTGATTTTTTATCTTGAGCAATAATCTTTTGAGTGGCACCTTGTCAAATGCCTTTTGGAAGTCTAAATACACTACGTCCACTGGTTCCCCTTTATCCACCCTGTATGTTACTTCCTCAAAGAACTCAAGCAAATTTGTCAAACATGACTTCCCCTTCATGAAACCATGCTGAGTTTGTCCTATTAAATTATGTTTATCCAAATGTCCCGTTACTGTCTCCTTAATAACGGACTCTAACATTTTACCAACCACAGATGTTAGGCTAACAGGTCTATTAGTTTCCAGCCTTCTGCCGACTACCCTTTTTAAATAAGGGTGTTACTTTAGCAGTTTTCCAATCTGCTGGGACCTTTGCTGAGTCCAGGGAGTTTTGGAAAATTACCAATGCATCCACAATCCCTAACGCCACTTCCCTCAAGACCCTAGGATGTAAGCCATCAGGTCCAGGGGATTTATCCGCCTTGAGTCCCATTATTTTACCAAGTACCAATATGGAGCGTAAATCTCCTGGGCATTGCTGCTAGCAGCCCGAGAGAACTTTGCCCTTTAAATTTTTCGCTGTAGCAGTTGAAAGAGGGTGAACATAAACTCGGGGACAGGGGATTGTGACTCAGGGTGGGTGGGGAAACGGGAGAATGGAGGGTCGGGGAGAGAGGAAGACTGGGGATGAAGGATTGGGGCTCATGGAGATTGGGGAATGAGGTGGGCATGGGGCCCAGCATTTCCTGGCAGAGCAGGGCGCAGCAGCAACATGGTGAGTACAAGCATATAGACTTTAATCTAGTCAATAGACAGATATCTAATGCTGTCAACAGCTAAGAAATCGAATTCTGAATGAATCTCACTAATTTATATCAATCTTAAACGATAAACTCAATTGTAAATTTATAATCAGCAAGCAGTTACTTCTGAATTACTGTGACATAACTGAACGGTCTTTGTAATTCCATTTATTTTGTCATGTAACCCTATCGCTGGTATACTCAATGGTTAAGTGTTGCTAACAATGATTCTAAGATTAATAAACAAATGTCTGACAACTTCTTTGGTAATTAGGAAGGGTTAATTAACTTACTCTGTAGCTTGTGCTAATTCCAATTGAAGGTTGGTAGTGTTAATGCTAATATAATCCAAACTGGTTGACGTAAAACAGTTCAGCAATCCAAATTTAGGTATCATTAACTCTTAGGCATAATCAGGGTGGTAAACCCCAGACAGCTCCTTGATGAGGAGTTAAGGTGACGGGTTAAAAATTTGTCTGGTGCCCTTGATAAATATTCTTGTCAGGATAATGACGGGAACTGATGGGGTAGATAGAGAGAAACGATTTCCACTATTTTATTGAGGTGCGTAGGACATGGGGGCATCGTCTAAATATTTGAGCCAGGCCTTTCAGGAGTGAAAATAGGAAACACTTCTACACGCAAAGGGTGTCGGACGTTTGGAACTCTCTTCCGCAAATGGCAATTGATGCTAGGTCAATTGTTAATTTTAAATCAGAGATGGATAGATTTTTCTTAACCAAAAGGTATTAAGGGATATGGGGCAAAGGCAGGTATATATGGAGTTGGGTCACAGGCCAGCCATGATCTCATTGAATGGCAGAACAGGCTCGAGGAGCTAAATGGCCTACTCCTGTTCCTATATTAATTCCAGTGTTCTTACAAAGCCAGCTTCTAATTCTCTGACACACAAGGTTGTACTAACTGGACAAGCAGCAGGAAATTTACTAGTGTTCTGTGCTGGTAAGTGGAGCTATTTAAAAAAAAACTCACCAAAACGCATGCCCATCTCAGTTCTACGCTTAGATATGTGGTGTGTATCCCGTTTAGTAGAGTATGCATACCACAGCAGACAAACATAAACTCTATATACAGTATGTGGATTTCTCAATGGTTGAGACTCTTATGCATGATGAACTTCCCGGAAATAGTGGAGAACCAAGGGTCTAGCGAGAATGAGGAACTGAAAGAAATTAGTATTAGTAAAAAAATAGTACTGGAGAAATTAATGGGACTGAAAGCCAATAAATCCCCTGGACCTGATGGCCTACATCCTAGGGTTTTGAAAGAGGTGGCTACAGAGATAGTGGATGCATTGGTTGTCATATTCCAAAATTCCACTGATTCTAGAACAGTTCCCGCGGATTGGAAGGTAGCAAATGTAACCCGACTATTTCAGAAAGGAGAGAGAAAACAGGGAACTACAGACCAGTTAGCCTGACATCAGTAGTAGGGAAAATGCTAGAATCTATTATTAAGGACATGGTAACAGGGCACTTAGATAATAATAATGGGATTGGGCAGAGTCAACACAATTTTATGAAAGGGAAATCGTGTTTGACAAATCTGTTAGAATTTTTTGAGGTTGTAACTAGCAGAATAGATAAGGGGGAACCAGTGGATGTGGGGTATTTGGATTTTCAGAAGGCATTTGATAAGGTGCCACACAAGAGGTTATTAAACAAAATTAGGGTTCATTGGATTGGGGGCAATATACTAGCATGGATTGAAGATTGGTTAACGGACAGAAAACAGAGAGTAGGAATAATCGGGATGGCAGGCTGTAACTAGTGGGTTACTGAAAGAATCAGTGCTTGGGTCTCAGCTATTCACAATCTACATCAATGATTTGGATGAGGGTACCAAATGTAATATATCCAAGTTTGCTGATGATACAAAGCTAGGTGGGAATGCAAGTTGTGAGGAGGATGACTAGCTCCATTATAGGCTTCAGTGTTGCTGGTCAAACTATAGGTCCCAATGTTTGACTGTTGTTGTCATTGTTCAGTTGGCAACCCTGGGATTGACCGTGGAATGAGGGGCCATTCAAGTGGGGGGAGTAAAAAAGAAATGTTGTAGGGGATAGTATCATTAGGGGGATGGATAGGGTTCTTTGCAGCCGAGAGCGAGAGTCCCGAAGGCTGTGTTGCCTGCCCGGTGCCAGGGTTAAGGACATCTCCTCTGGGCTGAAGAAGAACTTGGAGTGGGAGGGGGAAGATCCAGTTGTCGTGGTCCATGTTGGTACCAACGACATAGATAGGACAAGGAAAGAGGTTCTGCTGAGGGAGTATGAGCAGCTAGGGGCCAAATTAAAAAGCAGAACCACAAGGGTAATAATCTCTGGAATACTACCTGAGCCACGAGCAAATTTGGTTAGGGTAAATAAAATCAGAGAGTTAAATGCGTGGCTCAAAGACTGGTGTGGGAGAAATGGGTTTTGTTTCTTGGGACACTGGCACCAGTACTGGGACGGGAGAGAGCTGTTCCGTTGGGACGGACTTCACTTGGCCAGTGCTGGGACTAGAATCCTGGCGAATCGAATAACTAGGGCTGTAGAGAGGGCTTTAAACTAATTAGTGGGGGGGAGGTTTCAAGAGAGCGAAAAATAAAAATGTCAGCAGAAAAGGCAATAGAACAAGGTAGCAGTGGGGGAATTAAAAACCAGAGCATGTCAGGAAGGGACAGAATGTATAAAGATAAAAGGTAGAGTAGTAAAGTGGGTAAAAGCAGGAATAAATTATCACAAAACCTATTTAAAAGTTCTTTACCTGAATGCACGCAGCATTTGCAACAAAATAGACCAGTTGACGGTAAAAATAACTACACATGAGTATGATGATCTGGTGGCCATTACAGAAACATGGCTGCAAGGTGACCATGACTGGGAACTAAACATCCAGGGGTATTTGACAATTAGGAAGGACAGACAGGAAGGAAAGGGAGGTGGGGTGGCTATGTTAATAAAGGATGGAATCACTGCAATAGTGAGAAGTGATATTGGGTCAAAGGATCAAGATAGTGAAACAGTTTGGGTGGAGATAAGGAATAATAAGGGGAAAAAGTCACTAGTGGGTGTAGTCTATAGGCCTCCTAACAGTTGCAACTCTGTTGGTTGGAGTATAAATCAGGAAATAGTTGGGGCTTGTAATAAGGGAACAGCTATAATCATGGGGGATTTTAACTTTCATATTGACTGGACAAATCAAATTGGGCAGGGCAGCCTTGAGGAAGAGTTCATAGAGTGTATTAGGGACGGGTTCCTTGAGCAGTATATAACTGAACCAACCAGGGGGCAGGCAATCTTAGATCTGGTCTTGTGTAATGAGACAGGATTAATAAAAAATGTCCTAGTAAAGGATCCCCTTGGAATGAGTGACCATAACATGGTTGAATCCAAATTCAGTTGGAGGGTGGGAGAGTTGGATCTCAAACCAGCGTACTAAGCTTAAATAAAGGAGACTATGAAGGTATGAGAGCAGAGTTGACTAAAGTGGACTGGGAAAATAGATTAAAGTGTAAGACGGTACAGGAGCAGTGGTGTACATTCAAGGAGATATTTCACAACTTTCAAGAAAAATATATTCCAGTGAGGAAAAAGGGGCGTAAAAGAAAAGACAGCCATCCGTGGCTAAGTAAGGTAATAAAGGATAGTATCCGACTGAAAACAAGGGCATATAAAGTAGCCAAATCTAGTGGGAGGATAGAAGATTGGGAAGCATTTAAAAGCCAGCAAAGAATAACTGAAAGATTAATTAAGAAAGGGAAGATAGATTATGAAAGTAAACTAGCAAAAAATATAAAAACAGAGAGCAAGAGTTTCTACAGTTATATAAAAAGAAAAAGGGTGGCTAAAGTGAATGTTGGTCCCTTAGAGGACGAGACCGGGAAATTAGTGGTGGGGAACATGGAGATGGCAAAGACACTGAACAAATATTTTGTATCAGTCTTTACAGTAGAGGACACTAAAAATATCCCAACACTGGACAAACAGGGGGCTATGGGGGGGGGGGGGTAGCTAAACATGATTAAAATCACTAAGGAGGTGGTACTCGGTAAGATAATGGGACTAAAGGCGGATAAATCCCCTGGACCTGATGGCTTACATCCTAGGGTCTTGAGAGAAGTAGCGGTAGGGATTGTGGATGCATTGGTGGTAATTTTCCAAAACTCCCTGGATTCAGGAAAGGTCCCAGCAGATTGGAAAACTGCTAATGTAATGCCCTTATTTAAAAAGGGAGGCAGACAAAAGGCTGGAAACTATAGACCAGTTAGCCTAACATCTGTGGTTGGAAAATATTGGAGTCCATTATTAAGGAAGCAGTAACAGGACATTTGGATAAGCATAATTTAATCAGACAGAGTCAGCATGGTTTTATGAAGGGGAAGTCATGTTTGACAAATTTGCTCGAATTCTTTGAGGACGTAACAAACAGGGTGGATAAAGGGGAACCAGTGGATGTGGTGTATTTGGACTTCCAAAAGGCATTTGGCAAGGTGCCACACAAAAGATTACTGCACAAGATAAAAAATCACAGGATTGGGGGCAATATACTGGCATGGGTGGAAGATTGGCTATCTAACAGAAAACAGAGAGTTGGGATAAATGGTTCATTTTCAGGTTGGCAATCAGTGACTAGTGGTGTTCCGCAGGGGTCAGTGCTGGGACCCCAACTCTTTACAATCTATATTAACGATTTGGAGGAAGGGACCAAGTGCAACGTATCCAAGTTTGCCGACGATACAAAGATGGGAGGGAAAGCAGTGAGTGAGGAGGACATAAAAAACCTGCAAAAGGACATAGACAGGCTAAGTGAGTGGGCAAAAATTTGGCAGATGGAATATAATGTTGGAAAGTGTGAGGTTATGCACTTTGGCAGAAAAAATCAAAGAGTAAGTTATCTAAATGGAGAGAAACTGCAAAGTGCTACAGTACAAAGGGATCTGGGGGTCCTGGTGCATGAAACACAAAGGTTAGTATGCAGGTACAGCAGGTGATCAGGAACGCCAATGGAATCTTGGCTTTTATTGCAAGGGGGATGGAGTATAAAAGCAGGGAAGTCTTGCTGCAGCTATACAGGGTACTGGTGAGGCCACACCTGGAATACTGCGTACAGTTTTGGTTTCCATATTTAAGAAAAGATATACTTGCTCTCGAGGCAATTCAGAGAAGGTTCACTCGGTTGATTCCGGAGATGAGGGGGTTGACTTATGAGGAAAGGTTGAGTAGGTTGGGCCTCTACTCATTGGAATTCAGAAGAATGAGGCGCGATCTTATCGAAACATATAAGATTGTGAGGGGGCTTGATCGGGTGGATGCGGTGAGGATGTTTCCACTGATGGGTGAGACTAGAACTAGGGGGCATAATCTTAGAATAAGGGGCTGCCCTTTCAAAATTGAGATGAGGAGAAACTTCTTCACTCAGAGGGTAGTAAATCTATGGAATTTGCTACCCAGAGAGCTGTGGAAGCTGCGACATTAAATAAATTTAAAACGGAGATAGACAGTTTCCCAGCTGATAAGGGAATAAGGGGTTACGGGGAGAGGGCAGGGAAGTGGGCGTGAGTCTAAGTTCGGATCAGCCATGATCCTATTGAATGGCGGAGCAGGCCCGAGGGGCCGTATGGCCTACTCCTGCTCCTACTTCTTATGTTCTTATGATGCAAGAAGGCATCAAGGGGTTATAGACAGGCTAAGTGAGTGGGCAAGAACATGACAAATGGAATATAATGTGGAAAAATGTGAAGTTATCCACTTTGGTAGGAAAAATAGAAAAGCAGAGTATTTTTTTAAATGGTGAGAGATTGGGAAATGTTGGTGTTCAGAGGGACCTGGGTGTCCTTGTACACGAATCAGTGAAAGTTCACATACAGGTACAGCAAGCAATTAGGAAAGCAAATGGTATGTTGGCCTTTATTACAAGAGGATTTGAGTATAAGAGTAAAGACGTCTTACTGCAATTATATAGGACCCTGGTGAGACCACATCTGGAGTATTGTGTATAGTTTTGGTCCCCTTACCTAAGGAAGGATATACTTGCCATAGAGGGATTCCTGGGATGGGGGGGGATTGTCCTATGAGGAGAGATTGAGTAGACTAGGCCTATATTCTCTAGAGTTTAGAAGAATGAGAGGTGATCTCATTGAAACATACAAAATTCTTACAGGGCTTGACAGGGTAGATGCAGGGAGGATGTTTCCCCTGGCTGGGGAGTCTAGAACCAGGGGTCAGAGTCTCAGAATAAGGGGTCAGCCATTTAGGACTGAGCTGAGGAGAAATTTCTTCACTCAGAGGGTGGTAAATCTTTGGATTCTCTACCCCGGAGTGCTGTGGAGGCTCAGTCGTTGAGTATATTCAAGACAGAGATCGATAGTTTTTAGAACATTAAGATAATCAAGGGATATGGGGATAGTGCAGGAAAGTGGAGAGGAGGTAGAAGATCAGCCATGATCTTATTGAATGGTGGAGCAGGCTCGAAGGGCCAAATGGCCTACTCCTGCTCCTATTTCCTATGTTCTTATGTTTCTTACGAAGTGTTTCCATGATGAAGCGTTTCCATGATGTAGTGTTTCCATATACATTAGACACCCAGGCTAACCAAAGAAAATGCCAGTATACACAGCCTGGAGTTACACATCTTACAATCCCTTCTGTGGAAAAGCATATTTGACTCCTCCTAGCAAATCAGAGAAAAAAGGCCACTTACCTGGTCTTGAAATGATGATTGAAAACCCACATCCGAACACCTCTTAGCGATGCTTACCTGAGTAACAATGACTGAATCATCACAATATTTTTTTTAAATTAAATTTTGAGTGCATTTTTATACTCATCAAGATGAGTGAATGCAAGTGTTGGGGTTTTGGACACCAAGATTCAAGATTCAAGATGCGCCAATATCAGAAATTGTCAGGTCAGGTTTCAGGAACAGAGCAAAGCTCCTTCTACTGTGCCCAAAGTCTAATGCTGGGAAACCTGAATGCTCATGTCTGAACGCCCGCTACTGTTATGGCCTCCCTGACTGAGAACGTTAATTTGGGCTAGATGGAGAGCAATTTTGTGCTTTCAGCCTATAATCATTCTGGAGTAGATTCAAACGCACATCCTTGTGGTGAAAAGATAGTATGCCAATTCACTGCACCAGCCAGATTCAATTAAAAACATGCACCACAAGATTCTATGAAGCAAAAGGAAATGGAATGCTAGAGCTTGGCTTGTGCCTTTAAAACATTTCAGGATAGAGAGTGAAGGGTTAAGCTGTGGAAACAGATGCCTATGGCAGGTATTACTCTTGGCTTTTAATAGTAAAGTATAAAAAGTGTTTCCTAATAAAGGGCTTTGATATAGTGTACAATGGTCATAAAAGACAATGGTATTTGCAATTAAATAATTGTAGAAATGACCGAATACTTTACCTTATTTGAGTTCAGAAATGTAAACGGTTCTTCACAGTTAGAGTTTCAATGGTTTAAAAGAAATGCATGAGGAATATATTTCAAACTATTAACATTTTACAGTCACTCATGTACATGCTAAATGTTCTAACACAAGGAGAAAAGAATGCTAGGGTAAAGGGACAATCATCAAGAGATCCTGCTCATGTTTCACAAGAAATTATTTAAAATGTTGAACAACCATCATTAAATCAAACAAAGTAAGTTTACAATTTGTTAATTCACTTCTAAATCTACATATTTTTTTCTATTTTCTTCATTAGCAACATAGGAAGGTACAGGACCAGAAAACACCATTGCAGTCCATCCAGCCACCAGCCATTCCCAATATCTAAGAAATATTCTATCACACAATCATTTTTTTCCTCAACGTACTTATCCAACTTTCTTGAATTTGGTTATGGTAGTGTAGTAGCTACGGTACTGAACTAGCAACTCAGAGGTCATGAGTTCTAATCCCACCATGGCATTGTTGTGAAACGGAATTCAATTATATTAGAAACATAGGAATAGGAGCAGGCCATTCAGCCACTCAAGCCTGTTCTGCCATTTAATTAGATCGTGGCTTAGCTGTACCTCAACTTCATTTACCCACCTTTGTTCCATATCACTTGCTACCCTTCATCGCATTCTCTCCTATGCCTGTATATAATTCTGTACATAACCCGCATTGTACTCTCGAAGGGGCTGAACCAATGCTTTGTATAAACAGAATCACTTCGAGATTTGTGCTCAATTTCTCTGGCTATACAGCCCAAGATCCTATTTGCTCTCTTTAAAGCTGCCAAACACTATGATGATGTTTTCAGTGATCTATTCACCAGTACTTTCAAATCCCTCTCCTGTATAGTGATAATTACCATTTAGCTTATATTCCCACTATTTATTATCCTTTCCCAATCTCATGATTTTGCATTTGTCCACATGACACCCATTACTTGTCAGCCCATTGTTATTAATGTTGCTCTGCTTTGTGAAAAATAAACTGAGTGGTCCAGCAGGGCAAATTTTAGCAGCTGTTAGATTACATAACGTTTTTAATCATGTTTTTACACTTAATTTAATTGGTTTTAGGGGATGGGACTATTTTCTACAAGATAACCCCAATTCCCACAGCACTCTTGGCTCAATTACCAATGAAACTAATTGCCAGTTTAACATCTTTATCTCGAATTTTAAGTATGCATTTGAAGTATCAATTAAAAATCTTCAGTTATCATTGGCCCGTAATTTGCAGTCAGCGGCAAGACAAAGGCGCTCGCCGCTTGCCCCAAAGCGATCTCTGTGGCGAGAAGTTTGCCTTTTTTGATGTTCAATTGAATTCAGTGCTCTGTAGTGCGAATCCCTAGTGCAATGCTGCTGTGACGTCAACAAGCTGTCTAAGCAGCCAATCACATTGCAGAATTCTCACAAACAGCAAACCAGGAAATAAGAAGCTGCTTTTATCTGGACTTTCTAAAAATGTTACAGAGAGTGAAATAAAGATTGGGACTCTCACATGGGGATAAGGTAAAACCTGAAATACCATTAACAAACTTTTTTTTGGAAAGTTTTTTAAAAATTGTAATTTTTGTCACAATGGGGAAATTTGACACTCCACAAATATAAAAAATGGAGTGACTGCTGACAACGAACCAGAAGCTGCGCAGAAGCATTCTGCACATAAATGTCAGGTCCCAAATATGAAAAAGTAACATTTCCCACAACAGACAGAGGACCTGATGGCGACAAGCACACTCGGCGAGAGTACAATAAAACTCTCAAGCTGACAACATCCTAATATCACCTTCAAGTCACAGTTCCTCATTAAATTGTACTGGAAGTTTTAGCAGTTCATTCCGATCAATTAATCACACCGCTGCCACTCTCTCTCTTCTCGCAATCTTTCTCCGCCCTCCCTCTCATTTTCCTCCCCAGTTTCTTTGTCTAGTGCTGCTCACGATCACTCCGCATTGTCTCTACTCTCTTTCTCAATGATCCTTTTCCCAGCCAATTAAATCCTAACATCCTGCGCCTGCATTCTGTTCACCAGCCGCGTGTTCAAACCACAACAGAGAACTTGATTGCGATAAACACACTCCATGAGAGTACAATAAAACTCTCTCAAGCTTTCAACATCCTAATATCACCGTCAAGTCACATTACAGACCTCACAATACCTGAAATTGTCACCCCTCACCTTTCTCTTTCATTAATCTGTGGGAAGTCCGGTGGGAACAAACAAAAAAATCACTGGAACTGCGCATGCGCAACTACTTTATGTCTTTATGTTAAGGAATATGGGCCAAAGCCAGGTATATGGAGTTAGATCGCAGATCAGCCATGATCTCATTGAATGGCGTAACAGGCTCGAGGGGCTGAATGGCCTACTCCTGTTCCTATGTTCTTACATTATTTAATTACATAAAATTTACAGCACAGAAACAGGCCATTTGGCCTAACTGGTCTATGCCAGTGCTAATGCTCCACACGAACTTCCTAACCCTACTTCATCTAACCCCATCAGCAGAGCCTTCTATTCCTTTCTTCCTCGTGTGTTTATCTATCTTCCCCTTAAATGCACCTATGCTATTCGCCTCAACTACTCCATGTGGTAGCAAATTCCACATTCTCACCATTGACTGCGTAAAGAAATTTCTCCTAAATTTCTTATTGGATTTATCAGTATCTATCGTGTATTTATGACCCCTAGTTTTGGACTACTCCACCCCGCTCCTCCTCCTCCTCCTCCTCCACAAGTGGAATTATCTTCTCTACATATACCCTATCAAACCCCTTCATAATTTTAAAGACCTCTATTAGATCACCTCACACCCTTCTTTTCTAGAGAAAAGAGCCCCAACCTGTTCAGGCTTTCCTAATAGTTATAACCTCTCATTTCAGGTATTATCCTTGTAAATCTTTTTTGCATCTTCTCCAGTGCCTCTATCTCTTTTTTGTAATATGAAGGCCAGAACTGAGCATTGTACTCTTAAGTGTGGTTTTTATCAAAGTTCTACACAAGTTTAACATAACATCTCTGCTTCTGAGTTTGATTCCTCTGGAAATAAACCCCAGGGCTTTGGACCAAATTTAAATTTCTGTTTCTACCAATAAAAAGTCAATGTCAAGATGAAGCAGAGCAGGGTAATGTATGAAAGATGCCTCATCAAAATAGGCCCATACAAATTAAAAATAATTTCTCAGGAAAAGGAAATTATACGTGGGGTATAAATAGAATACATCACCAGGCCTATAGTAATTAACGCTGACCATAATTCACTCACAACTGTAACCAGTGCCCCCTCCAATCAATTTCCCCATGTGTCAACACAAATCACGACCTGATTAGCCACTGCACATCATCGGTTTAGAGCGGTCTAACTCCGGGTTCACTTGACAGCTCCAGGTAGCAGAACAGATAATGAGGATGACAAGCTGGTTGAGGGAAAGGAGGAAGAGGTTCTTTAAACTCGGAGAGGAGAGTTTGTATATAGACCCAACCCTCTCAGAGCTGCTGTTAAAAACATCCCCGCCCCCATTAAATAATAATAAGAAAAATGCTTTCACCGTTTTTAGGCAAACTCTGAATAACACTGACAGCAGCTTCAAATCTTCTCTCGTGAATGGATTTAGTATCCGCCATCTTTTGCAGAGGAAGGGTGTCCAAACCTTCAGATGCTCTTCCCCCCCACCCAACCTTGACTTTAAAACAAACGATTTATAAACAAACTGACTAGGCCCGTGCGGGTTTCCGCGACAAAGCAAAGAGTAATGATCGGGCACAACTACCAGGGTTTTATCCGGGGACAGGGAGTGGGTGCAGCAGGCAGCAGGCAGCCTGTCAGTGCAGAGCTGCGGCCCCGGACATGGTTACCAAAGCGCTGTCTTTAATCCACCTTTAGATCAGGCAATCCGCAGCAAAATGTCTGGAGCCGCTCGCATCACCACCCGGGACGGTGGAGGGCGGCGCGCTGCACGTTGGGTGTCGTAGTTCTGGCAACCGCCGCTAACCCGGATTTAACCCAGCGCAGTGGAGCGGCGCGACTACAACTCCCGGCAGGCTCCGCGTGGACTTTTAAACCCCAACTGCGAAGTGGTCATAATCTTTGGGAACTGCAGGGTTTTTTTTTAACCTTTTCTTTTACACAGATTTCTGTTAAAGCCACTCATAGATTCACATTTTTAAAGTGCTATCATAAATAAATGTTTATACCACGATTATAATTTCCTTTTTATCCCTAAATTAAGTAAAATTTTGGATTTATTATTGTCAACTTGGTGCTAAACAAATAAAATTAAGAGACAAGAAAAGGCTATTTAGTCCATCATAATCTTTCTAATAGTCTAACTCTTCCACCATAATATCTTAATGCTATGATTGCTTTGAAATAAAAAGCTGGGTTTTTCTTATTAATATCATTGAACAATATCACACACTTCATTTCCTACATTACAACAGTGACTACACTTCAAAAAGTACTTCATTGGCTGTAAAGTGCTTTGGGACGTCTGGTGGTCGTGAAAGATGCTATATAAATGCAAGTCTTTTTCCTTTTTTCAATGAGATTTCCCCCTCCACCACTTTGTTGCAAGAGGGTAGTTTAAGCTTTTCTCACAAATCAGTCTCCTTTCCAATTGGGGACCAGTCTTGTTGCTCTTTTCAGTACCCTTTCTAATGCATATGTAACTATTTTATTTCACGATGACCAAAACTGAACACCAATGTGGTCTGACAGTACTACCTCACAGAATGTACCTACTCAATGTTTAAGTTTATTTTCTATTGCTACTTAAAGGCACATCGTCATCAACAATTTCTTTTAGGATAGCGGCATGTAACAATGGGGCCCATTCAGTGAAGTTTGAAATACGTGATCTCTAGATAATACAAGAGTTATTCTTGGATTGCTAGCAAATTCAGGAAAATCCATGTCCCTGGGCTGACTGGTCTTGTTTCTTTTCAGCTCACACACTATGACATTGAAGTAAACAGTAATATTAGCTATTCAAATATCAGGAATAGTATTAAATCTTAACTACCACATTAAATCCTAAAACACAATTTTAGAAAGCAATTTACACATGCTTGCCCTGCTGTCTCTTTTTTTGCATCTAATCTCTGTCCTGTTACTTATCTGAAGTTTAATCTTACTCTTTTCTACATATTCTATGTTGTAGAGTTTTGAATGTTTTACTTACCTTTCTACTTCTGCCTTGTGTTCGAACCATCCATTTTATGGCGAGAAAAACTTCAAGAAAACAGTTTTCCCTGGTTTGAAACCAGCTTTAACGATTGGTTTCTCATCAATGAAATGCTTATCCTGCTTTGATTGATCTGATTGATCATTGAAAGAATCTACTTTTATATGGCTCTTTATCAGATCTTCAGACATCCCAAAGCACTTCACCCACGTTCCTGATCTTCGGTCACCCGGTGCGGAGGGGAACAGGCAAGTTGGAGGACCTACTCGTAGGACTGCTCCTGGGCCTAACCAAAGTGGCCATTAACAGGTCCAGGCAGCGGACGGTCGACTGGCCCGATTGCCTGCCTCTCTTCGGCGGCTATGTTCGCGCCCGGGTGGCCCTGGAGATGGAGCACGCGGTGTCCGCCGGCACGCTCGAGGCCTTCCAAGACCGGTGGGTGCCGCGGGGACTGGAGTGCATCATCTCCCTGGCCGATGTTATTTTAATTTAGTTTGATAAGTTTTATTTAAAGTTCCTTTAAGTTACAGCTAAATGGTTCAACCACAAAAGAGACCAAAGCACTTCACATTCAATTTTGAAATGCAGTTACAATTGCTATGTAAGCAAACGCAGCAGCCAACTTGTGCACAGTATTCTGTATTACCTTTTCATTCCCTTAATAATCTTATGCCTCTCTATGATATTACACATAAAATGAAAGCCCATTTAATCGATTTTTGGTGATATTGATTGAGAAAACACTAGAAAAACTCACTGCACTTTTTTAAAACAGTATAATGGGATCTTCTACTTTCAACTAACCAGAAAGATGAGTTTACCATCTCATCCAAAGGATGGCATCTTTGGCAATGTGGCGCTCCCTTAGTACTGTATTGAAGTATCCGATTAGAATGACTGGGCCTCTCAGGCGGTAGGCCCGCATGTTCTACCAGCCCATCACCTGGGAGTTAAAATTCCCCCTCATATATCAGTGATCCTACAAACTGCTCAACATCAATTCATCCCATGATGTATTTATTGTCTTGAAATTAAGCAATATGTATATTAAGAAAAAAAATTCTAATCACATGCAATAGTGAATTTTGAAAGTAATTTATAAATTAACTTTGAATTCATGTACAAAAGCAAAATACTGTGGATGCTGGAAATCTGAAATAAAAACAGAAAATGCTGGACATACTCAGCAGGTCAGGCAACATCTGTGGAGAGAGAAACAGAGTTAACGTTTCAGGTCGATGACCTTTCATCAGAGCTCATGATAAAAGGTCATCGACCTGAAACATTAACTTTGAATTCATGTAAAGTGCTATCAGTTTAATTCCACTCTAACACCATGCTTTCCATCTACCGATTGCCTTCATTTAAAATATATATTTTTTAAATCTCATACTTTCAAATTGTAGTTGAGATGTTGGTAGTACCTGAGCAACCAATCAAATCACATCTGCTATGCAGAATCAGATTTGGATATAGGGCAGGAACCAAAGCTGCACACACGTAGTTCGAAAGTACACACTAAGAAATATGAAACTGCCATTCCATTAACTTTAGGGACTAAAGTATAAGATATTTTTAAAAATATTTTAAATGAAGGCAATCGGTAGATGGAAAGCATGGTGTTCGAGTGGAATTAAACTGATAGCGCTTTACATGAATTCAAAGTTAACGTTTGAAGTCTGAAAGCAAAACTTGAAAAACAAAGTGTTTCAAACAAAGGACTACAATACAAAACAAAATTGTAAAGACACTACTTACCTATTCATTCCACTTTCCAACAGCAGTTACTAGACTGAAATCTGGAGCTGGAACCCTGGCTGATTCCACCCCTCAGCATTGGAATACTGAGGTACCAGCTGAGATCAGCTTGGTGCCACTGAGATCAAAGAGCAATTCTGGAACCTTCTTGAACTGTATAAAACAGTGGATTTAACCACTGATATATTTATGACATAAAGAAAGAAGAAAGAAATACTTGCATTTATATAGCACCTTTCACACCCTCAGGATGTCCCAAAGTGCTTTATAGCCATTGAAGTGCTTTTGAAGTGCAGTCACTGTTGTAACGTAGGAAACGTGGCAGCCAATTTGCGCACAGCAAGCTCCCACATACAGCAATGTTATAATGACCAGATAATCTGTTTTTTTAGTGATGTTTGTTGAGGTATAAATATTGGCCAGGGCACCATAACTCTCCTGTCCTTCTTCGAAATAGTGCCATGGGATCTTTTACGTTCACCTGAGAGGACACATGGGGCTTTGGTTTAATGTCTCATTCGAAAGGTGGCATCTGCAATAGTGCAGCACTCCCTCAGTACTGCACTGGAATGTCAGCCTAGATTTTTGTGCTCGAATCTCTGGAGTGGGACTTGAATCCACAACCTTCTGACTCCGAGGCATCGCATTAAGCTTTAATTTTCTCAGCACTGGAGAACATACTATGAGCTGAAGTCACTGAATGGAGCTGGGTTGTTTCATATGTTTTTAATGCCAATATAATACAGTTTAAAATGTTATATAACTGATAAATTATAAGTTTAGTTGTTGACACTGAGTAGTGCCAAGAATAATTATTTCCACTTTTGCAAGTTATTTGAAATTATTGCATGAACCAGACGAACAGGATGATGCGTTCATTTTTTTTGTTCTAGTAAGTCTTTAGTATGAACAAAACCTGGCTGAGCTTGCACTATTTTGACTACTATCAGTGAATAAACACGGTATTGTTGCTCTGGAGACTATAGTTAGAATCTCTACTTGAAGTCAAAGGCCCCTATTGTTGTGCCATGCTGGACTGCACATTGTTTTTTTCCTTTTGCATTGCAACTCTGCTCTGTTTCGGAGATACCTATGAAAATGGTCTTGGATTCCAGAACAGACCGACAAATTTGGATGCTTAATTAATGATTATCTAGAATAAAACTACTTACAGATGTGTTACTGGCAGTATCTTGGTGTCCCCTATCAACAAGGTGTATAAGGTGTGTTATGTTGTGAACATATCTCCAGCTTAAAATGGTAGAAAAGATCTCCAGGTATATGCTAAAAAAACTAGTCGATTAAAAATGGGCCCTGCAAGATGTGGAGAACCCTAATTTAAATAAATTATTCTGCACTTATAATGTTCCCAACGTGCGCTCCTGCCACCAGCACAGCTACCTTATCCAATACGGCGGAAAGCACACTTCTGGCTGGAAATGTGCATGCGCATCCTGCCTGCCATTATGGGAGCAGAGTTTAGCATGCAAAAAATGAGCACTGTGTGCCTGAATTTCTAGGCCAATATCTTTATTAATTAGCAACATGTAGCACAAAAATTGGCATAAGAAAGGCTGTAGATTAACTACAAGAAGCGTCAGTAACTTTGATGAGTTCAACTGTCTTATGTTCTCGTGAATACTTGTACAACTCATCTGACAAGGACACAGGGCCTGATTTTGTGGATTGTGTGGGAAATGGTCAGATTCCCCCGAATGTGGGGTTTCTGACACACAAAAAAATGGGTCAGCCAGCTGCACGCAATTTTCCCTCAAGTGGCCAATTAATTTCCAGCGTGTGGGCAGCCTTGCTAATTGTCCATTTCCAGCCAGGAAGCCCCACAGTATGATGTCATCATTCGTGGTGCTTTCAAGGTCCAAAGCAAGCATTGCTTCCTCTGTTGGCTTCCAAACGAACCATACAGGATGGCAGAGAAGCCTGCAGCAGCTGTGGCCAGTGCCAGACCCCGAGTTGCCTCCAAATTCGACAAAGCTTCACTGCAGGCATTATTGGATGGGGTTAGGGCCCACAGGGAGGTCCTCTTCCATAGGTCAGGCAGGAAGAGGCCTCCCACTGAGACCAAGGCTGCATGGATGCAGGTGTCAGCAGATGTCAACTCGAATGTGCATGTAACCTTGGCATCACATCTCTAACTCCTTCCTCTACTCCCCCACAGGACCATCCAGAGCCCCCGTCCCCACTGTGGAGGAGGAAGAGGCTGTGCAGCCAGACTCCTCAGAGGAAGCTCCAACCTCTGAGGGCACAGCATCAGCAGAAGTAAGCGCACCCAGCACCAGCGCAGACACTCACACTTCGGGGGGACCTTCGGGACATAGAGTAGTGTTGTCACCTGGTGTTTCACAGCTCACAAGTGAGCCTCAGCAGATTCTGGAGACAGGGACAGCAGTGGAGAGTCCTCGTCGGAGGGCGCAGGACTCTGCCAGCTCAACTGCGCTGCATGTCGACCCTCTGTCTCTGGGTCCATCCGCAAGAGAAGAGGTGATGGATCTCCATGCACAGATGCAGGAGTCTCTGGCAGGTTTTGTCGCCAGGGTCGCTGCGAGTGTGGAGCGAATGGGGGAGTCCATAGCGACCGTGAGCAGAGGCTTTGTGGAGTCATTGGCGCAGGAACGCATCGCCATGGAAAGGTTGGCAACCTCCATGGAGGAGATAACTCGCCAGGGTACGGAAAACATGGTGAGTGCTCATAAGAGAATGACATCTCTTGAGGAGCGTTGGCCATCTATTGAACAGAGAAACCAGACCTTCATGGAAGTCCTTCTGAGTAGGACTGCCAGTGCAGATACGGATCCCCATGGCCCCCTAAAGCGCAGCAAGGTGCTCTCAAGCCACTTCCAAGCGCTGGCCCCTCCTAGCCTGTGCAGTTTCAGGTGAGTGAGCAGCAGCCTGGTGCTCCTGGTGCTCATCCTGTTGTTCCTGGTTCTGCTGCTGCCGCCTCTGCTGCTGGAGATCCTCTAATGGCAAGAAGGGAAGGAAAAAAAGGTATCCCATGCTTCTGGTAGATGCCTCCGCTGAGGAAGCGCTTAGTGAGGGTGCTGAGCGGTGCTTCCCAGGAGATCACATTGGAGAAGTGTGTGAGGCTTCAACCTTCCACAGCTGTGCCTAAGCCTTGAGGAAGTAGCCCCAAGCCTGCAACAACAAGGTCCTTCAACATACAAATGCTGTCCATTTAAATCGCAGCTTTCCCGAATGACCTACAGCTGAGAGCAAGCAAGCCGGCCAGGTTTCATCAGCGGGGTTCCCCGCAGGTGTGTTTAGCGTGGGGAACCCCTGAAAATCGCAAGGGCACTCTAAAATGGCATTAAACATGCCAATAATTGGTGATCAGGGTCCCGACGGCCAGTCGCGGGACTGATTCAGGTCGCAGAGAAACGGCGGTCCGAAAGTCGGGCGGGGAATCAGGCGGGGGTGGTCGCGAACCTCTATTTCGGCGATTTTCGGCCCCCGCCCGCATGAAAACCCGCCCGATGGCTGGCAGAAAATCGGGGCCACAGTGTTTGGATCAAGCACCAGAATTTGAAAGAACTCTGTCCCATTTCACACTCCTGCTTTTAACATTTTAAGTGTTAGAACCAACAGTTGTGTTAACTCCTTGATGTGGAGGTGCTCATAAAAAACAAAGCAATACTTTATATAATTTATATCAAGCATATCAATCACACTTCATACATCACACTTTGTATAAAACACCAACAAATCACAAGAGAAAAACCTAAACAAAATACAAAGAGATTGAAACGCAGTTAGTTCTTTTTCAGTTTTATGACTTTGAGGTAACCTCACCACTTCCCAAGGAAACGAGACAAACAGTTGCCCATCGAGAGCAAGCTCTGGAATTCCCTGCCTAAAACTGTCCACCTCGCTACCTCTCTTTCCTCCTTTAAAACGCTCCTTAAAACCTACCTCTTTGACCAAGCTTTTGGTCACCTGCCCTAATTTATCCTTATGTGGCTCAGTGTCAAATGTTGTGTCTTAAAATACTCCTGTGCAGCACCTTGGGATGTTTTACTACGTTAAAGGTGCTATATAAATACAAGTTGTTGTTGTTGAGAGGAAATTCCATTAACCTCTAAATGATCTCAGGTTGTTCCATTTAGACCACATCCCACAGGCAGCACCTGACCCATGGCCTAAAAGGTAACAGACCAGGATAGCAGCTGACATCATAACAGTGAATTCATATAGAAAATAAAAATGACTTATTTCTAAAGCTGGCCTGAGCTGCCTGCTGACCCTGCTACCCTTCTTTACTTTCCTCTTCCTTTTAGCACAGATACAATGGAAACGCTATTGTGTCCTGGCTGAAGGTCCATAAAATTCTCCACAGCACCAGCAGCAACAATGAAGCAATTAGTAAGCAGGAGATAGAAAAAGCCCCTAAAAAGCCAAAATAAATCTTCAGCAGCAAAGTTTGATCAAGTACACTATTCTCATAAGGTGGACTTTAACAGTACTTCTGCCTGTACCAGCAATGCTTTATGTTTCAATAGAAGCATTTTTTTTTGAGGTGGGCCACAGGTAATGGGAAAGGAACATTCAACATTAGTCATCAGTAAACCAGTTAAATTCCACTTACATGTGTCAGGCAAGATTGTGGCTTGTACTGCAGGCTGCCCACATCTCAACGAAGGAAAATTCTACCAGGCGGGAAATTGCCACTAGGCCTTCTTGGCCTGTTTTTCTGCACTTCTCACCCTGAATCTGCCACAAAATTAGTGGTAAATGTTTGTAACTGGTAGGTCAGAACTTCAGAGAAAAGAGCAGCACTAGCAGTAACACCAGCAAATATTTGAGCAGGAGATTCCCCGCCCCCACACTGTAGTAACTGAGAGGACAAATTGAAGAATGGCTACCAGTGCTACTCTTTAGCTTGGTAGTAAGAGGAACATGCGACAGGCTCACTACAACTAACTAGATTTATCTTCCTTCTCTGTTGGGAATCATCCCACCGCTTACAATCTTAACCTGCTTAATACAAATGGGGACCTCATGAATTTATGAAAATTAGAATCCTATAGTGTCAATAGGACATTGTAGGAGTCTACGTACTCCTAGCAAAAAATACTGAACTCGGAGAGGTTCAACAGAAAAGGTTTAATTGTTGAGGCTACATATTGAACACAAAATGGCGTCAGAGACTACACCAAGTACAACTCTCTTTCATCAGTGCACAGCTTCGACTGCTCCTCCCCCGCTCTGGGCTTAACTATGTTGCAGATCGAGTTTCTTAAAGGTGTGATCCTTCTTAAAGGCATGACGCCTGATTTATAGTCTACGGACCGGAAAGCAGATTGTGTCCGTTCTGTGATCGGTACGCCACACAGCTCCCCCCAGAATCCGCTAGTAGGGAGTGTACGAACCGGCGTGGTGGCTTGATGGCATGGCCGGAACGGCTCTTGGCGGTTGGTGTCGGGAGCGGGGCGGTCGGACGCGTCGGGCTCTTAGGCGGTCTGCCCCGCGGTGGGGGTTGGCCCACTTGAACGGGTTCGTCGGGCTCTAGGTGCGCCAGCTTGAGCCGGTCGATCGACACCTTGTCAGTTCTGCCGCCCACTTCGAGGAGGAAGAACTTGTTCCCCGTCTGGAGTACCTTGTAGGGTCCGTCGTATGGGGGCCGTAGAGGTTCTCGGTGGGCGTCATGGCGCACGAAAACAAATTTGGCCATGTGCAGGCTAGGTGGTACGCAGGTTGCTGGTTCGCCGTGCCGGCCGGTGGGTACCGGAGCAAACTGTTGTGCTCAGTTGGCGAAAGCGCGGTGTTGCTGGTCAGCCGTACACGAGTTCCACCGCCGAGGCTTGCAGGTCTTCCTTGACCGCGGAGCGTAGGCCGAGTAGCACCCACGGGAGGCGGTCGATCCAAGCCTCGTCCTCGAGGCTGGCGTGGAGGGACGCCTTCATGGACCTGTGGAATTGCTCGCACAGTCCGTTGGCTTGGGGGTGGTAAGCCGTGGTGCGGTGAACGGCCACCCCGAGATTTTGGGCGATGGCGGCCCACAGATCAGAGGTGAACTGCGGGCCTCTATCCGACGCCATGTCGGAGGGGACGCCGAACCGAGCGACCCAGGTACCGATGAATGCCCTCGCGATGTCGGCGGTGGTGGTGGATGTCAGTGGAATGGCCTCGGGCCAGCGGGTGGTACGGTCCACGATTGTCAGCAGGTGCGTGTGACCTTGTGATGGCAGCAGGGGGCCAACGAGGTCGATGTGGATGTGGTCGAACCTTCTTTCTGGCACAGTGAACTCCTCGAGTGGGGCTTTGATGTGTTGGTGGATTTTGGCACGCTGGCAAGCTATGCAGGATCTGGCCCAGACGCGCACATCTTTGCGCAGGCCGCGCCAAACAAATCGGTTGGCCACCAGTCTAATGGACGCGCGGGTGCCGGGGTGTGAGAGGCCATGGACGATGTCGAACACCCGTTTTCGCCAGGACGCCGGGACTACGGGGCGGGGTTGCGCCAAGGAGGTGTCGCATTTGACTGTGACGGCGGATGGGCCGCAGGCGACGTCGGTCAGTCGCAGCCCTGGGAGGGTTGTGGGCGCGAAGAGCAGATTGGGGTCGGTGCGTTGCTCCGCAGCCAGTTGAGCATAGTCCACTGCCAGGTGGGCGCCGTGGACGGCGGGGCGGGATAAATCAAATCAAATCAAATCAACTTTTATTGTCATTGTTAGTGCACAAGTGCAGTACAACGAAATGTAGGCTTGCAGCTCCCGAGAGTGTACATTTGGATTAAGACATTTAAACATTCAACATACATTTGGCTTGTAGTATATTAACATAAATATAACCATAATAAAGTGCATTGGCAGATGTGCAGGCTTTAGAGTTTATTTGTGGAGTTCAGTAGGATGACAGCCCTGGGAAAGAAGCTGTTCCTAAATCTGGTCGTACGGGTGCGAATGCATCTGTAGCGTCTCCCAGATGGCAGGAGGGCGAACAGACTGTGGCTGGGGTGGGTAAGGTCTTTGATGATGGACCGTGACCTCCGTAGACAGCGTTTCTGGTATATGTGCTCTATGGTCGGTAGCCGGGTGCCGGTAATGCGTTGGGCAGTTTTGACTACCCGCTGCAGGGCTTTCCGGTCATAGTAGCTACAGCTGCCATACCATACTGTGATACAGTTTGTCAGGATGCTCTCTGTATTGCAGCGGTAAAAGTTAGAGAGGATCAGGGGTGACAGATTACATCCCTTCAGCCTCCTTAGGAAATATAGGCGCTGCTGGGCCTTCTTCACCAGAGAGGAGGTGTTGAGGGACCAGGAGAGGTCTTCCGTGATGTGGACTCCGAGGAACTTAAAGCTGTCCACCCTTTCCACCACAGCCCCATTGATGTGAATGGGGGTGTGACTTCCGCCTTTGGACTTCCTGAAGTCCACAATGATTTCTTTTGTTTTCTTGGTGTTAAGGGCCAGGTTGTTATCGGCGCACCACTTCACGAGATGCTGGACCTCCTCCCTGTAGGCTGACTCATCGTTATTGGTGATCTGGCCTACTACCGTGGTGTCATCCGCAAACTTGATGATGGTGTTGGAACCATTAACAGCCACACAGTCGTGGGTGAAGAGGGAGTAGAGGAGGGGGCTCAGCACACATCCTTGTCGGCCACCACGTTATCTCGACCGGAGACGTGCCGGATGTCCGTGGTGAACTCGGACACCGCGGCGAGCTGGCGTTGTTGCCTGGCTGACCACGGGTCCGCAGATTTCGCCATCGCGAATGTCAGGGGTTTGTGGTCGACAAACGCGGTGAAGGGGCGGCCCTCCAGAAGAAATCTAAAATGGCGGACTGCCAGGTACAGTGCGAGGAGCTCGCGGTCAAAGGCGCTGTATTTGGCCTCCGGGGGGCGCAGTTGGTGGCTGAAAAAGGCCAGCGGTTGCCAGGCCCCGTCGACCCACTGTTCGTACACGGCGCCGACCGCGTGGTCGGAGGCGTCCGTGGTGAGGGCCACCCTGGCGTTGGGCTGTGGGTGAGCGAGCATGGTGGCATCGGCGAGCGCCTTTTTGGTCGAGTCGAAAGCAGTCAACATGTCCGCCGACCACTCGATCGCCATTCTGTCTTTCTTACCCCGGAGGGCTTCGTATAGGGGCCGCATGAGGGAGGCCGCTCCGGGAATGAAGCGGTTGTAAAAGTTGATCATCCCCAAGAACTCCTGGAGGCCTTTGATGGTGGTAGGCCGGGGGAACTGCTGGACGGGCAGGGGAATGGCTCCATCCTGCGTGATGTGGTGGCCGAGGAATTCGATCCTGCTGAGGCCGAATTGGCACTTGGCTGGGCTGATGATGAGCCCGTGCTCACTGAGCCGCTGGAACAGGGTGCGGAGGTGCTCGATGTGTTCCTGCTTGGAGGAACTAGCTACCAGGATGTCATCCAGGTAGACAAAGAGGAACTTCAGGTCCCGGAGGACCGAGTCCATGAGCCGCTGGAAGGCCTGGGCCGTGTTTTTGAGGCCGAAGGGCATTCGGAGGAACTCGAATAGCCCAAAAGGGGTGATTATGGCCGTCTTGGGAACGTCCGTGGGGTGGACTGGCGCCTGATGGTAACCGCGCACCAGGTCGACTTTGGAGCAGACTGAGCGGCCGGCCAGTCTAGCCGAGAAGTCTTGAATGTGCGGTATGGGGTACCGATCCGGCGTGGTGGCGTTGTTTAGGCGCCGGTAGTCCCCGCAGGGGCGCCATCCCCCATCGGGTTTGGTGACGATGTGGAGTGGGGAGGCCCAGGGGCTGTTGGAGTGGCGGATGATGCCGAGCTGTTCCATTGTGGCGAATTCGGCCCGCGCGATCTCCAGCTTGGCCGGGTCCAGCCTGCGGGCGTGGGCATACACCGGCGGGCCTGTGGTGGGGATGAAGTGTTCTACCCCGTGCTTAGCAACCTTTGCGGAGAAGGTCCGGTTGGTGAGGGCTGGGAACTCAGCCAGGAGTGCTGAGTAGTCGTCCGTTGAGCAGGCGCGGCACTGCCACGCCATTTCGGCGGGTTGGGGGGGGGCCATGGCGCCCGGGACAGGTGACATGGTGTTCATGTCCACGAGGCGGCGCCGAGGCAAGTCAACCAACAGGCCGTGGGTGCACAGGAAATCCGCACCAAGGAGCGGGGAGAGCACCTTGGCGGTGATAAACTCCCAGTGGTAGCGACGGCCTGCGAGGTCGATGGTGATGGTGCGGGTGCCGTACGTCCGGATGTCGGTGCCGTTGGTAGCAGCCAGCGCAGGGCCGCGGCCGCCTCGCTGGATCTCGAGGGCGGACGCGGGGATGATGCTGCGCTGCGCGCCCGTGTCGCATAGGAAACGGCGTCCGGGGCGCTGTCCATAACGTACAGCAGTGCGCCTGCTTGCCCCACGGCCATCGTGTAGGCCGGTGTGGGGGCAGTTGGAAACGTGCAGGGATGGCTGCAGCGGTGTGCCCGTGCGCCGAACCGGGTATGGAAGTAGCAGTAGCCCTGGGTCGGAGGGCTTGGGGGACGTGGGGGCCTGGGGGGCCTCGTGGCCGAGCTGTGTGGCCGCGTGATAGAGGGTGGAGCGCGCGCCGACGCTGCAGAGGCCAGGTCGGGGGTGACGGCATGGTTGGAGCTGGCGGACAGGAGCTTATCGGCTTCGTCAGCCAGGGCCTCGAGGTCCGTGAGGCTGGATGCCACGATCGCCAGGCGGATGCTGGGAGGTAGTTGGTGGATAAAGAGCATGCGGAAGAGGGAGCCGGGCGGTTTCTCGTCGGTCAGAGCAAGCATGTGTGAGAGCAAGTCTGACGGCGTGGAGTCACCGAGGCCCGGGAGGTCGAGGAGGTGGCAGTTGCGCACCAATTGGGAGGCTGTGAATTTTTTAATGAGCGCGGCCTTGAGATGTGCGTACTTGCCTTCCTCCGAAGGGTTTTGTAGTGTTGTCCAGACTTTCGTGATTGTGGAGCTGCCCAGGGAGGCGAGGAGGTAGTCGTACATCGTTGCATCGGCGGTGATGCCGCGGAGTCGGAATTGCGATTCGGCTTGAAGGAACCAGGCGGTGGCCAGGTTCTCCCAGAACTCCGGCAGCTTCACAGAAACTGCGTTTGTGTCAGCCATGGTTACGCTTAGGAGTCGTCCTGAGCGTCGGGGTCACCAATGTAGGAGTCTACGTACTCCTAGCAAAAAATACTGAACTCAGAGAGGTTCAACAGAAAAGGTTTAATTGTTGAGGCTGCATGCTGAACACAAAATGGAGTCAGAGACTGCACAAAGTACAACTCTCTTTCATCAGTGCACAGCTTCGACTGCTCCTCCCCCACTCTGGGCTTAACTATGTTGCAGATCGAGTTTCTTAAAGGTGTGATCCTTCTTCAAGGCATGACGCCTGATTTATAGTCTTCGGACCGGAAAGCGGATTGTGTCCGTTCTGTGATCGGTGCGCCACAACATCAATTGCATTTTAACCCGAGCCTGAGTTGGGAAGCCGGGGTGACTTTCCTGCCAGATGAAAGCAGGTCAGCTGCTGTTAGGAAGGATGAAGAGGCCCAAAATGTAAGTCAAAAACTTATCTTTGTGGGTCCAGGAGGAGCAGGAGAACTCTTCCGGGCCCCACAAGAAAAGTTGTGGCTTCCCATGCCATGGCCTCCTCTCCGCAAGACCCTCCCAAAACTTATTCTCCACCACTTACCTGAAAGCCGGCGGGTGGCCAGGTTCCTCGCCATCTTCAGCAGCTGCTTTGCACCCTCTTCCCACCTACATTGGCTCCCGGTTAAGCAACGCCTCGATTTTAAAATTCTCATCCTTGTTTTCAAATCCCTTCATGGCCTCGCCCCTCTCTATCTCTGTAATCTCCTACAGCCCTAAAACCCGCCGAGATATCTGCGCTCCTCCAATTCTGGCATCCCCAATTATAATCACTCAACCATTGGTGGCCGTACCTTCAGCTACCAAGGCCCAAAGCTCTGGAATTCCCTCCCTAAACCTCCCTGCCCCTCTACCTCTCTTTCCTCCTTTAAGATGTTCCTTAAAATCTACCTCTTTGAGAAAACTTTAGGTCATCTGCCCTAATATCTCCTTACATGGCTCGGTGTCAAATTTTGTTTGATAATCGCTCCTGTGCAGCACCTTGGGAGGTTATACTATGTTAAAGGTGCTATAAATACAACTTGTTGTTGTTGTTGTTCTGGGCTGGAAGTGGACAGAGTAAAATTTACTCTCTGGAGTGGTTTTCCACTGGACACGCACTCCAAGTTAAAGTGTCCCCCTAAGGGACACGTGGGTAGTCACATTTTAAACAGGAGTCTGCAAGTTCTAGGCCCAGTGATCCCTGGTGCTGGAAGCTAAAAAACAGTTTTTGCAGTTAGAAGTATTCTGAAAGAATGGCATTGCCAAAACTGAGCATCAGTCCATGAAAGGATCAGGATGCGTGGTTTCTTATTTCTTTGCTCATTTTCTAAGGAGAGATTGAATTAAATAAGTGGAATTTGCTTTGACGTTTACTCTGTATCCTCACTTGCTGTCTGTGACATAATCTGGCCTTATCTCACTTTGGAAAGGTTGGAGAAACGCAAATGAGGACAAGTGCAAAGGTCATAATATCCTGTTCAGATTCCTATTGTTACACCCTCAGGTAATGCTATTGTATCATTAGATATTGGACAATATGGGCACACACTGGAATGTAAGACACTCAGACGACTTATTAGAGTGACTAGCACCACTGTAATCAAGAGAATACCTAAGGCCGAACATCTTGTATAAACAAACAATCAGTAAATAAATAGTTTTGAACTGTTGTAAACAGCTCACAAATCCATTTCTTCACAGTATAAGAACTCTTAGATTTAATAGTATGAAAAATCTTTGTTATTCATTTTTACATAACTGGTTCCTAAAATAATGTTATTATGCATTTTAGAAGTTTAACAGTTGCGCTTGCAAACATTCACATTTGTAGTTTCATAATAACCTTTTTTTTTTACAAAACTATAAATCAGACACTATCCCTTAAAATTAGATCATAAAGTAACTGGGACATCCCTATTTAGAAAGTCGTTGATTAAGCTGCCACTGCACATATTTGTCCTTCGATAAATCACATGCGGCATGAGTTTCCTTGAAAACTGGACTTTCTTGAAGAGTTCACATGTTACCGATACTATTTGTCAAAGGCACTATTTATTTTCACTGCATCTAACATTTAGGTTATTTCAAAAACAAGTAATGCTTTCAAGCTGGTTTGTCATTACAATACTCCTGTGCAGCGCCTTGGGATGTTAAAGGTGCTATATAAATACAAGTTGTTGTTGTTGAGTGCAAATAAAGTCACTTTTATGTTGACAGCACGGCAGTGTGAATGTAGTGCCCAAGTGGACACTTACAAGCTCCGACTGCAGTTCTCACCATTTTTCTTGATAATTGTGTTGCTGATTCCCGATGGCTCCATTTCTTTTTTATTCTCCCTCCAGTACTCTGTCGGCCCTTCTGAAAGACACACCTAACCTCTTCCGGTTTACAGCTTCACAGGTGCCAGTTGCCTTCTGATACCTTACCCAAGCAGCCATTCTTCACACGTGACCCAGAACAGTGAGCATTGACATGCTATTTGACTATTGAGGCATCATACCCAAGCCTATCTGTCCTCATCCAAAGTCCATGCACACAGGCTTTCCAGCAAAAAATCACTAGGTACTGATCCAGAGTGGGTAGTTTAGTTGATTGTTTTCCCGCCTGGGTTGCTGAGGACAATTGTAGTACTCATACTGTCTCTCGGTTGAGATAAGCAAACTCAGTCCAGGTTGGGGATTGAATCTGGGACCTTTTTTGGTCTGTGTGGATCAATTCTACATTGTGTGGTAGTGCACAATCAACAATTAGGAGTAGGAGGTAAGGTTTTCATCTGTTTTCTTCCAACTGTCATTGCACAAACTCAGTAAAAACATGTAAAAATAATCATAAAATCTAGCAGCGCAAAAGGAGGCTATTCGGCCCATCATGCCAGTGCCAGCTCTTTGAAAGAGCTATCCAATGAGTTGTATTCTCCTGTTCTTATCCCATAGCCCTGCAAATTTTTCCTTTTCAAGTATTTATCCAATTCCCTTTTGAAACTTACTATTGAATCTGCTTCCACCACCCTTTCAGGCAGTGCATTCCAGATAATAACAACTCGCTGCGTAAAAAAAATTCTCCTCATCTCCCCCCTGGTTCTTTTGCCAATTATCTTTATTCTGTGTCCTCTGGTTAGTGACCCTCCCACCAATGGAAACAGTTTTCCTTATTTACTCTATCAAACCCCTCATAATTTTGAACACCTCTATTAAATCTCCCCTTAACCTTCTCTGCTCTAAGGAGAACAATTCCAGCTTCGCCGCATAACTGAAGTCCCTCACCCTTAATACCGTGCTGGTAAATCTCCTCTGCACCCTTTCAAAGGCCTTGTCATCCTTCCTAAAGTGTCATGCCCAGAATTGGACACAATCCTCCAGTTGAGGCCTAACCAGTGATTAAGAAAGGTTTAGCATAACTTCCTTGCTTTTGTACCCTATGAATGGAACAAACACATGACTGAAGCAGGGAAAATCAACGATTTAGAAGTCTCCTCTAAAAGAAAGACTTAGATATATATAGCACTTTATTACATCTCTCATTAACCACTCAAAGCAATTCACACACAATGAATTGCTTTGAACTACAGTGACTGTTATTGTGTAGGCAAACAACTGCACAAATAAAAAGCAGCACACTTTTAACATCAATGCTGCAATTTCAGTGGCTAATACTCACTGGATAAATTGAGGCCACTGATTTACAGTGAGTGAATGTCAAATATAATTTTTATTACATGCATTCTGCAACTACTGTACATCCATTTTTCTGTAAAACTCATAAATCAGTGACTTTCGAATTATGATCAAAATGCTAATGAAAGGTCCTGGTGCTGATGTCCCTCAGCATAATGAGCAAAAAAAACACACCCCAAAATTGTATCTGGAAAATAAATAAATTGGGGGAAAACTTCAGTTGGTAGCGCCACCCGTTAGCGCCTTAAGAGGGTGCTAAGTGGGGCGCAAACCAACGAGCGCCCGGACGCTAAACACTACTGCCACGATCTCCTGCGCCGGCAGATCGTGACGTCAGTCGAGTGCGCAACGCCCCTTTAGTGTCCCGGACCGGAAATTGAGTGGCGCCCCCTGCCTTACCGCCTGCCGCTAGCAACGACAGGTTGAGGGGAGCGTTATGCTGTCAGAAAGGGACTAGGGGAGCGCTATTTAAAAGTGACAACTTCCTGCCTTTTTTTGTCGGTGACATTTTTGCACCACGCCTTCTGAGAGAGAGACTTCTGGAGAGATTCAACGCTGTGCGAAGGAGTTTTGGGTACTGAGCAGCACTTTGCAGGTTGGCTTTGATTTGCCCTTTCTTGTATCGATTTAGAAGAGACTGTGGGGTCTGCACTCTGAGCTCTGTCCCTGATTCTCTCCATTGTTCTTTCCAGCAGATTTGATGTACAGGTCTCTCCAGGCTGAGATTCAGGCCGAGATTCAAGGCTGCAATGAGCAGGATGTGGATGGAGAGCAAGGTCAACCCTCCCCTTTAAGATAAAAACAGAAAATACAGGAGAAACTCAGCAGGTCAAGCAGCATCTGTGAAGAGAGAAACAGATTTAACGTTTCAGGTCGATGACCATTCATCAGAACTCCCCTTTAAGAATTGGACGGTGCCAGTGTGTCTGTGTTCCATTGCTGACTGAAATCACATGAGCTTCGCCAGCGCTGTGAGGTAGCGCCTCGCTCCTCGGCCTTAGTGCCTTAAGAGAGGTGTGTAGCGCCTGATTTAGCGCTCCAATCACCTCCAGGGGCGATAAAAGCTAAGTTTGCTGTCGGAGGCGATAATTAGCGCCAGGCGCTAAACTTTGCGCCCGGCCGATAATTGCGCCCCAAATGGGGCGATACCGAATTTTTCCCCCATTGTGTTTAATTCAACCTTCTCAAAATCATATTTGTTGAAATCTGAACTTAATTTTTCAACTGTCCTCATCTAGCACTTCACTATGCTAAGATATAACAGCTATTATCAGTGTCGGTTACAGAACAGGCTCTCCAGACATGTTGCAATGTGATTGTGAGACTTGCTGCCAAATTAACACTTTTTTTTGCTTCTAATTACTCTGTTATTGTATATGCAACGTTCCTGAGTTATGTGGTTGTTCAATGGGTGGTTTATTTTGCATTAATCTTCTATATCTGCAATTATGATTATCTATCACTCCTACCCTCACTGATTTCCATGAGCTACCCTTCACTCAGCACAATCAATTTGAAATCAGCATCCCTGTCTATTAATCTCTGTGTTGCCTTCCCCCATTCTGCCTCTGTTGCACTATCAATTGCTACAAAAGACTGGAGATTGAGAAAGTAATAAACAGGCTTTTATTACCAAAGAACAGAGCATGCCTCTTGTGGTTGCCTGGTATCCAAAAGGGCCGGAGGCTGCCGAGCAGCGACCTTTATACCCAGCCATGAGGGTGGAGCCAGGGGCGGAGTCAGCTGAGGCATGCACAGACAAGTACAACAATATGCAAGAGTGAACAACAGTACTAACAGTGAACAACAGTACTAACAACAGTGGTGAACAACAATACTAACAACAGTGGTTTACCACATTCACCCCTTGTTTAGAATTGAGTCCGGCGGGGTGAAGTGCACTAAAAATTCGTGTACTGAAGTCTATCAGGAGGCCTTGTAAGCCGTCCTGAGCGTCGCAGCAGCGGCGGTGATGGGGCAGCATCCAACGTTGAACCCGGTGTCTCGTTCAGAGGAGGTGTAGCAGGTGGCGGACCCTGGGGCTGCTGCATGCCGTCTACAGGGGTCAGAGCATGGGTAATGGGAGGTAGCGATGGTGGTCTCTCAGAGGCACCCGAAGGTGCGAGGTCTCGTGCAGGGACTGTGTCCTGGGGGTAGGCAGGAGTAGCGGTGGGTGGCGAAGAGGGTGTTTCAGGAGCACCCGCAGGTGCGAGGTCTCGAATGGAGACTGTGTCCTCCCGCCCGTCCGGGTACACCACGTAAGCATACTGCGGGTTGGCGTGGAGGAGGCTCACCCTCTCGACCAGGGGGTCCGCCTTATGGGTCCTCACGTGCTTCCGCAGTAGGACGGGACCTGGAGAAGTCAGCCATGTTGGTAGCGAAATCCCCGACGTGGACTTCCTGGGGAAGGAGAACATTCTCTCGTGAGGAGTGGCATTGGTGGGTGTACAGAGCAGCGACCGAATGGAATGGAGCGCCGCAGGGAGGACCTCCTGCCAGCGGGAGGTCGGAAGGCCCTTAGATTTTAAGTTTAAAAGGACTGCCTTCCAGACTGTCGCATTCTCCCTTTCCACCTGGCCGTTTCCCCGGGGGTTGTAGCTGGTGGTCCTGCTTGTAGCAATGCCTCTCGCGAGCAGGTACTGCCGAAGTTCGTCGCTCATAAAAGATGAGCCCCTGTCGCTATGGATATAGCTAGGGAAACCGAACAATGCGAAGAGGTCATTCAGACATTTAATGACCGTGGTACTGGTCATGTCCGAGCAAGGGATGGCAAACGGGAAACGGGAGTACTCATCAATTATATTGAGGAAGTACACATTGCGGTCAGAGGAGGGGAGGAGCCCTTTAAAATCGATGCTCAGCCGCTCGAAGGGGCGCGTGGCTTTGATCAGGCTCGCTCTGGCCTATAAAAATGCGGCTTGCACTCGGCACAGATCTGGCAGTTCCTGGTCATGGTCCTGACCTCCTCGATGGAGTAGGGCAGGTTACGGGATTTGATAAAATGGAAGAACCTGGTGACCCCCGGGTGGCAGAGGTCATTGTGGAGGGTCTGTAATCTATCAACCTGCGCGTTGGCGCACGTACCACGTGATAGGGCATCTGGGGGCTCATTGAGTTTCCCGGGCCGGTACAAGATATCGTAATTGTAGGTGGAGAGTTCGATTCTCCACCTTAATATCTTGTCATTCTTGATTTTGCCCCGCTGCTTATTATGAAACATAAAAGCTACTGAACGCTGGTCAGTGAGCAGGGTAAATCGTTTTCCGGCCAGGTAATGCCGCCAATGTCGCACGGCTTCCACAATGGCCTGGGCCTCCTTTTCGACAGAGGAGTGTCGAATCTCGGGGCCCTGGAGGGTCCTTGAGAAAAAGGCCACGGGTCTCCCCGCCTGGTTAAGGGTTGCAGTTAGGGCAAAGTCGGATGCGTCGCTCTCCACTTGAAAAGGGAGGGACTCATCCACAGCGTGCATTGTGGCCTTCGCAATATCGCTTTTTATGAGAGTGAAGGCTGCACAGGCCTCTGCTGTCAGGGGGAAGGAGGCGGACTTGATGAGGGGTCGGGCTTTATCCGCATAGTTGGGCACCCACTGAGCATAGTAAGAGAAAAACTCCAGGCATCTCTTCAGTGCTTTCTGGCAGTGGGGGAGGGGGAGCTCCATAAGAGGGCGCATTCTATCGGGGTCTGGGCCGATGACTCCGTTCTCCACTACGCAGCCAAGAATAGCAAGGCGCTTAGTACGAAACATACATTTGTCTTTGTTGTATGTGAGATTCAGCCGCTGGGCTGTCCGGAGGAATTTCCCTAGATTAACGTCGTGGTCCTGCTGGTCGTGGCCGCAGATGGTGACGTTGTCTAGATATGGGAAAGTGGCCTGGAGCGCGTTCTGGTCAACCATCCGGTCCATCTCCCGTTGGAAGACAGAAACTCCGTTGGTGACGCCGAAGGGAACTCTGAGAAAGTGATAGAGCCGACCGTCAGCTTCAAAAGCTGTGTACTGGCGGTCCTCAGCCCTGATGGGGAGCTGGTAATATGCCGACTTCAGATCAATCGTCGAGAACACCTTGTATTGTGCTATCTGATTGACCATGTCAGATATGCGGGGGAGTGGGTATGCATCCAACTGGGTGTAGCGATTGATCGTCTGGCTGTAGTCAATAACTAGGCGCTGTTTTCCGCCAGTCTTCACCACCACCACTTGTGCTCGCCATGGGCTATTGCTGCTCTCGATAATCCCTTCCTTCAGGAGTCTCGCTACCTCGGATTTAATGAAACCCCTATCCCCGGCACTGTAACGCCTACTTTTGGTAGTGATGGGCTTACAGTCGCGGGTGAGGTTAGCGAACAAGGAGGGGGGGGAGACTTTAAGGGTGGAGAGGCTGCAAATGGCGCGCAGCGGGCGATTTAAAAACTGCTGGCTGCAGACCGTGAGAGGGGGGAGGGGTCCACCGTACGCTAAAGTGACACTCTTAAGGTGGCACTGAAAATCCAACCCCAGTAGGACAGCAGCGCAGAGATTGGGCAGGACCAGAAGTTTAAAATTTTTGTATTCAGTACCCTGCACTGAAAGAGTCACCATACAGTAGCCACCGACTTCCGCTGACTGGGCTTTGGAAGCCATAGAGATGCGATGACGCGTTGGCAGGATCGGGAGAGAGTAACTGCGCACCGTGTCGGGGTGTATAAAACTCTCTGTGCTCCCGCTGTCAAAAAGGCAGGTAGTGGCGCGGCCGTTTACCGTAATGTCCATCATGGACCTGGACAGTTGATGCGGGAGAGATTGATCCAGCGTCACGGAAGCCAGCGTATGTTCAAGCGCGTCGATGTGGTCGTCCGATGAGGCGGTGGTGGAGTCCGGGTCCCCCGTAACCGAAGTCGGAGGCGTCCAAGATGGCGGACAAAATGGCGGCGCCCACGGTCCCGATCCCCACGCGGCTGGGGGAGCCCAAGATGGCGGGCAAGATGGCTGCGCCCACGGTTCGCACGCGGCGCTGCTGGCGTTAGCGGTCTTCCCTTTGCAGGCGCTAACGTAGTGACCTTTCTTCCCGCAGCCGGAGCAGGTAGCATTCTTCGCGGGGCAGCGTGCTCTAGGGTGTTTAGCTTGGCCACAAAAATAGCATTTTTGTGCCTTGGACATCGCTGCAGCAGTCGGAGGTGGCGGTCCCATGGCCCAAGACTGCGGCGTCCACGGCGCGGGGCGATTAGGGGAGAAAGCGTCCATATTTCTGTGGGCCGCGTCGAGCGAGAGCGCGAGGGACACTGCCTTTGTCAGGTCTATTTCACCCTTCTCCAGCAGCCTCTGCCGGGAGTAGTCGGACCTTAGACCCGCAACGAAAGCGTCTCGTATCAGTCCCTCCGCATGTGCCGCGGCCGATACTTCCTTGCAGTCGCAGCCGCGTCCGAGTACCCGCAGTGCCCGTAGGAAGGCCTCCACCGATTCCCCGGGCTGCTGTCTGCGAGATCTTAAAAGGTGCCTGGCATAGACCGTGTTAACCGGGCGTGCATACTGCCCTTTCAGTAGGTCGATAGCCGCCGCGTAGGTCGTCGCATCTTGGATTAAAGTATAGACTTGGTGGCTCACCTTCGAGGCCAGGATTTTCAGTTTATTTTCATCAAGGGTCACGGTCGAGGCTTCCAGATACGCCTCAAAGCAACGCAGCCATTGTGCGAATTTAGTCGACGAACCCGCTTCTTGGGGGTCTAGGTCCAGGCATGTTGGTCTGAGGGCTCGCAGCAGCGCCTGCTGCTCAGCGTTTTGCGCCATCGGTTGATCAGCATCCGCAGCCAACATTTAATTTTGGTAATAAAATTGATGCACTATCAATTGCTACAAAAGACTGGAGATTGAGAAAGTAATAAACAGGCTTTTATTACCAAAGAACAGAGCATGCCTCTTGTGGTTGCCTGGTATCCAAAAGGGCCGGAGGCTGCCGAGCAGCGACCTTTATACCCAGCCATGAGGGTGGAGCCAGGGGCGGAGTCAGCTGAGGCATGCACAGACAAGTACAACAATATGCAAGAGTGAACAACAGTACTAACAGTGAACAACAGTACTAACAACAGTGGTGAACAACAATAATAACAACAGTGGTTTACCACAGCCTCCAGCCACCTCCAGCCCTGCGCCTCAGCTTGCACCTTCCATTGTTCCAAATTTGGCCTTCTGTGCGTACCTCCGCTCCAGTATCAGTGGACAGAGCCTTCAGGTGTCATACCTCAGCACTCTGGAACTACCTTTCTACCCTGGCACCTCTCTCCCCACTTTTAAAAATCTTCTCAAAACCTTCTTCTTCTGCTGCCACCTCAGTCAGCTTCTGTAACTCTCATCCCAAATTCCTGCTTGGTTTCCAGTGCCTCTTTGGAAGGCACCTTGGAACTGTTTTCTGTGTTGAAGGCATTATATAAGTGCAAGCTCTAATCATAATCTTCCTCTGGAGAAAAAAAATGACGTACAATGTAAATCCTGTCAATGTTTTAATAAAGCACACAATGACACAATGGAAAAACTGCAATACCAAGTTTGTTCACCACTTGTGGGTTATAAATAGTTTTACGCATCTAGGAATTAAATTTGTCTGTGGGGGTGGGAATAGGGTGTTAGTGAATTGTTAAAATAGTCCACATAAGAATTTGACTCAAATGCATTCATTGATTGCTAAAAATAGCATAACAGAGGAATTTTAACTCCCCAGGGAAAGTAAATACTCTAAAACCAAATGATGCTCCAGCTGATTAGAATTAAAAACCAGCTGTGTGGGTTCCCAGTTGTCTGAGTGCATAAATATATCACATAATAATGCAGTGTTGAGCTAAGAAAGTCCCAGCTTCAGTTCTGATCTGTACTGTTAGCCGATTTCAGGTGGTGGAGGCATGACAAGTTGACCAAGGAAAGAGCTGAGAGCAGCATTGAGGTTCACTGAGGGAGCCCCCATGGTTGATTACCTTGCTTATGTTTATGCTAGCAATTAGGCAAGTTATAAGAGTACTGCTGGTACCCCAGCATGAGTTGCCACCTTTCGGAAAGAAGAAGTAAGGAAACAAGTCAGAGGGAAAACTGAAGGAGAGAAAACACAGCGAGCTATGCATGACACATTATTTTGGAACGGTAGAACACGACAATCCCTGACATAACCAAGCAGGTCCTGATCTCAGCTATGCTGTTGGTAAGCAGATACTAGGTGCAGCATAGGAAGGTAAATAGCCCCAAGTTGCTAATAACTGGCTCAAGAATGCCGTAGGTAGATCCTCTGGAACCATTTTTGAAACTGTTACTTAAATATTGTAATTGAAAAAACAGGGAAAATGTTGTGGATAATCCAGAAATATTCATCACATAACAGACATTCTATTTACACTAGACAGAAAACAATTCTCATTTTGCCTTCATATCTATTCTACCTAAGGATAGGTATACAATATATACATCTTGCAATGGCTTAGATTTAACCGCCCCCGTTTAACAAGCAGGAAAAGGTCAGTTGAGGGGTTAAAATCTTGAAATTCACAATTCCGCCTCTAACCCGCCATGTTCCCGGCTGCCATAATATTAACGGCAGTGATTCAGGCCCTCAACGAGGCACCTGCTAAAGGCAGGCGGGGACCAACTTAAGATGCAAAATTCACAGCCCAATGATGTCATTGGCACCGAGACGTAATATTAATGTCAAGCCAGGGGGAGTCCTGCACTGTTTCCTGCTTGGCAGCAGAATCACACTGGGAGGAGCCGACTGACCAGAAGAGACCAAGGTAAGTTTTAAAAACGTCCTTCTACTTACATTACTTGTGGGTCAAGTCATTTCTCCCTAAACTTTTTATCTAAACTCACACTTCTGAAGAAAATATTCCTAACAATCATGGCTCCAGAGAGTCTCAGAATGTACTGATGAATCATTAACTAGAGGAACCTTATGCACAATTGCACAGCCAACATGCTTGTACCTCAGTGATGAACCATTCTGTTCAATGCTGTTGGATATCTCCTGAAGAAAGCTTCCAATAGGATATAACATTTCTCGCTTTGAAGAATTGTAGAACTTTCTGTGCTGACAGTTCTTTTGTGGGGACATTGTCCAAAATGTCTTGCTCGAAAGATGAGGCATACTCCAACTGAATGGACTGTTCTATGGCCAGGAGGCCAAACCCATTCTCCTTAAAACAGGAAGGAGGAAAATATCGAAACAAATGGTTACTACTGAAATAACAAGGATCTAAGCACAGTGAGGTCATCAGAAATATTAAGGTAACACTGGATACATTTTCCACCATGATCTTGAATAATATTTTTCCATCCCCTCCCAATGATATTGACTCAGGTTGGGGCACAGTTTGGAGGCTCTGGCAGCTATTCAGGAAGTACCTCACCCAAATGTCCATTCTTCATACGTGAGCCTGAACAGTGAGTGTCAGCAGGGTATTTGACTGTGGGTAAAAGAGGGAATGTTCATAGGCACGACTCATCCACACACATGTGCTGGCATCCATACACATGTGCTTTCTAGCAGAGATGACTGGATAATGAGCAGAAGTGGAAGGCCTGGCTACTTTTTTTCCAGCGGTACTGAAGCCAATTGTAGTGTCCCTACTGCTGCGCCAACTTCCTGGATCTTATGTCTCAGTTTCACAGCTGAAACCATTGGACAAGCTAAGTTTTATTCATCTTTAAAGTTCTTGGTATTATTGGTGATCTGCAGTAGCTCTAACCAACAATGGCACCTGCATTAATTATTGATAATTGATAATCAAGGTGCCTGTTGCTGTCTACCCCTGACCAATACACATAGCTTACAATGCCAGGCAGACTTCCCATCATTGGAATGTCTTCTGTTCTCTTTCCGAGCCTCAGGTTAAGGCCTTTTGGGCAACTCTTTTAAATTGTGAAAGACCAAAATTAATTTTGTTACATATATGTTTACAATCCCCTCAGCTAATGGGCATAAATCATTTCCCAAACCTATTGGTAATTCCTTTCTTGAAGTTAGTGAAGCAATTGTCTGCGTGAGTACAAAAAATCATGCAACTAATTGGTCTATGTTGTAATGCTGTCAGTTTACTGGAAAGGAAGGTATAGAATTGCCACAACAATTACTTCATAATTCTGGAAGGGTGAAATTGTGTTTGTAATTGCTACCTATTCACAAATCGTTCCTTTACAGTACAAGTGACAATATCTCAATGACAAACTACTGCATTTTCAGGTAAGGCACATTAGAATTACTACTTATTTTATTCTATTAAACAGACAAAAATAACTGTCAGTAGATTAAGACACCCTCCCACTTACTTATGTATCCAATCAATCATTTTGCTTCTAAGACATTGACCTTTTTGTTGTACACTCTTTGAAAAAAAATGCCTAGACACAGCATTTGTGAATGGATTTTAATGTCTTACGATGACGTGCATTCTATTTATGATGTTGGTGAGTGCCAAAATTATTAAGATACTTGGGCTCCCCTGCCCCCCGCACCCCGCCCCAGTACTTCCAGACCCTGGCACCACCCTCAAAATACTACAAGATCCAAAGACCCCATTCCAGCACTGTCAGACTCCGGACCTGCTTCCCAGTGTTCCCAGGTCCTAAGGCTGCCTCCACTGCAGATAAGAATGTGTTCCTGTCAATACTACTTGGCATAAAATCCTCTACCCAGAGGAGACAGAAGCAGAAATGTTACTCCCAACAACATCTTTCTTGATGACGGAGTCCCAGTTGGCATCTGGAAGCACACCCACACTCCACAATGAAGTAATACTGTACAATGGGATGTTTTTGAAATATAGATGGCACATAAAGTGGTCTAAGAATGCAGCAGTATTCAACTATTAGTTATTTATATGGGGTTGGGGGTCTCTGAATCACTTAAAGTTGCTTTGAGGTGCATACAGATTATTCCCATAATAGAAGCAAGTCCATACCTAGAATGACTAATTTATATTATTTAAACCTTAAGAAAACAAAATAATCATGTCAGAGATGTGAGAAAATGTGACAAAGGCATGGCACAGGTGGTGTGACAACAGAAAGTACATGCAGTCGCAAGACTTTTAATAAATTCATAGATTGTGTTGTGTATATAGCTAAGGTAAAATAAAGATTATGGAATATTTTATTTTAGGCTAGGTACCCAGGATTAATTTAATTAGTGTTGCCACAATTTATGGTGAAACGTTGTGAAATATGCCCACCATCTAGGCCATTGATCATTCAGGACATGACAACTGAGTCCAATCTTCAATCGACCAAAGAACATAAGAAATAGTAGCAGGAGTAGGCCATATGGCCCTTCGAGCCTGCTCTGTCATTCAATAAGATCATGGCTGATCTGCGACCTCAACTCCACTTTTCCGCCCGATTCCCTTATCCCTTGATTCCCTTAGAGTCCAAAAATCTATCGATCTCAGCCTTGAATACACTCAACAACTGAGCATTCACACCCCTCTGGGGTAGAGAATTCCAAAGATTCACAATCCTCTCAGTGAAGAAATCTCAGTCCTAAATGGCCCACTCCTTATCCTGAGACTATGCCCCCTAGTTCTAGACTCTCCAGCCAAAGGAAAACAACCTTTCAGCATCTACCATTTCAAGCCCTCTCAGAATCTTATGTTTCAATGAGATCACCTCTTATTCTTCTAAACTCCAGAGAGTATATGCTCATTCTACCCAATCTCTGCTCATAAGACAACCCTCTCATACCAGGTCTATCTCTCCTTATAGGACAACCCTCTCATCCCAGGTTAATCTCTCCTCATAGGACAACCCTCTCATCCCAGGATCAATGTCTGTGCAAGGGCGCTTCCCAGCAGGGATCACTGGATAGCTACCAAAAATGGGACACCTGACCTGCTTTTCCCTCAACCTCAGCCTGAGGACAAAAAAACAAACAATTGTAGCATCCCTACCATCACCCAAGAAGAGGTTAGCTAACTCAGCACAAACTGAGTACTGAATCTGGAAATTCTTGTTCAGTACATGCTGAGCAATTATTTTATTCACTGAACCATAAGTGCGGGGAGAAGAGTCCTCCAGAACTTGTTTTTTAACATACACAGGGACAGTGATGCATCCTACCACAGTCTGAGGCTGAACCAGACCATTCGCAACCTTGGCGTCCTATTGGACCCTGAGATGAGCTTCCAACCACATATCCACTCCATCACCAAAACCGCCTACTTCCACCTCCGTAACACTGCCTGTCTTTGACCCTGCCTCAGCTCATCTGCTGCTGAAACCCTCATCCATGCCTTTGTTATCTCTAGATTTGACTATCCCAACACTCTATTAGCTGGTGGTCCCATTTTCCACCCTCCATAAAACTGAGCTCATCCAAAACTCTGCTGCCCTTATCTTAACTCGCACCCATTCACCCATCAGCCCTGTGCTCGCTGGCCTACATTTGCTCCCGGTCCGGCAACGCCTCAATTTTAAAATTCTCATTCTTGTTTTCTACTCCCTCCATGGCCTTGCCCCTCCCTATCTCTGTAATCTCCTACAGCCCTACAACCCTCAGAGATCTACTAGGAGTCTAAAAACAATTATGCTCAATTCAATTACTATATTCTGCATTCATCCAATTCTAGCCTCTAGCGAATTCCTGATTTTAATTGCTTCACTATTGGTGGCCATGCCTTCAGCTGCCTAGACCCTAAGCTCAGGAATTCCCTCCCTTAACCTCTCTGCCTCTCTCTTACTTTAAGTTGCTCCTTTAAACCTATCTCTTTGATCAAGTTTTTGGTCACCTATCCTAATATCTCCTTCTGTGGCTCATTGCCAAATTTTGTTTGAAAATGCTCCTGTGAAGCGCCTTGGGATGATTGACTACATTAAAGGTGCTAAATAAATGCAAGTTGTTGTTGTTGTTGTCTCAGGACAGTTACTGATTCTGGCACAGGGTTATTGCATTCTGATATGAGACTGGTACTTGTTTCCAGGTTCAGATAGTTGGAAGTTATATTATCCCTACTTTCAGGTGAATCTGAGGCATTCTGAAAGCCATTGCTGGTTTCCTGTACATGTGCATCATCGTCAATGTTGGTCTGATGACACAGGCATGCATGACCCCATCTGGAGTACCGCGTACAGTTTTGGACACCAAATCTCAGGAAAGATACATTGACCTTGCGAGGGGTACCGCGCAGATTCACCAGAATGATACCAGAGCTTAAATGGTTAAATTAGAGGTCAGGTTGCATAAACTTGGCTGTATTCCCTTGAGTTTAGAAGGTTGAGGGGGGATTTAATTGAGGTATTTAAAATGATTAAGGGACTCGATAGGGTAGATACAGAAAATGTATTTCCTCTGGTGGAGGAATCCAGAACAAAAAAGGCATAATCTTAAAATTAGAGTTAGGCCATTTAGGAGTGAAATCCCAAAACACTTTTCCCACAAAGGGTACTGGAAATCTGTAACTCACTCCCCCAAAAGGCTGTGGATGCTGCGACAATTGGATCTTTCAAGACTGAGATTGATAGACTTTTGTTAGGTAAGGGTAGCAAGTGATATGGAACAAAGGCGGGTAAATGGAGTCGAGGTACAGATCAACCATGGAATGGCTGAACAAGCTTGAGGGGCTAAATGGCCTGCTCCTGTTCCTATGAATATTCATATGCTTAGCAAACTTACCAAAACATGATGTAAAGTGGAGTGGATAAAAGTAACAGTTCATGGTAAAAGCACTGGACTCTTTAATGAAAACCTTTCTCCTGTGATAGCTTTGTTCGATCTTCCAGTTAGAATATCATGATTACCCAATACGTGACATGCTGGAATTATAACCCAGGTTTCTCTACAGCTATAATGCATTCAAGATTCAGATTATCCATCCAACTCCTGAGTTATACTTGTATTTTTGCATTGTTGTGAAGCAGAAACCATAAAATTGACTATATCATTTCAGAATTCATGCAAAAGTGCAATCAAATTGCAGAATCGATGCTAAAATGCCAGTGTAACTGCAGCATTGACGTAAAACTGGAGGCATAACTGCCAAAGCAAAAACAGAAAATGCTGGGGATTCAGCAGCATCTAAACACATGGGCACGTGGTGTCCGCTGGTCCCCTTGAGGCCTTCTGTGAGCTGTGGGCACTGCAGAGACTGGTGGACACAAGATGTAATATTATTATTCAATTTTATAAGTTCCTTTGTTTTATGGTTTAGTTCCTTATTAGCTGTGCCCCTCTAAAAAAAAAAGGGGAGTTTTTGTGTGACGACATTGGTGTCTGTTTACGGTTTTATTAGAAAAGGCATTCTAACCACATTTTCAGACGTCAGGCAGCACCTCCTAAACCCGCGACCTCTACCACCTAGAAGGACAAGGGCAGCAGGCGCCTGGGAACACCACCACCTGTAAGTTCCCCTCCAAGTCGCACGCCATCCTGACAAGGAAACGTATCGCCGCTGGGTCATAGTCCTTGGAGCTCCCTCCCTAACAGCACTGCGGGAGCACCTTCACCGCACGGACGGCAGCGGTTCAAGAAAGCGGCTCACCACCGCCTTCTGTGATAGTAGATTGGCGGTTAGGATCAGATCAGCCATGATCTTATTGAATGGCGGAGCAGGCTTGAGGGGCTGATAGGAGCAGGAGTAGGCCAATTTCTTATGTTCTGGAGGGCATAGAAACATAAAAGATAGGAGTAGGAGTAGGCCATTCGGCCCCTCGAGCCTAATCCGCCATTCAATGAGATCATGGCTGATCATCCAAACTCAGTACCTTGTCCCTGCCTTCTCCCCATATCCCTTGGTCCCTTTAGCCTTAAGAAATATATCTAACTCCTTCTTGAATATATTTAATGAATTGGCCTCAACTGCCTTCTGTGGTAGAGAATGAGGGATGGGCAAGAAACGCTGGCCTATGCCAGTGACACCCACATCCCAGGAATGAATATATATATGTAATATATTTTTAAAAAAGGGTCAAGGTGTCACCCCAGGTCAGTGCACGGCTGCAGACAAGAGAGGGTGGAGAGACTACAAGTCCCAGAATGCTTCGCGGGCACGGGAGGGGTGAGAGGTCGCGGGATCCCAGAGTGCCCGGCGTGGTTGGGAGGGAGGAACTCGGGCGGTTGCGAGCGAGCGAGTAATAAAGCGATGCAGAAAGATGTAAGATGGCAGAGCTGCAAATGTTACTCGAGGAGGAAATCCCCGCCGGCAAGAGGGCGCTGATAGAGAGTTACCAGAACCTGGGCCGCGTGGCGGATTACTGCGAGACCAACTATGTCCAGGTAAAGGGCGACGGGGGAGGGAAAAAACCGAGAGCGAGTAACACGGCGGCGACCCAGCCCCGTTCACACACCGTCCCGGCGGCGCCCGCCCGCACACTCACTCCTCCGTGTTGGGGTGGGCCGTGCAGTCAAACCCACCCGACACACACACACCTCACTTCATCTCTCTCACTCACCCAGCGCCGGCCGGACACTCGCCCCGGGCCCTCGCCGCTCCTTTTGATTATATGGAGCTTCGGCCCAAGGCTGAAGGCGGAGGCTCCTCTCTGTCTGTGTGTTTTAACTCACTTTGTGAAGGAGTCGGCTGCTGTGGTTGGCGGTTCCGCTGGATTTAACAAGCACATTCCCACTCCAGTCTGTATTCAGCCCCCGGAGGGTGTGCCGGTCTGTGTGACTCACGTGCGAGTTCTAATTCCCGGGATAGTCGGCGGGGCTCTGCCTCTCTCTTTTCCCCTAACAGTTTCCCCTCTCTCCCGCGGCTTCTACTCTCCGCTGTGGAGGCGCCCGCTCTACAGTTTTATTTAATTTTATTAAAGCTTTTGTGCTTCCTCCCCGCTTTGAATTTATCGGTTGGATGTACGTCTTTTACGAAAAGAAGCCAAAGGATCTTTACACCGATCGATCCCGTGTGTGTGTGTAATAAATTTCGGTGTTTCTTTCGTGCTTTCTGTCTGAAAGCTGCGAGAAGTGCTGATTGATATACCGACTTGCTGGAAAGGTTTCAATCTCTCGATTGAGAAACATTCGCCTTATCTGGGTTGGTCAACGTTGGGGAAAATTTTGGAGATTAAAAAGTGGCTGGTTTCGTGTGAAACTGGTTTTTGAGCAGATCTTGTGCCGACAAGAGGAGGCTTGGCTCTCCCTCTTCTCCACAATGAAACTGGTTTTTCTATTCCCTCTTTTTTTCGTCTTCATAGTAAATTCCTGGGGCATGTGAGTGTTGCAGCTCGCTATTTGGCCGATGTGTGTAATTTAGTCTCACTCCGAGGTCGCCAGTAACCGGATGAGATGCCGAACTCCACCCGGGAGTTAGCCTGATGCGCCAAATTCGTGGGAAGCCCATGTAACATTTGCTTTTTCCTCTGACGGAAATATGACAAATATATAAGGCAGACAGAAGCTGCAACACGTAGTCCGACTTGTCAACTAAGCCTAGTTTACAGGCTCGGGCTGCAGTAGATATTTCTTGTGAAATCATTTATTAGAGCACTTTGTAAATACTTTTTGTAGGGATATTCTAAATCGCGTTTTGTAAATGCTACACTAAATGACTTTTGGTCAGGCCTCTTGCTCAATTTCCATCTGTCCTAGATACACTTTAATTTATGTTTTAAGCAGTTTATTTTTTTTTTACATAGAAACATAGATCGGAGCAGGAGTAGGCCATTCGGCCCCTCGAGCCTGCTCCGCCATTCAATGAGATCACGGCTGATCATCCAAACTCATTACCCTGTCCCTGCCTTCTTCCCCATATCCCTTGATCCCTAAGAAATATATCTAACTCCTTCTTGAAGTTTTACTGTAATATAACTGGCATACTACAAAGTACAGTAACTGAGGCAATTTAACCCATCGTGCCTTGAAACCTACCCCTCTCCATCATCACAGCATCTAACTGCTTCTTGAATTACTCCAGTTTTGCCTCTTATTACCTTTTTCCGAAAGGTCTTTGAGTTTTGACCTCTGCATAAAGTACTTCCTGATCCCATTGTGAAGCTGTTTGACCAGTTGGTAATTATGGCTCCTTGTGTTGCAGTTGTGGTTTAATTGAAATGGAGCTCGAGTAACCTTTTTCTATTGTACGTGGTATCATAAACCTCTGTTGGCCTCCCCCCATTCATCTCCATTCAGGACTGCAGTCCAATTTTTTTCCTCTTTATAAAAAAAAAACAGCCTTGTGGCCGCCTTCTGTTTGCATCACTTCCAGGATTGAATGTTTTAGCACTTTTAATGTAGGAATACGTCCCAACCAAGGTGCTTCACAAGAGTGTAATGGGACAAAAATTAACACCGAGCCAAAGAAAGATTTTAGGACAGGTGATTAAAAGCTTTGAGGTGACTTTTAAGCAGGGTCTTAAAGGAGGAGAGCAAGGTGGCGAGAGTAGAAGTTTAGGGAAGGAATCCCAGAGCTTTGGGCCTAGATGGCTGAAGGCATGGCTGTCACTATTGGGGCGAAGGGTGGGGGGATGCACGAGTCCAGAGTTGGTGACAGCAGAGTTCTTGGAGTGTTGTAGAGCTGGAGGTGGTTACAGAGAGCTAGGGGTAAGGCAATGGAGAGATTTGAAGACTAAAGTGAGGATTTTAAAATTGAAGCGTTGGTGGACTGGGACCTAATGTAGGTTAGTGAGCAGGTGTGGTTTAGAATATAGGCAGCAAAGATTTGGATGAGCTCAAGGTTATGGAGGGTGCAAGATTGCAGGTTGGCCAAGAGAGCCTTTGGAATAGTCGCGTCAGGAGGTTACAAAAGCATGGATGAGCGTTTCAGCAGCAGATAAGCTGATACAGGGGCAGAGACTGGTGATGGTAGGAGGTCTTTGTGATGTAGAGGATATGAAGTCAGAAAAAGCTCAGGCTCTAATAGGATGTCAAGGTTGCGAATAGTCTGGTTCAGCCTGAGTAGCTAAGGAGGGGGATGGAATTGGTGGCGAGGGAATGGAGTTTGTGGCGGGGGCTGAAGACAATAACTTCAGTATTGCCAATTTTTTTAATTGGAGGAAATTGCGACTCATCCAGGACTCTGTCTGAGAAGCAGCCTGACAACACAGGCTGGAGGGTTTGAGAGAGGTGCTGGTGAGGTAGAGCAGCGTGTCGGCGGCATACATCTGGAACCGTATGTCATATCTTCGGCCATGAGGGGTAGTATGTAGAGAAGTAATTGCAGGAGATTCTCCAGCAATGACTGGATAAGTCAGAGTGGAATGAGGAGAGGGCAGTTCCATCCAGTTGGACAATGGAAGTGTGGCGTTGGAGGAGGATGATGTGGTCAACCATGTCAGAAGGCTGTGGAGAGAATGAGGAGAGAGAGAATGCACCATGGTCAGTCACAGAGGATGTCCATTTCCGTGCTGTGGCATAGGTGGAAACATGATTGGAAAGGTTCGAACACTGATTTGGGGGGGGGGCGGAAGGGGCACGGATATGGGAGGCAACGATATGTTCAAGGACTTTGGGGATGTAGCGGTTTCCCTTGTACCTTAATGACTGGAGCTGAATGCAGTGTTGAAGATGTTTTCTAATCCGAAAACTATACAGCTTCAAGGAAACAGAGGGTAATGGTCAATGGGTGTTTTTGTGACTGAAGTGTTGTTTCCAGTGGCGTTCCGCAGGGCTCAGTATTAGGTCCCTTGCTTTTTGTGGTATATATCAATGATTTAAACTTCAATGTAGGGGGCATGATTAATAAGTTTGCAGATGATACAAAAATTGGCTGTGTGGTTGCTGGTGAGGAAGAAAGCTGTAGACTGCAGGAAGATATCAATGAACTGATCAGGTGGGCAGCAATGTGGCAAATGGAATTCAATCCGGAGAAGTGTGAGGTAAAGCATTTGGGGAGGACGAACAAGGCAAGGGAATACACATTAAATGGTAGGACAGTGAGTAGTGTAGAGGAACAAAGGGATCTTGGAGTGCATGTCCACAGATCCCTAAACATAAGGTGGTTAAGAAGGCATACGGGATACTTTCCTTTATTCACCGAGGCATAGAATATAAGAACAAGGAGATTATGCTTGAACTGTATAAAACACTAGTTAGGCCACAGCTATTCTACTGCGTACAGTTCTGGTCACCACATTACAGGAAAGATGTGATTGTACTAGAGAGGGTACAGAGGAGATTTACGAGGGTGTTGCCAGGACTGGAGAATTTTAGCTATGAGGAAAGATTGGATAGGCTGGGGTTGTTTGGAACAGAGGAGGCTGAGGGGAGACTTAATTGAGATGCATAAAATTATGAGGGGCCTAGATAGAGTGGATAGGAAGGACCTATTTCCCTTAGCAGAGAGATGAATAACCAGGGGAAGTAGATTTAAAGTAATTGGTAGAAGGATTAAAGGGGAGTTGAGAACTTTTTTCACCCAGAGGGTGGTGGTGGGTCTGCAACTCGCTGCCTGAAAGGGTGGTAGAGGCAGAAACCATCATCGCATTTAAAAAGTATTTGGATATGCCCTTGAAGTGCTGTAACCTACAGGGCTATGGACCAAGAGCTGGAAAGTGGGATTAGGCTGGATAGTTCTTGTTCGGCCGGCACAGACACACTGGGTCGAATGGCCTCCTTCTGTGCCATACATTTCTATGATTCTATGAATGTGATTGCCTCAGATTTATACTTTTGATTTGGCAACATAGCACAGCATTCTATTTGCTTTGTTGATTTCTTTGCAATGACTGCACATGGCCATTGTTGTGTCTATCACACCCAGCCCCCCTTTTTTAGCCTCTCCTAGCTTATTTGATACCATTCTATATGTCCCTTATTTTTCTTCTTGTCATTAAGTCTGTGCTTGCTCCAAAAGCCAATTTCAATTGCTGCAGTTCTGCACACTTGCAAATATTGCCCAGATCCTTCCGACACTGCAGCTCCTCTCAGTTTGGTGTAATCTGAATTTGACCACTTACATTGTGCTCTGAATGCAGGCTGTTTATGTAGCTCAGGCACGGTGGGGACCTCAACATTGACCCCTAGCACACTCCACTTAGTACATTTCCCAAGCTTGATCTTGTTTCCCTAATTCTTATCCACAGCTTCTCTGAGCAAATTGTGTATCTTTCATAAGTGATCAAAATTGAATTGTGAATTTTAATTTTGATTCCCACTTGAATATTGCTAAACATGTTTGTGTTAATGTACTACCACTGTTAAGCAACCCATGTTTGACACTGATATGGTACATTGAAAATTGTGGTGATGTAAGTCAATATTTTTTGCTTTGATCATACAAGTTTACAGTACTTTTATAAAAAATAAAAAAAAATTCTCTTTTCCATTCTTGCTACCAAAAGTGGATAATTTTGCACTTGCCCCCATTATACTCCCATCTGCTACCTTCTTGCCCAATCACTTAACAGGTCTGTATCCCTTTGCAATCTCTTTACATCCTCCTCCTCACAGCTTACTTTCCCACCTAACTTTGTATTGTCAGCAAACTTGGATACATTGCAATCAGCCCCTTCATCTAAGTAATTGATACAGATTGTAAATAGCTGAGGCCCAAGCACTGATCCTTGCGGCACCTCACTAGTTACAGCCTGCCAACTTAAAAAGACCCGTTTATTCCCATTCTGTTTTCTGTCCGTTGACCAATCCTCAATCCATGCTAATGTCTTGCCACCAATCCCATGAGCCCTAATCCTGTGTAACAATCTCTTGTGTGGCATCTTATCAAATGTCTTTTGAAAATCCAAATATACTACATCCACTGGTTACCCCATATCTACCCTGCTAGTTATACACTCAAAAAAAAAAAAAAAAAAAACAATCGATTTGTCAAGCATGATTTCACTTTCATAAAATTGTGTTGACTCTGCCGATCATATTGTGATTTTCCAAGCGCCCTGTTACCACATCCCTAATAATAGATTCTAGCATTTTTACTGGTTCCAACTGTTCACGTCCCACCATTCTGGAAAAACATCTGTCTTTAACAATAAATGGTAGGACACTGAAGTGCAGAGGATCAGAGGGACCTTGGAGTGCATGTCCCTAGATCCCTGAAGGTAGCAGGATAAGGTGGTTAAGAAGGCATACGGGATACTTGCCTTTATTAGCCGAGGCATAGAATATAAGAGCAGGGAGGTTATGCTTGAACTGTATAAAACACTAGTTAGGCCGCAGCTAGAATACTGTGTACAGTTCCGGTCACCGCATTACAGGAAAGATGTGATTGCACTAGAGAGGGTACAGAGGAGATTTACTACAGGAAAGATGTGATTGCACTAGAGGGTACAGAGGAGATTTACGAGGATGTTGCCAGACTGGAGAATTTTAGCTGAGGAAAGATTGGATAGGCTGGGGTTGTTTTCTTTGGAACAGAGGAGGCTGAGGGGAGACCTAATCGCGATGTGTAAAATTGAGGGGCCTAGATTGAGTGGATAGGAAGGGCCTGATTCCCTTAGCAGAGGGGTCGATAACCAAGGGGCATAGATTTAAAGTAATTGGTAGGAGGTTTAGAGTGGATTTGAGGAGAAATGTTTTCACCCAGAGGGTGGTGGGGGTCTGGAACTCACTGCTTGATATAGTGGTAGAGGCAGAAACCCTCATCACATTTAAGAAGTATTTGGATATACACTTGAGGTGCTGTAACTTACAAGGCTATGGACCAAGTGCTGGAAAGTGGGATTAGGGTGGATAGCTGTTTGTCGGCCGGCACGGACAAGATGGGCCAAATGGACTCCTTCTGTGCTGTAAATTTCTATGATTCTATGAACTGCTACTACTGCTTTGTCCTTTTAACCATACTGTCACATTCCCCTCCATATGGTAGTTCTTTTTTTGATCGATAAAGGGTGGCACTGGGTGCCTCAGTGTCAACAGAAAGACAGATTTGCGGGTGCCCCCTAGTAACGAGGTGCTCTAATACAGTAATTTAAACATAAAAAGTAGAACCAAAAGAAACTTTAATACTAAATCATAATATTATAGGTATCTATCAGGCACTCTAGTCCCTGCGGAAGCCCACTGGTCGCGGAAGGGCCATCTGGGCACGGACAAGACCAGCAGAGGCGGGCAGCCAGAAGACGCTCACTAAATAGAAGCTTTGAGTTTCATTGGTCGTTTGGCCATGCCCTTGGGGTGGAAGAATGTTTTGTGGTATTGATCCTGCCCCACTGATATGTAGCTTCATTGCAGTTTCCCCCCTCCTCCCCCCCGCCCCCCTCCCCCCCCCTCCGGCTCCCACAGTGACTCACCTGGGTATGGCAGTGAACAGTTGAGTCATATAGACTAGGAAGATTCCAGGTCTGTGATGCTTTTTTGATGTGATTAGTTGGCCTCAGTGTCCCTCGGCTCGGAAGGAAAATGAGGTAGGGCCTTGTATTTTATTGCTATTTGGCTACACCCACTTGAGGTGCACATGCATGATTATTGGGTAAGGGTAGGACTGGGGCCTGCTGCAATGCCCCAAGCAGTTAAATAGTCCACTCGCGCTTGTTGTTGAGGTTTAGGTGATTGCTATCGAGGGTCCTATGCAGAATAGTTAGTTGTGCAAGGTACTGGAGGATAACGAGTATCCATGGAACTATGTTTCATTGAAGAGTCAGCATCTTTAGGATAGAAGGGAGGAGAATTTTTTTTATCTGCGCTCTATTTCTCTTTCCTCGTTATCCTCTTGATGGCAAGGTGTTATTAATTTTATGGTACTTCACTCAAGTTTTAAAAAAAATTCTCAGGTTATGGGTGTTTTTAGCAAGCCCAGCATTTATTGCCCATCCTGTGTTTCCTTTGAGGTGGTGATGGGCTGCCTTCTTGAACCACTGCAGCCCATGTGGTGAAGGTACTTCCACAATGCTGTTGGGTAGGGAATTCCAGGATTTTGGCCCAGTGAAAATGAAGGAACAGTGATTTATATGTTCAGGTCAGGATGGTGGGGAACATGGAGGTGGTGGTGTTCCCTTGCCCCTGCTGCCCTTGTCCTTCTAGGTGGTGGAGGTCATGGGTTTGGGAGGTACTATCAAAGAAGCCATGGGGAGATGGCGCAGTGCATCCTGTGGATAGTACTCCCTGCAGCCGGAGTTTGGCGCTGATGTGGGAGTGAATGTTTAAGGTGGTGGATGGGCTGCCGATCAAGCAGACTGCTTTGTCCTGGATAGTGCTGAGCTTCGAGTGTTGCAGCTGCACCCATCTCGGAAAGTGGAGAGTATTCCATCACACGCTTTGACTTGTGCTTTGTAGGTGGTGGAAAGGCTTGGAGCCAGGAAGTGAGCCACTTTCTGCAGAATACCCAGCCTTTGATCTGCTGTAGTCTCTATGGCATTTATGTGGCTGGTGCAGTTGAGGTTCTGGCCAATAGTGACCTCCAGGAGGTTGATGGTATGGGATTTAGAGATGGTAATGCCCTTGACTGTCAAAGGGAGTGGCTATTCTTTCTGGTAGTGGGTGTTAGCCATTTGATTCTAGGGGCATCGACATCTGATCCTGTCTTTCCCATCCAGTGTCCTCATGCGCTTTAGCAGGAGTCATTGGCTAGTGATAGGTAGCACTCCTGGCTGTTGCCCCCACCCCCCAGTCCAACCCAGCTGTACTGAGATCAGTTGTAGTTCCCCTACTGCTGCCTAACTGAGATTTCCTCACAAAGCACAGAGTAGGAAGCCAGCCAGTCATTATGACCACTAATTTGATATTCGGATAGTTACGTTGTATTATTTCAAATGTGACTTTTTAACTTCACACTAAGATTATGTATTGGGTGGCATAACGAGATACAGCAGAGACAACTGCAATTGAATCTTTTTGCTAGTTAATTGATTTGATCTTGAGTCAAATAATGCACAATTGTTCAACTGCTAGCCATCTCTGCTATTTAATGCTTACTTGCAGTGGTTGGTCACTGTTTAGCTTGAGGAATTAAAATGAATTATTTTGGATTGCTAATGACCACACCCTCTGAAAAGCAGTGTGTCAATTTTGATGCCTTCAGTCTGGTATATGTAGAGTAAAGTTAGTTTGTTTTTGAAAAGGTGACTAGATGACAGAAGATCTGTAGATGTGTGTATGGAATTTCAGTAGGTGTTTGATTAAATGTCTCGGATTGTCAGAATAAATGTGTTTGGTATAAGAGGAAATGTAGCAGGAAGTTGGTTGGACAGGAAACGGAAGGTTAGGGTTAATTGGTGATTGGTAAAGAGTTGGAGGTGGTGTATCCCAGAGGTGATGCTGTGTCCACTTGTGTGTTTAAATATACAGATGATTTGGTTGTGGCCATAGGGAGCACGGTATCAAAATTTGTAGATAACGCACAAGTACAGGTGTTTGACAAAGCGCTAGAGTTCAAGAGAATATAAATAGATTAGCAGCATTGGTGGACACGTGGCAGATTCCGTTTAATGCAGTTAAGAGTGAGGTAATGCATTTTATGGGGTAAACAAGGAATCCGTATAATCGGTTTAAAAAAAAAAAGATGGCAAATTGTCCAACTGGTTTAGGTTGGAAATCCATTGTGCTGGGCAAGTCGAGCTTTAGAATGCCAGGTAGTGTTGTATGCTTGCAGGTCAGTACATCTGTCACTGTAAAGCAAGTGGCCGAAGACAAGTTCAAACCGGACACAAACCTGCTATGGAGCAGAAGGGTAAACACCCACCCGATACTGATTTTTGGTATAAATAAAGGAACAGGAAAATGAGGGAATACATAATTGACTGAAAGTGGCCCTGCCTTTTGCTGCGCAGGTCCTAGTCTTTTCAATTCCTTCCAAATACCCCCCTGTCTTGCCACTCTTTCAAGCGCCTCTACGACCCACCATTTGACCAAACCTTCATTTTCCCCCTTCAAATCTCTTCCTTGGTTAGAAGTCTGTTTTTCGTCATGCCTCTGAAGCACCATGGCACATTTTCTTTGTTAAAGATGCTGTATAAATGCAAGTTGTTGAAAGTGTAGTTGGCCCAATAGTACTTTTTGGTTTTGTGCATAGTGGAATAGAATACAAGAACAAATAGGTAATAAATTTGTGCAAGGTATTGGTTAGGCCACAGTAGGTTTGAATGTCTCATTATTATAAGAAGGATATTAAAGCCAGAGAGTGTATACAGCATGGATTCACCAGGAATGAGAAACTGTAGTTATGAGGAGAAATTGAAATGCTGGGACTATTTCCACTGGGGCATAGAAGGCCAAGAACAAATTTTAATAACCTCTATGAAATCTGGTTGGGGAGTCAATGACAAGGCAGCACCAATTTTAAAATGCTCAGTGAGGAGAGAGGTTAGGATAAATTTATGCAGGGAGTCTTATACTTTGCCTGGTGGGGTAGTTGAGACAGAGACTATTGCATTTTTTATGGAAAGAATTGATAAAGATATGAAGTATAGGAAGCTAGTGTGATGTGTTCTGCATAGTTCTAGCGAAGGGCTGGCACAGACATGGGCAAAACAATCTCCATCTGTGCAGTAAACTGCTATAGTTTTTAAAAAAAATATAGTGTGGCCAAATGTGTGTTCCTGAGGGATCGTCATCTTTCAATAAGGTGGTGACTGGGCATTTATTTGATGTTTGTGTCCTTTCCGTTAATTGCGCCCGTTTGCAGGGAATTTTCAGCTGCTTATTTTGCACCTTACATTTATCTATTACTGTTAGACTTGCCTGTACTTGAGTAGGAACTAGATACTCAAAATGGATGTCTTGCTGACATGTCTGAGAATTATAGTCTAAATTGCTTCAATACAGTATTGTAAGTATCCAAGAAGTTTGTTAGATTTTATTTTTTGTAGTATTATGTCCCATGGAGTGGTAGGACATATTCTTGGATTCCCTGCATAATGAGTTGCCGTTTTAGGGGAGTGGAGAACTTTGGTGAAATGCTTTCCCCATAAGATACAGTTTAGAAGTTAGAGTACGTAACTCATTGTGCACTGCTGATGCTTTGGCAGATTCTGAAATTGGCTGTTTGGGATGGGGAATGAGAACAGATGATTAAGAAAATGAAGTGTGTAGTGGTGGGGGGGAAAAGGCAGGGTACAAGGAAGGAAAGAAGAATGAACAAGCAAAAAATAAAAGTAATTTCAGGTATATTAAATGAAATGGCTGTGTTGGGACAAACTGGCACCTGACCTTTTTATGCACGTATAATATATGCTGATCATGTTGGCATTTTGTTTTGAGTTTCGGCAACTTGGAGGAAATGGGTCTGTGCATTGGTTTGCCAAACCAACAATGGTTAATAGAACTGACGGCAAGTGTGGTGTCTTTTTTAACCCATAAACTTGGGTTTGCGTTTCTGGTTTTAACAGTTAATGATCTAGTAAGACTTGGTTGTTCAGTAAATGACCAATGTACTGTAGAGATTGAAGCTTTGAGCTTTATTCCAGATCTTAGGAAATTGATATTTTCTGTGGGTGCTATGTTTATAAACATATCTTTTAAAGCACTGAAGTGTTTCATTTTAGATATTTTAAATGTATATTTTCTACATATTGAATAAGGCATTTAGAAATTTGTTTTCCAAGATGTTGCTTCGATTTCTTGTCAGCGGTAGAATTGGAATGCTAGTCTCTGGATTCACTGTAAAATATAGCTGGAAATTGATTGCCCAGCATAGAATAGCGTTTTTTTTTAAAGAAAATACTACAAACTGACGCACCTAAAAATAAACTGTCATTTGTAAGTAAAATTTACAACTGAAGAACTTTGCTTATGGTTGACCAGAAATTTAACTGATCTATATAATGGAAAGAAAGACTGACTTAGATTTCTATAGTGCTTTTCACAACCACCAGATGTCCCAAAACACTTTACAGCTAACAAAGTACTTTTCAAAGTATAGTCGCTTGTAATGCAGGAAATGCAACGGCCAATTTGCTCCCACAAACAGCAGCGTGACCAGATAATCGTTTTTTGTGATGTTGATAGTTACGTATTGGTCAGGATGCAGGATATCTCCCCTGCTTTTCTTTGAAATAGTGCCATGGGATCTTTTACGCCCACCTGAGAGAGCGGACGGGGCCTCGGTCTTGCGTCTCATCTGAAAGACGGCACCTCCAACAGTGCAGCACTCCCTCAGCACTGCACTTAAAAGTGTCAACCTAGATTTTTGTGCTTAGGTCTCTGGAGTGGGACTTGAGCCAACAACCTCTGACTCAGATGAGGGTGCTACCAACTGAGCCATGACTGATTTAACAATTATACAGTTACATAGTTGTAAAATTATCTGCACTCCATGCAATTCTTGACACGCCTATTCCATTAAATTCAGCTAGAAATAATTTGGTTTATTTGGACATCTTTTAATGTAATTTAAAAGAATGATTGCCTTCTAATATGTTTATAGTACCATTGTTTGTCTTCTCCAAACTCCACTTGCTGTGTTTTGAGCTTGACTGTCAAGTGTGTGATCATCCACTGCGAGGTGCAGTAGTCTTTGACATTTGCTCCATTTGGGAGTTCATAATTTGGATAAAGTCACAGTTCAGTATATAAGTCAAACTACTGTAGCAACTTTGTAGGATTTGAGGGTAGCTCCGTATGTGATCGGTATGCTGCAGAGATCTAGGCTAAGTATTTTGAAGCTACTTGGGTTACTGTGTGGAGCTGCTTTGGTTTATATTGCACGGGCTCTGCTGAGCCTCATGCAGAAATCTGTACATTGGCGATAGATCGAAATGGCAGATAGCACTCTGGGATGCAGTAGTTGCGGTGGACAGTTGATTATAATTCCACTGCCAGCTTCTTTTATTCATACCATTCAAATTAGTGCTAGTATAAAACCAGCCCTTGGTTTGACATCAGAATGTGGTGTCATAATATTTGGGATATGGATTGAGTAATCTTTGCCAGAAACCTTAGTGTGGATTGTGACTTGCTTATTTTGCTACTTTTACTTGAAAATGTTTTAATGTTTACAGGATGCTTTTAAAACAGCAGCGAAATTAATCTCCAGTGCAATATGTTCTGAAATTTGGCAATTTGTATTATTTGATTGTCCTTGCTCTTCATGCATTGATGATAATGTACTAATTCTTAACATGTGTTGTGTGCTTACACTGAATACAGATTTCTGTCATTTGGGGGGAATCCCATTCCTGTGCTTAGCTAATCAACTACTGATGGAAAGATGTGTCTTCAAAAAAGCCCCAAAATCCCTATTGCTGGTATTGAGCCAAATTATAGTTGTAAACCCATGATGCTAGAGGTGGAATTCAGTATGCTTTGTATTTGTTTTATAATTTTTATCCTGCTTGTCATTGCCTTTATTTCATGTAATGCCACCAATATGCTATAAGAAAAATCACACTTTAAAACATTTCAATGTGTAATTGCAGCCACCACTACCAGTGACAGACGTGTAACTGTCAACACTTCATTTCTAGTGTTTTGCAGCTCAAAATGCTCTATACAAGCACCTTTCAAATTGGAAATGACTAATCTATAATTATGCGGCTATATTTGAGTACATGTGTAAATAGTAAGAACATTTTCTTGTAGATATCATTTATGATTTATTGAAGTCCTACTGACAGCGATGCCTCTTGTCTCTCTTCCCTATTCTCCATTTCCCAACTGCAAACATAACCAGTAATTGGGCAACAATAACTTGCATTTATATAGCGCCTTCAACATAGTAAAACATCCCAAGGTGCTTAACAGGAGTGTTATCAAACAAAATTTGACACCAAGCCTCGAGATAGTGGGACAGGTAACCAAAAGCCTAGCCAAAGAGGTAGGTTTTAAGGAGCGACTTGAAGGAGGAGGAGAGAGGGGGATTTAGGGAGGGAAATCCAGAGCTTGGAGCCGAGGCAGCTGAAGGCACGGCTGCCGATGGTGGAGCAATTAAAATCCAGAAGTTTGTCCTCCATCTGTGGTGGGGGATGTACTGCACCAACGCTGACTACTTTCTGGAGTTTATAAACTGATTTTGCTCCAAACAAATCTGAAAAATGAAAAGCTACAACATTTCTGACAATAGGAGGTACAATTGGACCAACTCAAATTACAGAGAATTTCTGGTGGCTGTTGAAACTGCTTTTTGAACTTGATTTCAAATGTTCCAGGTCATTTCATATGTAGTTAATGTAATTAAAGTTTAATTGTTTTTGCATGAAAAAGTTTGGAATAACTACAAGGTGGTGATGGTGCTAGAAATTAAAGTTTTTTTTACTTTGTTTCCATGTTTGCATCACATGAGTATGGCCCTGACACAATGAAAAGGAATTGATTTAGTGTCATAAAATTTTCAGTTGCAAGCTTGTCAGCGTATGTTACAAAATAGTGGTAGATAATGTGCAGAGTAGAGTAGAATTGGTGAGTTGAGACCACGCTTGCTGAATTTCATACCAGGTTGTCACATAAATTTAAATTTTGGAAGGGGGAAGTGAATTTACTCTGAATTTCATAGACCTTTTTGTTCAGACTCCTGAGGAAGCCTCTAACCCACTCTATTCAGAAAATGCAAGCATGATTAGAATCTGTTATATTGCACAACTACTACAACTAGTTGACATTCCCAGTTTGTGCCTTTTTTATGCTGTAGATTTTGAGCGACATTGGAATACCTGTGCATGCAATCTGAATTGGGGGTGGGGGGTGAAAAAACTGAAGGAGACAGACCCCTCTGTTAGGAGGAAAGGAAAGAGAAGAAATTTTGCCAAGTTTTGGGTGGGGGTTTAAACTGAGGTCTGGCATTGTGTTGCTTCTGGAATGGTTGTGTGAAACGAGAATGAATGGCCAGGTTTGTTTTTAATGGCCCAAAATTTGCAATTTGCTTCCTGCAGGCGGATGCCTCTGACCTGTTAAAAAAAAAAATCAACGCATTTACCTGGTGGCCCGGGAGGTATGAGGCTTGCAATCCTTGGCCTCTCCAGGTGTGTGCGGGCAGAGGCCCACGTATCCCAGGGGCATATGTGGTTCGCAAGCGCCCCTGGGATCATGTGGGCCGGCCCAAGCAATAAAAGAAGGGAATCCCCATTCATACTTATAGGGATTCCGTACATATGGAGCTCCCATAAGTATGAATGGGGATCACTTTTTAAAAAAAAAACACACACACACACACACACACACACACACACACACACACACACACACACACACACACACACACACACACACACACACACACACACACACAATAAAATCATTACATTTAAAATTAATTAAAATGCCATTTTAATTAAATATTTTAAACAAATTTAATTTTTAAGAAATTATGTTTTAATGGGACTAAAAATAAACTTACCTTTATTGGACAGGGTTTTTAATGTATAAATGAGAAGTTATTAAAAAAAAAAAATAGAAAAATAAATTTTTTGCTGGTACACTGCTTTTACCAGGCGTAAGAATTTCACAGACATTCAGCGGGCGGAATTTGGGCAAATAGTGCAACTCTCCACCTGCAGAGGCCCATCTCCCGGGGATGTGGAGGATTCTTGGGCTTCGCATGCCTAAACCCGGAACTTGCGCGGCCCCTGTGGGCGCGTACATACTTTGTACGCACCCGTAGGGGTTGCAAAATACGGCCCATTGTGTTGTGAAATGTATGAGGAATTGTCATGGCAGCTAATTTTTTCATGAATGTGAGGCTAGAACTGAAATTGGGGAGAAAGGTTTGGATAATTATTGAATAACAAAAGTAGAAAATAAATAAAAGGTTAAACACTTAAAAGAATGAGGTGGATCAAGAAAATTGAGCAGCTTTATTGTCATGATGCAGGAGGTAGCTGATGTTGTGTATGACAATTTTTATTACAATATCAATCACTTTTGAGGATTTCAGTAGCGTTTCTGCACAATGCTCAATTAACCAGAGGTTATAGGAAGCGGCTGTTTTCTTGTGTCCACATATTGGGAGCATTGACTTAATAAATACCGTCAGAGTAAACTACACCTGAACTGTTAGTGACACCAAACTGCACACTTTGCTGGTCTCGGCAAAAAGGCCAAATTGCTTAATCCATGTTGTTGCTACACCAATTGTACAGTAACTTTATCCATATAACACCTGGCTACAATTGCAGTACAAAAGGAAATGCAAAAAATAAATTGTTCACGACAAATTGGACTTTAGTTTTTGGAGAAACTTGTATGCGTTGCTCCACAGATGCTTTTATGGCATTCTGTACATGCCTAATTCTATTTAACATTAGGAATAGTGTATAGGAGCTTTCGTTAGACTTTAATGTGTCGTGTTTATTTCAAGAATTGAGAGGGTATTCATTATCTATTCAACAGCTATATTTGCGCAAAAGCTGGTATAGTTTGTAAAAGAGGGCATTTTGGTTCTCTTACTACTTAGTGTGATCTGTTTTATTATGTAAATCTCCCTTAGTTTGAGAATCATTAAAACTTGAACTATAGACTTGCTCATAATTAGTGTTTGATTCTTTTTGGTGTGGTCTGTGTAACCAGTAGTACTACAGCTATAAGAGAACTCGATTTAAAAGAGACTTGGTATTTTTTTAAATTGAAACTATACTAGACAAATATCTGCAATCTATAATGAGTTATTAAGCTAACATACCCATTCCAATTTGAGAGCATCTCGTGGTTTCTTCAACCATATGCTTAATGTAGTGCAAAAATTGCAGGGATCTGAGACCTCGACGCTAACATTCTAAAATGAATATTATTTGTAATGACAAGGCAGTTTCACTGATCATTTTACAGCTAAACATGTTCGAGCAGCTATGTCTCACTGCTGTCAGCTTGAATATAAACAAAGGGAGTCTGCAAACTAAGCAAACTTAATTAGAAAATAGTGCCAAATAATAGAAATGATTGACTCTGACTTTGCCAAGATTTCTCTGGTTTATCACTTCATAAAAATAAAAATCCTATTTTATATAGTTCAAAATGCTGACCAATAATTACATGGAATTACAGTATTCCAATGCCACATTATTCATAACATGATGGCATAACTGTGACACCTAAGTGTACCACTGCTGTCTGGTTTTTTTTCCCCCTGCACTTCAGGAAGGGCTCGCATTATCTATGCTATTCCCCATCTGGCAGTTGCCTTAAGCAGTTCACATGCCTGCGGAAGCCACCTGGGTACACAAACATCTCCCAGATTGTTGGATAGCAGGAGCAGAAACTCCAACTGGCTGTTTCCTTTTGCAGCCCAAGGGCACAGAACAAAACTAGCACCCTTTCTGCCACCCCAGCTAACTCAGTACAGATCACGAATCAGACTTGGGACTCTCTCCAACATGGCTCCGCTACATGCTTGCTTTATTTACCTCCTGAGCCAACTGGGGAACAAGTCGTACTTCATCGTATGCAATCCTCACTGTTGTGCTAGTGAAACAAGTCTGAAGTGCCAACATTTATGGCTCAAAGTGGGTCTGATTTGTCCAACTATATTTCAAAATATTTGATACATAAGCTTTCTATTTATATGGCATGATGCTTCACACAGAAGAATTCTGTAAAAATTTGAAGAATTAACCAGAGGGAATTTGGATGTGATGGGAGAGTTTTGGTTGCAGTCCTAGTCCCACTCAATTTACATTTGGTAGTGGGGGTTGGGAGAAGTTTGACACTTTATTTGGTACATTTTTCAGTAAGTATGCGTATACATTAATCACGTATGCATAGTTCCTATATTTAGTGCAGTGAAACAAACATAGTTTACATTTTAAAGATAAATTCAATTGATCTGTTTTCGACATTGATTTATCAGAATTGTTACAAATCAGGAAATGGTGGTGGTTCTCGCTCTACAGTCAGGTTAAAGCTTGATTTAAAAAAAAATCAAACGCCAGTTTTGCATCACTATCGAAGTAACAGAATAATTGAAATATTGCTTATTCTGCACGATCAATATAGTTAAAGATCAAGGGGTAGTGTTTCCGCTAGGTGCGCAACTAGCCCAAAATTGGCCAAACCAGCTGCAGAAGATCGAGGAATTTCAAGTGGAAATGACATCCAGCTCAAATAATTTCTGCCGTCGTTTGCGCGCTGGTTTAAAAAAAAATAGCACTGGAAGCTGGCTCCGCCCCCAGGTGGAATTAATCTCCCTGGAGTTTCTGCTAACTGCACCCCTTTGTAGGCCTTTAAGCTTTTTTTTTAGGTGCAAGGGTGCTAATAGAACCATTTATAAAAAAAAAAAAAAAAATTTTTTAAATCTTAAGTTATTAAGAAACTGACTACTGTACACCAATGAAACTAGTACAGTAAACTCTTTCATATCGGCACCTATGGGACCGGGATGGTGCTGGTTGATTAAAATTTCTGGGTAACGGAGAGGCATACCTACCAAGGTACGAGACCACCGTTACCCGGCCGCAGGTGCTGGAGCCCCGGTTACCCGGCCGCAGGTGCTGGAGCCCCGGTTACCCGGCCGCAAATATACAGTAAAACCTACCTTTGGGTTCCTGAACCTACTCCTGAATTTTGCCGGTTATTAGAGAATTCCGGATATTTCGGTGTCGTTTAAACGAGAGTTTACTGTAAATGGTTCTTTATAGTTTTTTTAAATCATTTTTTGTTAACTAGAATCAGGTTACTCAAGTGATAAACCCATTTTCAGCTGTATTAATCAAACTGCACCAGGTTACCTTTAAATATATCAAGGAATTTTTTTTTTAATGCAAGAAGAAAAAACAATTGCGTCGTAAGACGCTGCTTGATTGTGCTGGTTCGTGGAAGAGTTTGTGTTCTGTGATATGCAAATGAGTTTGAGTGGAAGCTTGAGCAAAAATTCAGAAAATTAGAGCAATTTTGTGCCCGGATCGCCAATTCCTCCCAGAGCGGAAACTACCCCCTAGCTTGTAGTGTGCACCTGCAGGATGTCGCACCTGGACTGTTACTTCCATTGTGACACGTTAATCATGTAAGTGCCATCATTCTGTTTGTATTGGTTAACTGTGGTACTAAACGGGCAAGAAAAACTACCACTGTCCAATGGGAGCCACCAACTCTCAAAGAACCAATCAAATGCCTGCAAAATACTCAGTGCTTTGAGCGAGCATTTTACTTTCCACAATATCATTAAATGCTGGGGGATAGGTAGAGTAACCAGTCAGACACAGTAAACTTGTCCATAACTGTTAATGCTTCCAAATAACTTTTCCAGTGACTTCTTTCCCTCTTTGGAGCTTGAATTATGCTGCATTTTCCAACTTATACCGTGTATTTGGATCTTGCTTAAATGAAGAGGCTTAATCAAATAGCAACCTCCAAGGATGCACCACTGACACTTTGTGCATGTCATACTGGTGGACCATAGCTCCCAAAATTCAGCTTTAGGCTGTCATCTTCTGAATTCAATACTAGATTGGCAGTGGGGGCACTTACAAATGGGAAGTCATGGCATGCTCTGTTGCTTCAATCTATCTGATTTTGTGATGGGACAGAAAAATTCTCCCAGATTCGGCCATCTAATTGGATTAATGGATAAAGCATGTAATTACACCCACTCCCTCCGTTGGTGTTTGGTCCCTGCAATCCAAGCTTCTGACCTTGCTGGGCAGGGCCAGCCAGTCTTTGCATCTTACTCCCTGTGCCACATGCACATAATACAGACTGAAAATAACCTCATTGCAACATCCAATTCAGCCATTGAGTTGGCAGTTAAATTTAGTTTAGATTATGGTTTCAACCAAAGCTCATGATGAATCGACGACGACTTTCCTCCAGACGCTTGTACGCTGTTTCCTGCAAGGGGAGGCACTTAGTAATGCATTGTGGGATTTTTCCATGCCGCGGCCTGTGAATTATCTGGTCCTGTTTTAACATCGTGTCCATTCATTGTGTTCATATTTTGTTACATTGTGCAATGTATTTTCACAGTCAAGTCCACTTTCTATTCCTATGCCCATCATCTTAACTTCATTGACCAGTGCGCCCTCCCAGCCAGGTTTTTTTCCCCATTTGTTGCCACCTATTATTCTTGCTGAGACTATTTGCAATTTATTCAATGCCATTAGTTTCATGAGCCTTGGAGAAGGGGAAGTCTCGGGTTACTTGTTCAAAGTAATCCCCCAGGGGTTGGTATTGGGACAGTTGCTTTTCTTGTTATACGTAAGTGACTTAGACTTGGGTGTAAGGAGTATAATTTTTGAAGTTTGTGGAGGGTACAAAATGTAAACAGTGAGCAAAATAGCAGATTTCAGGAGGACATAGACAGGCTGGTTAAATCTGGCAGATTTAATGTGGATAAGTGTGAAGTGATGCACTTTGGGAGGAACATCATGGAGACGCAGTATAATCTAAATGGTACTATTTTGAGGGGGTTGCAAGAGCAGAGGGACCTGGGGGTGCATATTTGCAAATCCTTGAAGGTGGCAGGGCAAATTGATAAGGCAGTTAAGAGAGTGCATGAGATACTTAGATTTGTAAATAAGGGCACTGAATACAAAAACAAGGAAGTCATGCTAAACCGTTACAAATCACTGGTTCGGCCTCAGCTGTTGTATTGTCCATTTTTGGGCACCACACTTTAGGAAGGATGTCAAGGCTTTGAAGAGGGTGCAGAGGAGGTTTACCAGGATGATCTCAGAGAAGAGGGGGAGATTGGAGAAGCTGCGATTGTTCTCCTTAGAGCAGAGAAGGTTATGGGAAGACCTAATAGTGATATTCAAAATAATGAGGGGTTTTGATAGAGCAAGTAGGGAGAAACTGTTTCCTCTAGCAAGTGGGTCGATAACCAGAAGTCAGAGACTTAAAATAATGGGCAAAAGAACTAAAGGGGACATGAGAATTTTTTTCCCCAGAGGGTTACTATGATCTGGAACACACTTACTTAAAGGGTGGTTGAATCAGATTCCACAGGAACTTTCAAAAGGCAATTGGACATGTATTTGAAGAGGACTGATTTGAAGGGTAATGTGGGGGGCGGGGAAGCTGAGGTATGGGACTAAATTGGGCAGCTCTTTCAAAGAGCTGATGGGCTGAATGGCCCCTTCTGTGTTGTAAAATTCGATGATTTTATATAAAGCTAACTTGGCTTTTATATTAAATATAAGGTGACCGAACGCACTGCCTTAAGACACGTGGATTTAAGACACATGGATTTTAGCCTCAGTCTCTCGAGTAGCTTTGGGTTAACCCCCATGTTGGCCTGAAATGAAGGTTCCATTGATGTGAATGGAGCTGTTGTGGAATGCATGCCTCTTTTTGTAACAAATGAGTGGCTGAGAAGGAAGACAGACAGCTGAAATGACTAATCTCTGTGAAGGCTGAAAAACTTGCATATTAGGATTAAAGAAAATCAATAAGGTTGAGTAAGAACTTTGAAAGGAAAGTTCTCTTTTTTTCTCTGCCGTCATCTCCTTTTATAACTTGGTTGCTGAATTATCCTGGCATTACCTGTAATTTCGACCCTTTTTCTGTTGCTCCTGGTCTTTTCACTCCACCGCTGGAATATTGAAACTCCCCCCCCCCCACCCCTGTGTTCGCTTTGCAATTAATTTCATTGTTTTTTGGTGTCAGCTGTATCTTTAGTGGTAGCACTCTCTTCCGAGTCAGAAGGTTGTGGGATCAAGTCTCACTTTAGAGACTTGAGCACAATCCAGGCTGACACTCCAGTGCGGCCCTGAGGGAGTACTACACTGTCGGAAGTGTCTGCTTTTGGGCTGCAATGTTAAATCAAGGCCTCTTCTCCCCCCTCAGGTGGACATGAAAGATCCCACAGCAGTATTTTGAAGATCAGGGGAGTTCTCCCTGGTGTCCTGGCCAATATATAGCCCTCGACCAAATCACTAACTAGGATTATCTGGTCATTTTCATATCTGGTCATTATCACATTGTTGTGTGTGGGAGCTTGCTGTGCACAAATTGGCTGCCACGTTCCTGACATTACAACAGTGACTGTACTTCATTGGCTTTAAAACGCTTTGGGACATCCTGAGGTGGTGAAGGACCCGATGGCCTGGAATTTGTGGTCAACAGTGAAGAGAAGGTATTATGCTTTGCACAAGGATCTTGTGATCCCTGTGTTGAGAACTTTGGGTTTTCCAACCTTCAATTCAAATCGACGCAGTGCAGTGGGGATTCCCTTGTGCAAACTGCTGTGATGGCAACAGGCTGTCGAAGCAGCCAATCAAAAGGCAGAATTCTCTCAGACAGCAAATAAGGAAGTGAGTAAGCTCTTAAAATTCTAACTTTTTAAAAATGTTAGCAAAAGAAAGATTGGGGCTCTTGTGGGGAGGCAAACCTGAAATAAAGGTGGACAAACTTTATTTAAATAAAAAAATAAATAAATAAATATTTTGGAACGTTTAAATTTAAATTTTTATTAAAATGGACAAATTTCACTGCATAAAATTTTAATTAGTGTTCTAGGCCCATAATATTTTAGCAGTAATAACTGTCAAAACCCCAGTTACACCTAATCCCTTTGGGTCTAACTTTTAGTGGGGAATTTAACCGCGTACTTACTGCGGAAGAGCCAAAGTTTTCGTCGGTTTCCCTGATTTGGGTGATCACACAGATTGCTGGCTCGATAGGGCGTGGGGTGGGCACAGCGCAGCCTGTTTCGGAGCCGTCGCTGACAAACCGCAACTTCAGGATTTCTGCATGCGCCAGATGCTGAAGTTGCCGTCGGTTTCTAAGGTGGAATGATGGCAACTGCTGCCAATTCGCAGTCGTCCTGACCACAAATTCCGGGCCAATATAAATGCAAGTTTTAGATTATCCTCTTGTCGGAATAGCAAGTTTAAAAAAAAAAAAAAAAAGCGACTTCTGAGCAGGCTAGGAATAAGTTGTCTGATATCTCCCTAGGTTGATAGCAATGTGCTGTGATTAAATTATTTGTAATTTTTACCCTCTTGTGAGAATTTGGGCCATTTTGTCTCCTTGTCACTTAAAACAAAATTTTAAAACAATAACAAATGCCACTTTTTATTGAATGCTGCATTTACAATAGATTATCACAGATGCAATCTTAATATTTTTGCTGACGTGTACTTGCATTTTGACATCTTCAGTGATTTTCACAACATTTTAATCCATGTGTAAGACTTTGTTTAGTAAATGTTATCTATCTTACAAACTGGAATATGCAAAATTCCATGTTCTAACTACTTTCTGTGTAGAGATTCTTTTTCTAACCACCTCTTTGGTGGGCTAAGTCGCCTGTTTCTGTGCTGTTGTGTGCATGATTTTGGAGGAAACCTGTACTTTTTGTGCACCCAAGGTTCCACAAACAGCAATAAGATGAATTAATAACTGTTTTTGGTGTCTAAAGGATGAATGTCATCCAGAATACTGGGAGCACTCACTGCTGCTCCTTTTTGAATAGCATGGAATCTTTTAATGTCCATCTGAACTGATGGAACAGGCAGTTGGGGGCCTCAGTTTAATGGTTCTAACAATGCAGCACTCATTGTTATACTGGACTCATTGAGTCATGGAGTGGGGTGACTGCACCCAACTCTGTCAAACTGCAGCAGTTTTCTTGAGCTGCTTGTGTGTGGAGTATTCTTGCAGAAGCTCTATTATCTAAATTTGTTTAAACAATTTGTAGGATAACCAAGATTTTTGTTGTTGTAATCAACCTTGTCAAAGATAAATTTGGTGGGCTTTCTGGGTGTAGGGCTTTCGGGTGTATGGCTCACTATTACGCCATATAGTGGGGAGGGTTTAAACTAAATTGGCAGGTGGGTGGGCACCAGCATATAGAAGTAGATAAGAGGAATAAGGTGCATAAAGGAGGGAGAGTGTTGGATAGTACTAGAGAAGCAAGACTAAGAAGGACTACGTGGAATACAAAGACAGGCTTGGAATGTATGTATGTAAATGCACAAAGTGTGGTGAATAAGGTTGGTGAGCTACAAGCACAATTAGCCATGTGGGAATATGATGTGGCAATAACGGAAACGTGGCTTAAAAATGGTGAGGACTGGGCACTTAATATTCACGGATACAAGGTGTTCATAAAAGATAGGGAAAGAAAAAAGGGAGGTGGGGTGGCAGTACTGATTAGAGAAGATTAGTGTTGGAAAGAGAGGCTGTCCTTGAGGGGGCAAGGACCGAATCCATTTGGTTAGAAGCAAAAAGGGTATGATAATGCTATTGGGGGTATTCTATAGGCCTCCAAATAGTGAGAGTTAGAGGAGCAAATCTGCAGGGGAAATCAGATGTGCAAGAACTAGTGGTGGTATTGGGGAACTTTAATTACCCAAATATCGGAAGGAGGGGGAGGAATTTCTGAAATGTGTTCAGGAAAACTTCCTTGACCAGTATGTTCTTGGCCTAACTAAGAAGGAGGCATTGCTGGATCTGGTGCTGGGGAATGAGGTGGAGCAAGTGTCTGTGGGAGGACACTTGGGTAAGAGTGATCATCGTATCAAGGTTTAGGTTAGCAATGGAGAAGAGCAAGGAGCAATCTACGGTAGAACTTCTAAATTGGAAGAGGGCTAACTTCAATGGGATGAGAGGGGATCTAGCCTGTGTATAATGGAACCAAAGATTGACAGGAAAAACTAACGGAACAATGGGTGATCTTTAATGAGATGTTGTTTCAGGTACAGGCTAGGTACATTCCAACAAGAGGGAAAGGTAGGGGTACCAAAGCCAGGGCTCCTTGGATTGGATGACGAGGAAGGTAGAGAATATGATGAAACAAAAAAGGAGGGTGTATGATGCATGCCAGGTGAATTCTTCAAGGGCGAACCAGACCAAATATAATAAGTTGAGAGGGGAAGTGAAGAGGAAAATAAGACTGGTGAAGAGAGAATATGAGAATAGAATGACAGTTAACATAAAAGGAAATCCAAAAGTCTTCTACCGGCATGTAAATAGTAAGAAGTGGGGTGTGACCTATTGGGGCTGAAGAAGGTGATACAGGTAGACTACCCTTTATCCGGACTTCCGAAACCCTCTAAAAACCGAAGGTTTTTTCGTTCAGCGTAAGTCGTGCGTACGAACGAAAAAACCTTCGGTTTTTAGAGGGTTCCAGTTTTGGAAGTTCGGATAAAGGGTAAGTCGTGCGCACGGCCCCGACAACCGCCGACCCCGCCAGCCCCGACAACCGCCGACCCCCCCCCGCGGACCCCGCCGGCCCCGACAACCGCCGACCCCCCCGGCCCCGACAACCGCCGACCTTCCCCCCCCCCCCCCCCGCGGACCCCGCCGGCCCCGACGACCGCCCCCACCCCCCGCGTACCCCGACTGACTTACGCTGAGCGTCAGCGTAAGTCGTGCGCACGACCCCCCGCCGACCCACCTTCCGAAATCCGAAATTCTCCTTTATCCGAAACTCGGCTGGTCCCGAGGTTTTTGGATAAAGGATAGTCTACCTGTATATGCTTAGAGGCGCAGGTCGAGGCTAGAATACTTAATGAGTACTTTGTATCGGTGTTTACTAAGGATGCTGACAAAATATCGGTAGAAGCGGAAATGGTAGAGGTAATGGATGGGTGAAAATTGATGGGCGAAAATTGATGGGCAGGATGTACTGGAAAGGCTGAATATGTTTAGAGTGGATAAGTCACCTGGCTTGCATCACGATGGCTTGCATCGCAGGTTGCTAAGGGAAGTGGGGTTGGAGATAGTGGAAGGGCTTGCCATAATCTTCCAATCTTCCCTAGATATGGGGGAGGTGCCGGAAGATTGGAAAGTGGCAAATTTGACACCATTGTTCAAGAAAGGGTGTAAGGACAACCCGAGTAACTACAGGCCGGTCAATTTAATATCCGTGATGGGTAAGGTTTTAGAAACAATAATCAGGGAAAAAATTAACAGGCACTTGGAGAGGTTCAAGTTAATTAAGGAGAGCCAGCACAGATTTGTAAAAGGCAGATCGTGTTTGACTAATCTAATTGAATTTTTTGATGAAGGGAATGCAGTGGATGCTACGGATTTTAAGAAAACGTTTGCCAAAGTACCACAAAAGGCTGGTTAACAAAATTGAGGGTCAGTGTCAGCTTGGATAAGAAATTGGCTCAAGGACAGAAAACAGCGAGTTGTGGTAAATGGTTGTTTTTCAGACTGGAGGATGGTAGACAGTGGTGTTCCCCAAGGGTCAGTGCTAGGACCACTGCTTTTTTTGTTACATATAAATGACTTGGATATTGGAATACAAAGTAAAATTTCAAAATTTGCCAATGATACCAAACTTGAAGGTGTGACAAACAGCGAGGAGGATACCAATCGACTGCAACAGGACATAGAAAGGCTAGCAGAATGGGCAGACAAGTGGCAGATGGAATTTAATAGAGAAGTGTGAGGTGATGCATTTTGGCAGAAGGGATAGAGAGAGGCAATATAAACATAATTGCACCATTCTAAAGAGTGTGCAAGGACAGAGGGACATGGGGGTTCATGTGCTTAAATCTTTGAAGGTGGCAGGACATAGTGAGAGAGTAGTTGGCAAAGCATATGGGATCTTGGGCTGCATAAATGGAGGTATCGAGTAGAAAAGCAGGGATGTTATGCCTGAACCTTTATACATCACTGGTTAGGCCACAACTAGAGTATTGCGTCCAGTTCTGGTCACCACACTTTAGGAAGGATGTGAAGGTCCTAGAGTGGGTGCAGAGGAGATTTACCAGAATGGTTCCAGGGATGAGAGATTTTAGCTACAAGGTTAGGTTGGAGAAGCTGGGGTTGTTATCGTTGGAGCAAAGGAGGTTGAGGGGAGATTTGATAGAGGAGTTCAAGATTATGATGGGATTGGATAAGGTAGACAGAGAAAGGCTGTTCCCATTAGTTGATGGTACAAGGACTAGGGGGCACAGATTTAAGGTTTTAGGCAAGAGATATAGGGGGTATGTGAGGAAGAACTTTTTTACACAGCGAGTGGTGAGGACCTGGAACTCGTTGCTGATGGTGGTGGAAGTGGAGATGATCAGTGATTTCAGAAGCAAATTGGATAGGCACTTAAGGAAAATAAACTGCAGGCTACGGGGATAGAGCGGAGGAATGGGACTGCCTATTGCTCTACAGAGAGCCGGCACAGACTCGAATGGCCTCCTGTGCCGCAATGACTGACTCTAGTGCATACAGATCAGGAACATCTAAGGTTTGAGTTGTGGTTTGTGCTTTTAGTCGTTAACCAGGGTGGCAGCAGGGTCACTACAGTAAGCATTGGTGTCACTCGTCTAGGGAGGAGAAAGATCAGCCAAAATGTCATTGTCCAATCACTATCTCGTGACTCCAATGAGCGAGAGTGAAGTGATCAGGCTTGGTTTCAATTTCTTTGTCTCTCATTGCTCTCTTCACCCCCAGGGTTCAATAGCTTGTCAGGCATGCATAAAGGAGGAGGTTCTCCTGGGTGACTTACTGGAGACCTGCCTACACCTTTGGGAACTGTGCCTAATCAAGAGACTGCCTTGAAGTTGAAGAAATGACTGAAATGTGTGCTTTTTTTTTTCTTAAGTTGTGTTCAGTCTTAATTCAGTATCTTTCTGCTCCGATAGTGCTTACTGGCTTGAAAAGAATCATTGTTTAATACTTGTTCCCCAATACTTGAAGATAACATTGCGTTTGTCTTTGGTAGGACGTCATGTGTAGTACTCTGAGATATTTTGTGTGTGTGCGTGTATGTAACTTAATTGACTTTTATTTTTTGGATTATAGAGTTTGTGTAGTAAATAATTAATTGTACCCCTTTATAGGATTTCTTTGTATTCATTTGGTGTTCAGTCAGTAACTATGTTGGACTGCAACTTGCTTCAATCACAGGGGTTTGTACTGTACTACAGCACCTTGTTCCTCCATCTATCCAGTGCATATTGGCTGGCACACTTGCTGAGTTTAACCCATTGTGATCTGCATTGAATAAACACAAGATAATTTAATTGCAATGCTTACTGCACTTGGAGGTTCTTCTGACATGGGGAAAGCTCTGTATATATGGTAGCATCTTCTGCTGATAGACTCTGGGAGTAGCAGCATTGAGAGTCAGTGGCCCATGGTTTGCTCAAACATGAACGAAAAAGCAAATTTTCTTTTGAGAACTGTAAACTTCAGTTACATTTGAAAATTAGCTGCAGTTAAGAGTTTCTCGACACTTTTTTTGGTGTGCGTACTGTCGAAATCTCGACTCCGAGTAAGACTCTAAAACACAAGCAGTACCATCAGATTGTCAGTTTAATTTTTACTTGCACAAGGAGAGAGCTGCCTGGACAAAGGCTAGGCCAACATCACTAAAGGACATTGGCGAATGCAGCATATTTATACACTCAAACAAGCAAGCGTTCCATAAATCACGTGTAATGGTATTGTATTATTTTAAACAAATTAAGATTTTAAACAAATTAAGAGTTTGCACAAGGACAATCAAAAGGTCAGCAGGACAGAAATATCTCCAGACAAGGTTAGTTAATCATCTATTCTGTCAGGGGGTTCTGTCTGAATCTTGTTACCTGATGCGCCATCAATAACTCCAGAAGACTAAGAGTTAAACTTATAACAAGTAGGCTTTTATTAACAAAAGAATACGAGCATGCCTCTGCTGGTAGACCGATCCTTAAAGCCAGGGGGACTGGAGGTCAATCACCTTTATACCTGGGCTTAGGGGTGGAGCCAGGGGCGGAGCCAGCTGAGGCATGCCCAGACATGTTCTGTACAGGCAGATTAGTGGTTTACCACATTACCAAAATGATTTACTTGCTCATGTCTGATCATCTTATTACCAAGATGACTAGCTTACTCAATAGTTTTGCTTCTTTGTCTAGCGACGATCATTAATAGTTTATCTATTCTATAGCCTTATGCCTCCCTTGTGCTAGTGAGTCAATTATAGCTGTTATCACATCCTCAATGTGGGTGGGTATTATGAAAGATCTCTTGGTCCTGGACATGTTGTGACACATTTACTTTTTCTTGCTTTAGCTACAACCTAAGCAAGTTTGTTCTTTTACTTGGCCATTTTATTCTACCCAGCATGCTAAGTATAATGTCAATTTCCACAGTACCTTCGCTTTTACTGCCTCCTTCCTTGGGATTCCAAACTCACTCATTGTAATACAGGGAAGTGTGTTCTTTCAGCATGGGCTACTGTAATGGCAACTTACTGCTCGCTACTCTCTCTCTCCCCTGGTTCTGATAGAAACTGGGCTTGCTGCCAGAGGATTATTATATTATATCAAGACTGTTTGTTTATTATAACCTAACCCAATCTACTCAATTTTTTTTTGTCCGCCTGAGGAACCTTTTGAAGTTCAAGGTAAATGCATTCAGCCCAAAGTTCACGAATTGCTTTATGAAATGTATTTGCGCGCACACTACTTTTTATACAATTTTTCTATTATTACTTGGACAAATTTCTCTCCAAGCAGCCAGTTGCAATGCAGTTTCTATCTATGCGTTGTTTAAATGCTTCAGTGATTTAGTTTGTCGGTCAGTTTTGTAAGCTTACTATTGCTATACTTCCTGAAGTTATATTTAAAACTAGTACATTATATTGCGATGTTTCTTTATTAACTGCTATAGAAATTCAGTCCCCTGAGTATTCTCTTTATCTTACAGGCCCAAGACAAGAGAAAGGCCCTTGAGGAAACAAAAGCATACACCACCCAGTCCCTTGCGAGTGTTGCTTACCAGATAAATGCTTTGGCTAACAATGTGCTCCAATTGCTGGATATTCAAGCCTCACAGCTACGGAGAATGGAGTCTTCCATTAATCATATCTCCCAGGTAACAGTGAAATTTGAGAGTGTGAATTTTCAGGCAGGATATGATGCACAGCCTCTTTGTTAACGGGTTCTTTGTAGATGGATCATAGAGCACAGAAGTGAAGTTCATCATCATAAATTTACTGTGTGGTTTTCTGACTCTAATCTTGAGTCTTGTATAGAGCTATACATGAGTTTTTCTGAAAGTACTGTATTGCAAATATTGTTAGGTTACTGTTATGCTGGGTGAATGAGAAGGCATCAGTTGTGTGACAATTAAGTTTTCCTGTTAATTTTTAGTGCGCCATAGACTTCTGGTAAGTAACTCTGTATGCAACATGCCTGTTACCTGCTAAAACAAAGCTCTGGTTGTATCCTGCCTAAAACACATGAACGCCATAAAATTGAGTTTGTCCATGGTATAAATGAACGGAATTGTACTGAACCTTTTCAAGGTTACAGAATACCTGTATTTTCATGAGGTATTCTGATTCTTTTTGCTTTTTTGGCCCTCTGGCAATAGTTTGCTATAATAACCAATGACTGCAACACAATATTTGTCTAGTATTTAATGGTATATACAACAAGATTCAAAAATTATTCTGTCTCCTTTCTGAAGTTGAGGAATCAATTTGTATACTTTGCAGCTATTTCTAATAAATTGGGATGTTGTTGCAGCCTAAGTAATGCACAATTTTTGATGCATATAAACCAATATTTACTATATTTTTAGCAAATATATGACTGGTATTTGTACCATGATTTAATTTTGCATCTGATTGCAAAAAATGTATTATCTCCCATCTTTATTTGCTCTTGCAATTTCTTTCCTTGTGATTCACATGTCACCTGGTGTACATGGAAATGTTATTTTTTTAACTCTTAAAGCACAGAATTACCTGTCAAGACTTTTTGATAGGTTTCATTGGAAGTATGATCCAAATTAGAATAATATTACAGGAAACTTTCTGGTATCCGGCACGGACGGGACCGACGTGTTGCCGGTTCATCATCAATTCTGGATAACTGAACGCTATAGTAAAAGATACGGAGCTCAGAGCTCCGTATAAAGCAACAAACCAACAGCTTCAAAACAATCGGCACAAGTTGCAAACGCCTCTTTAGCTTAGCAACAGCTTCAACTACACCCTTGCACAGCAACAAATGGAGTAAAAAAAGTAACTAAGTTTATATAAAAAAAAAAAAAAAAAGTTACCTGAACCGACTCCTGAATTTTGCCAGTGGATAGAGCGTTCCGGTTATTTAGGTGCCGGTTAATCGAAAGTTTCCTGTACTGTACTGTTGGGAGAAGACTTGTGTTACTTAAATTCCTAACTGCTTGCACTTAACATCAAAGTTTGTAGTTAATTTTTCTCTGCTCTGCCCAGGTTATACCCATTCTTTGTTTTTAACTTTAGTAGTCTAAAATTAATTTAATTTCGGTACACTTAACTGCTTAAGCATTGCAATTTATATTTTTTTTTTCTTGAGCTTGAAGTATCCCAATATACCATCTGGAATTAGGATGCACATTGAAAAATAGTTTACTTTAAGTTAGGGTGGGGAAATACCCAGAATTCACCCTCCTCAATGATTCAATCACTCCTGTTGAAAAATGCATGTGGCTACAATTCTGGTGAGAAGAGAATTGCGCTTGACAATGATGCCTTTACATTTGAATAGCTTATAACCACACGACATGTAGGCTTGCATGTGAAGAATGGTCACTTAGGTGAGGTACTGGAGGACTACTGGCACTAGTAAAACCAGCAAGGGTTAATATGTTCTGAAAATAAGGGAATTTGAGTAGAAAAAAAAATTGGTCGCTGGATGCGCAATGTTTTTTTTATTCGGCTTACTGAGTCTCTGAACACTGAAGTTCAACTTGGTTCTGTTGATGTAGGTCTTGGAATTTTTTTTTTGCTTGACATGCTGCCATGTATTTCAAGTGCTCAGGTTATCTTGCTGGCAGGAAAAGGAAAGATGCCCTGCAGTGTTGTTCTTGCTAATGCTATAAGGATTAAGGCTCATTTTTTATGCTTTTCCTGCATGGAGTCTTCCAGCATATGAAGATAGGTAACTTTCATGAAGTTCTGCCACTTTAAGGTTCTTCCTGATAAGTGAATCAAATGAATGGGTAGTTGTGGGAGTCTCGTATTGGGCATGCAGACAATGTGACCTGTCCATCGGAGCTGATCGAGCGTGGTAGAAGTCCTACTCGGGTCCCCTCCCTCACCTCTTTTTCCGGTACATTGATGACTGTATTGGTGCCGTTTCCTGTTCTCGCCCTGAACTAGACAATTTCATTCACTTTGCCTCCAATTTCCACCCTTCCCTCACCTTCACATGGTCCATCTCTGACTCTTTTCTCTTCCCTTCCTCGACTTCTCTGTCTCCATCTCTGGGGATAGGTTATTGACCAACATTCACTACAAGCCCACTGACTCCCACAGCTACCTGGACTACACTTCCTCCCACCCCGCCTCCTGTAAGGAGTCTATTCCATTCTCCCAGTTTCTCTGTCTCCACTGCATCTGCTCCGACGATGCCACCTTCCACACCAGTGCTTCCGACATGTCTTCCTTTTTCCTCAACCGAGGATTCCCCTCTACCGCGGTTGACACGGCCCTCAACTGGGTCTGTTCTATCTCCCGCACTTCTGCCCTCACCCCTGCCCCTCCCTCCTGGAACTACGATAGGGTTCCCCTTGTCCTTGCCTTTCACCCCACCAGCCTCCACATTCAACGGATCATCCTCCGCCATTCCCGCCACCTCCAATGTGATCCCACCACCAAAGGCATCCTCCCCTCCCCTTTCAGCATTCCGTAGGGACTGCTCCCTCCGAGACACCCTAGTCCACTCCTCTAGCTCCCTCCGAGACACCCTAGTCCACTCCTCTATCACCCCCAGCACACCTTCCCCTTCGCCCAGCACCTTCCCGTGCAAGCGCAGGAGATGCAACACCTGCCCATATACCCCCCCCCACTGTCCAGGGCCCCAAACACCCCTTCCAGGTGAAACAGCGATTTACTTGTACTTCTTGCAATCTAGTATACTGTATTCGCTGCTCACGATGCAGTCTCCTCTACATTGGGGAGACCAAACGCAGATTGGGTGACCGCTTTGCGGAACACCTCCATTCAGTCCGTAAAGGTGACCCCGAGCTTCCGGTCGCCTGTCATTTCAATTCACCGTTCCACACCCACTTAGACCTCACCGTCCTCGGCCTCTTGCATTGTTCCACGGAAGCTCACCATAAACTCGAGGAACGGCACCTCATCTTCCGATTAGGCACTTTACAGCCTTCCGGACTCGATATCGAGTTCAACAACTTCAGATCATAACCTCGGCCCCTGTTATATTTTAACATTTTTTATCCACACTTTTTTGGTTTGTGACTTTTCCTTTTTTTCCCTCTCTCTCCCACATGGCAGCTGTCTCTCACTCTGCCAGTGCATTTCACACCTCATCTCGAGCCATTGTCTGTTTCTTTACCTGTCCTATTACTATCTCGTCTCACCTTGAATATCTCCTCTTTCATCCCCTCCCCCATTTCCCAGCCCCCAAACTGCCTTTTGTTTCATTTCCTGCCTTTTCTCTCCGTTCTGTAGAAGGGTTTCGACCTGAAACGTTGACTCTATTTCTCTCTCCACGGATGTTGCCTGGCCTGCTGAGTTTTTCCAGCATTTTCTGTTATTATGAATGGGTAGATGGTGTAGAAGAGCTAGGGCCATGGACAGTGCTTAATGCACTTTGATGCAGTAAAATAAATAGGTTATCTTTATTAAAGACATTTTTGTAAGGCTGAATGAAGCTAGCATTGTACTTGGCCTTACTACTTGGACTTTACTCTAGTTTATGACCTGTAACGGGCTGTAGCAATCGTACCTGTAGAATAATGCACTTTATTGAATTGGTAACTTGTTTCTGTGGGCTTGAAATTGATTATAGTCAAGTTTAGTTTTTCTGTGACTTGCAGGTAAACATGTTGCAGATCTAAGTCAATGTGGTAAGATAAAACAAAAGTTGTAATTCATTTCTTAATTTTTTTCACTTTCATGCAAAGGCATAGTGATCTGAATCTGTGGGTATGGTAGTCTGGTGGTTATGGAACTGAACTAGTAACCTAGATGTTCTCTAGTTCAAATTCCAACATGGCAAGTTGTGAAATAGAATTCATTAAGTCTGGTAATTTGTGGGTCAACATCAGGAAAAATTGACCAGACGGTTGTTAAAACAAACAAAAAAAGAACAACCCTCTCGCTATTCCACCAGTTCCCTTTGGAGAAGGCAATGTGCCACCCTTACTGGCTCTCTTAAATGTCAATCTAGTTCACACAACTCTTTATGCCCTTTGAAAGGGGCCTGGTAAGCTGCTCAGTTATAAGAGGAATTGTGACATCTTCTCTGGGTAATTGGGATGGATAATAAATGAGGTCGTAGCCACATCCTGAGAACAAATGTTTAAAAAAAAAAGTACTCCAGTATTTGTGTAGGAATATTATGTGGCAATTTTGGGAGGTATGTTAGTGTGAAAAATAGTCTTCTGACGTTTAGTCCTAGCATTAGTGATTTTATTCTTTAATTTTATTTTGGAGGGATCTTTGTACAGCATATACTTTGAGTTGCAAAATGTTAGGTTTGATTGCAGTCAAAATGATGAGTCATAGAGTCATAGAGTAATACAGCACGGATAGAGGCCCTTCGGCCCATCGTGTCCATGCCGGCCATCAAGCCCTGTCTAATCTAATCCCATATTCCAGCATTTGGCCCGTAGCCTTGTATGCTATGGCATTTCAAATGCTCATCCAAATGCTTCTTAAATGTTGAGGGTTTCTGCCTCCACAACCCTTTCAGGCAGTGAGTTCCAGACTCCAACCACCCTCTGGGTGAAAAAGTTCTTTCTCAAATCCCCTCTAAACCTCCCGCCCTTTACCTTGAATCTATGCCCCCTAGTTATTGACCCCTCTACTAAGGGAAAAAGCTCCTCAGCATCCATCCTATCTATGCCCCTCATAATTTTGTACACCTCAATCATGTCCCCCCTCAGCCTCCTCTGCTCCAAGGAAAACAAACCCAATCTGCCCAGTCTCTCTTCATAGCTGAAGCGCTCCAGCCCTGGTAACATCCTGGTGAACCTCCTCTGCACCCTCTCTAACGCGATCACATCTTTCCTGTAGTGTGGCGACCAGAACTGCACACAGTATTCCAGCTGTGGCCTAACCAGTGTTTTATACAGCTCCATCATAACCTCCTTGCTCTTATATTCTATGCCTCGGCTAATGAAGGCAAGTATCCCATATGCCTTTTTTACCACCTTATCCACCTGTTCCGCCGCCTTCAGGGATCTGTGTACCTGCACACCCAGATCCCTCTGACCCTCCGTCTTGCCTAGGGTCTTTCCCTTCATTGTGTATTCCCTTGCCTTGTTAGACCCCCCAAAGTGCATCACCTCGCACTTTTCCGGGTTAAATTCCATTTGCCACTGTTCCGCCCATCTGACCAACCCATCTATATCGTTCTGCAGACTGAGGCTACCCTCCTCGCTATTTACCACCCTACCAATTTTAGTATCATCCGCAAATTTACTGATCATACCCTTTACATTCATATCCAAGTCATTAATGTAGACCACAAACAGCAAGGGACCCAGCACCGATCCCTGTGGTACCCCACTGGCCACAGGTTTCCAGTCACAAAAACAACCTTCGACCATCACCCTCTGCCTTCTGCCACTAAGCCAGTTTTGTATCCAATGTGCCAAGGCACCCTGGATTCCATGGGCTCTTACCTTCTTGACCAGTCTCCTGTGCGGGACTTTATCGAAGGTGCAAAAAAAAAACTCTAAAACTTAAGCTGAAGACCCATCATGCAAAATGTGATAAAATAAGGATTTCTTTATTGTATCTTATGACTTTTTAGGTGAATGCTTTGGCTGAAGCTTTTTTTTGTGTGTTAGTGATGGTCATTGCGCTTAACTACTCAACCAGACCATTGCAATGGAAGATATGTCTCCTGAATGAATTTTCTTAATTATTAAACAGGCATTGAGAGAGAGTCAAAAGTTGCTTGATGACTAGGATTTCAAATGCTAACTTGTATTTGTTAACGGGAAATAGATAAGTTAATGTTTCGGATGTATATCCTTCTTCAAAACAGTTTGAAAGATGCAGCCTGGCCTGCTGAATATTCCCAGCATTTTCTGTTTCAGATCTCCAGCATCCAGTTTTTTCCCCAAATTTTTGTTTTTAAAATAGACATTTGCTGATTGAGTCATTAAAATAAGATGTTTGGAGAAAAATAATATACAGACATCAATGCAACCTCCCTAGATGTGAGCTCTGTTGTACTCTCAAGTTACCCATGGATCTCCAAGGCTTGCCTGTTTGAGATTCTTGTGGCATGAAAGCACAGCCCCAGTTTCTTAGCTGCAGTTCTGTCTGGAGGTCTGAACTATGGACTATAAATTCTTGTCCTCCATTTACAACTTTGCGACGTGAAGGTCTACAACACTGCTCCAAGTGTCCTGTTGTTTATCAAGCTGTTGGAATGCCTTGCAGATTGATTATGTCTTTGTTGTCTAAGTTATATGCCCTATTTTACTGTATATTTCTACTCAACATGCAAATAAACTTAAATTCTAACCCAAATAATTTGGTGTAATATTTACCTCCTTTTGAAGGAGTTAGAAGGACATGGACTCTCCACGTGATCTTCATTGTAATATAAAACTATGATTGGGCAGCCATTATTAATCCTGGGCACATTCTCTCTTAGATGACACATGGGAGGGTGCAGGTTTTGGATCATAAATTGTTGGTTACTGAAAACTGGCTTTTTGTTATGAGCAAAAAAAAGCTTTGGGAGAAAGCCCAAATCGTATCGCAGGACATCAAGGCTGAAGAGTCTTTGCTTTCATGTAAGAGGTTAGGTAGTGATTAAGGGGTTTTAAAAGCCTTAACGATTGTAGTTGGGAAGAAAGACTAAGGGATAGATGAAGTTCCATAGTTTTGAGGTCGTGGGAAAGAATGAGTTAAAGCAGGTAAGTGAATTTTGATCTCCACAGTGAGGAATATGAAGTAGTATGCTATATTTAGAGCTTGAAAGGAGCAACAGAGGAGTGCTGGCAATAGCAGTTTTATTTTAACGGTTATGTAGTTACGGGTAAGGGAAAGATTGCATTTTATATATTTTTTTCCCCTTGTGCTCTGTCCAGAAGTGCAAGAATACTAGAAGGACTCCCAGATATAATACTAGTATTAAAATTTTGAGCCGATTTGAACTTGATAGCGTTGTTGATGGGAAAATAATTGGTACAAAAGAGGAAATGAGTTCTACTGAAGTGGCTTTAGCAGCAGAGCAGTTAATGATGTTCATTTGAGATCAGAGGTGGTGGACTGAGAGATGCCAATAGATGAAAGACCAAGGTTGATGACCTGAAAGATTGACAATAGCTATTGGTTAGCCTTGCAAAAAGACAAGAAAAGCTGTCCTTGAAGAATAGAAAGAAATAAGAATTTCATGGCCTTGTCATAGTATACAGGATGTGGAAGTGATTCAGATATTGTACTGCACTGATGGCTGTGATCCCTGAGGGTGTCTGGTTTGGAATCTGCAAAAGTGACTCGGATAGGGTGGTGAATCCTGGAGCATGACACAAGCTGAGGCCATTGAGTTCTGTGCTGGTGCTAGTTCTTCAGCTGGAGCCATCTATTCTAATCCTGTTTTTATTCTTTCCCTGTCCCCTGTTCTATTTTTCCCTTTTTCAAATGGTTGTTTAATGATGGCCTCTACCTCAGTAGCTATTTAGGGCATAGCATTTCATGTTCCAATAATCTGAAACAATTCCTAACTTCCCCCTGTGGTCCGTGCCCCCTTGTAAACCAATAGAAATTGCCTTTAATTATTTACCTTCAGACTTTTAATTTTGAAAATCTCTTGCATCCCACTGTTTAATTTTCTCTGTGCCAGTGAAAAAGATTCAGTTTATTTTCGCCTTGATTGCTATAAACCTTCCCTTGTATTCTAGTGAATCTTTGCTGTACTCTTTCCATAGCTCTAATATCCTCCTTTAACGGTATGCTTGTAACTACACAATACTTTAAACTGTGGCCTAACCAAAGTCTTGTACAAATCTAGCATCACTTCCTGGCTTTAATATTCAGTCCTAAATGTTTCAAACCCAGAAACTTGCTTGCCTTTTTTAATGGCCTTTTCTATTTGCTGTCCCACCGTGAAAGATTTGGGTATCTACACCCCTAGATCTTTGTTACTCCACTCTAGAATTTTACCATTTTAGAATGTACTTCCTTTCACTGCTCACATTTCTCTACCACTGTTTGCCCACACAACTAACCAGTCCTGTGTCATTGTGTATTCTCGTAGGCTTGCTATATCCCATATCTGGTATCATAACTTTTTAATATTCCATTTTTACCTATGGGAAAACAAGTCACCCCAGCACATCACTACTTCTGTTCTGCCCATCCAACAATTACCCACTTAGCCCTACACTGCTTCCTGTCTCAACACATGGCTGTTTTCTCTACCATGTATTTTAATTTTAGCAGCAAATCTCTTGTGTGGTACCTTATCAAATGCTTTTGAAAATCCAATAATAGATCACCTAGCACATTCGCTCTATCTGTACACTTGACTTTCCTCGATTTTTAAAATTGTTACATTGGCCCTGCTGTTGCAAATTCCTTCTGACTATCCCTGATTCAATTGTTTTTAAGTGTTCACTAATTTATCCATTGATGAGTAGGATGATTGATGTGAAGAAGAAAGGTTGTAGCCCTGGGCACCCCTAACTTTATGCAGAGTCAGGATTAGTCTGCAAGCATTGTGTGAAGTTATTTTGAGGAAGTTAGTCAGAAGTATAGCTTTGGTGTGAGGCCATATGATTTGTTTGGAAGTGCATGGTGCCAGAGATGATCAAAAACTTGAAGGTGTCAAAGGCGATGACTGGTGCATCACCAAAGATGCTCAATAGCAGACTTCAGAGGTGTGTGACGCAGGCAACAGGAGGGCCAGGAATGGCCATGTTGAAAGCCATGCACTCAAAATGATGTCTTATCGGGTACATATTTACAGAACAGCAAAGACATTTTTTTTTAATTCATGCTAACAAAATATTTAAAGTTGAAAATGTATGATTTGCATTGTATGGTAGTTTTCAGTTGGTTGGTCTCCTGCATTTTCCATAATCAGTACTTTGTGTTCTATTTTCAAGCCCTAAATGTTACAGGCCTAACCTCAGAAATGTGACAAATTTCCTGAGATGACTCAAAAGCTGAAACACCCTTGTATAGAGATCATGTATGAACATTTAAAGGGATCTTTTCGTTCTCTGTGCACCATTTCTGATGGATGTGACTGGAATTATTTTTCTGGATGTCTGCCAGTACTTGTCTAGCTAGCCACTTAAAGGGGTGAGAATAGCCTGAGGGGGTCCGTTGGTGTCGTAAGTTGCCATGATTGACCTTTACTTGGTTGTTTTCCACATCACAACTGCATTGGGAACTTGCTGTGGATAATTGCTACAAAGCATTTCCACCACACTACAGGAAACTTTGTGCTATCCGGGACTGAGCTGTTGCCGTCCCATCAAAACTGCCGGACAAACCAGTGCTAATGCTGAAACATACGGAGATTTTGAGCTCCGTATCTGGCAACAAACCCTGTTGCTTAACAACAGCTTCTAAACAGTCGGCCGTACCTTGCAAGCGTCTCTGTAGCTTAGCAACAGCTTCAGCGAGACCTTGCAGAGCCTGACTGGTGGGGAAAAAAAGCAACGAAAAGAAAAAAAACCTAAAAACGGCTCCTGATTTTTGCCAGTGGCTTGAGCATTCCAGACAGTTAACCTCCGGATAAACCAAAGTTTCCTGTATTTGGCATATTTAAACTCCCCCCCCCCCCCCCCCCACTGTGCTGTCTTGCCCAAGCGAATAGAAGTTGAATAAGTTATTAGCATTCGTTTAGGCAGCATGGCTGTGTAGTAGATTTCAGGACTGCTACAACCAATGAAGCCTACCTAAAATATTTGAGTGACTTGAGCTTTAGACTCTGACGATACATGACTCAGTTAGTATAGACTTTGCCTTTGACGCATCCTTACATAGCACTGAGGGATCAGATCTCGACATCCTTAAACAGCAGTTGTATTGGCCTCCGTTCAAATGTTCATAAATGTGAGATTACACAACCTTAAATTGTTCTAAATTAATATTACATCACACTGCTGTGCATTATCCAAGCTTCTCTCCTGCCGATGGTGACTCCTGCTGGGAAATGATTTCCATGGGTGGTGGTAGCCCTCTGGTGCCCTGTCTAAGTGGCCATTCTTCATTTATGAGCCAGACAGTTAATGTTATTGGATTTACTGAACCTGATCCTGTCATCACATGTAGTTTTCAGCAGTGGTTTCTGGATGTTGATTAGTAGTGACTTTCTTGGTCACCCTTTTCACTTTTTAAAAACTTGATCAAACACGTTCTAAGCAGCCTACTAATTTGCTCTAACGACTCTCTAACCCAAAAGTCGAATTGAAAATGTGTTCTTATTGGCATTTTTAAAAGATGATTTTTTTGAACCAGTCTGGGTGATGCTGCTTGCATTGTGCTTAGTTTTGTTAAATTCATACAAACATTTCCAAAATTCAGGAAATTGAAAATTTTTGAACGAATTGATTTACAAATAATGTACATTTTTAAGGAGCAAGTCCAGCTTAAGTTTTCTTTTACAAATTAAATTATGGATGGTACAATTTTTCCTTTGCATCTTTTCTCCTTTTGCCTCTTTTCTCCTCTTCCCTGTATAAATCACTGTTACTGTATGCTGCTTTCTCTGATCCCATGATCTTGTACTTTCCCAGGAAAAGACTTGAACTGTAGTCCAGGAAATACTGATGAACTGCTTCTCTCCATGAGCAGGCAAGCAAAAACATGATGACCAAAAGATGATATGCCAGTTAATAAAATGTTTTTTTTAAAGTACACAACTGTAATTTGTGACTTGTTGAAACTCTAGCCGCTATGGTGTAGGATAGTATATTTTCAACAGTAAATCGTTTTCAACGGTTCAGGCTTAATTTCCAAATTGAGCACCTTTTTAATTACTTAATATGTGCCTTGTGTACAATAAAATGGCAGACAATTGAAATATCCCACTTAGTGGGATTTTTAGTACAGTAGTGAGAAAATATCATTAGCTGCCTTAGTGTTTCTTGTGTTCATATAGTGATGTCCAAATCATTGGATCTGGTGGTGAATGTTAGTCTCCAATTCCACAGGGATTGTTTAATGCAGCAGGTTTTTGAAATTGAATTTCTTACAAGATGCTTTGAGGGAAAAGCTATTGGAAATGCTTTGTATGTGCCCGGCATTTTAGATATTTGATGGGGAAACTACCTTAAATTGGAAGGAGTTATTGGTACCACACAGACTGCAGCGGTTCAAGAAGGCGGCTCACCGCACCTTCTCAAGGGCAACTAGGGATGGGCAATAAATGCTGGCCTTGCCAGCGACACCCACATCCCATGAACTAATAAAATTGTAACTTTTTTTTATTTGCCCATTATTGTCTAGAATATCCCAAGATTTTAGAAGTTTGACTTTTTTTGCTCACTGAACTATTTTAACTTCTGCATTTTGCACTCACCAGACTCGCTTATAGCTTTCTGTTTCAGTATGGAACTTTTGGTTGTTGATCCAGTTGGCTTTAGTTTTATCTCCCTGCACAAGTCTCTAACCAAGATGCAGACGGTTTGTTTTGAAACCATCCTGAATGACACATGAGACCAGTGCGAGTTGACTTCTGATTTTCTACTGTTGTGCACCCCCCCCCCCCCCCTTGGATCTTGCAGGTAATTGTGTCACACATGTTGGTATATCTCCAGATCACCATATCCCTAATTTTACCCAAAATTGTCTGTGAACCTGTAGGACAGTTGCTGAGTGTTTAAATTTGAGTTTTTGAGACTGCTTAGCAGTATCATGACATTAATCAAGGTAAACAGTGGTTAAACTGTACCTTAAACTTCATTATATGATGGGTGCATGGTCAATATACCAGGAAAAATATACAGTAATATAATTGCAGTTAATAACACTGATTAACATAACCTAGTATGATTCTATCTCTGAATCGCATCTGCTGTTAACCTGCAAGGGTGGATGATAAAAACCAGTGAACCTGGCCAGCGAAAACTGTTGGCCAATATAATACTGGCACTGTCCAGTTATCCTACAATCCATTGCTTTTACAAGCCAATATAGATACTGGCAGATTGGCATCAACCCATATTACCAAGGTGTCAATATCATCTCTCCGTTTTAGTAAGCTAATTAGAGTTTCCCTGCCGTGGAATTGTGATTTTATATCTAATGTATTGAGTAAAATGCACCACGGTCCGCTTTAGCTGGATCGGTTGTTTATGTAACTTGCTTATCTGCATACATTCCTATCTCCGTCATTAGTAGAAAGGTAGGCATGAAGGAAGGAGGCATCTATTGGATCTTACTGTTTGCTGTATTCAGTTTTTTGTGTAATCGGTCTGAGTGACGAGGTAGTACTAACTGGGAGGGAGTTTTGTTGCTACCTTATCTCCTAACTCCAAAATAAGTAATTTCCAAAAAGAAAAGTCAAGCTTTAAATTTTCAACAGTGGTGATCTGTAGGTAATTTTCAGACATTAGAATATTTATAGAATTGAGGGGAAAATGTTTTATTTACATGAACTGATTTTATATACATGACTTCATATTAAGAATTACTTCTAAAATTTCAGTAATTTCACCCAACTTGAAATTCTTGGATAAACTCTGAAAGGTACTCTTGATAGGTATTGTACTATGTCTTGGAGAGCAGCCTAAGTGTGCTACACTCCCAAATTTATACCATCTTTCTGCTGTCTCCCAATGAACTGGTGACCGTATGCTCACAGGAATGCACTTTCACAGTGTGGCTGTGACCAATTGCCCACTGCATGTGCAACATACGGATGTAGTATATAACGTCGGTGGCAGGGTTAAGTCACTATAGGCTTTGGGGTGAGCGTGCTTAAAATCAGTGAAGTTCACTGCCATTGCTGACGTCCTTTTATTGCCCGCCATCGGACTAAAGATTAGTGCTAAGACCAAGGGAGAGAGGGGGACCTTGCTGGCGGCAGGTGTAACAGAATCATAGAATAGAGCGGTTACAGCACGGAAGGCGGCCATTCGGCCCGTTGAGCCTGTGCTGGCTCTCTGCAAGAGCACTTCAGCTCGTCCCACTCACCCACCCTTTCCCCATCACCCTGCAAATTTTTTTCCCTTCGGGTACGTATTCAATTCCCTTTTAAAAGCCGTGATTGAATCTGCCTCCGCCCACCTTTCAGGCATTGCATTCCGGATCCTAACCACTTGCTGCGTAAAAAGGTTTTTCCTCATGTCGCCTTTGGTTCTTCTGCCAATCACCTTAAATCTGTGTCCTCTGGTTCTCGACCCCACTGCCAATGGGAACAGTTTCTCTCTCTCTACTCTGTCCAGACCCCTCATGATTTTGAACACCTCTATCAAATCTTCTCTGCTCCAAGGAGAACAACCCCAGCTTCTACACTCTATCAACGTAACTGAAGTCCCTCATCCCTGGAATCATTCTTGTAAATCTTTTAGGCACCCTCTCTAAGGCCTTCACATCCTTCCTAAATGCGGTGCCCAGAATTGGACACAATACTCCAGTTGAGGCCAAACCAGTGTTTTACACCGGTGGTTCATCATTTCCACGCTTTTGTACTCTATACCTGTATTCATGAAGCCCAGGATCCTGTAAGCTTTTTTAACTGCTTTCTCTACCAGGCATAAATAGGTAATTTCTGACTTCAGAAGTTAGAGCACTTCAAAAATAAAAATGTGGAATGCTTTGAGATGTTGTGGTATATTTGCTGTATAAATTGTTTTTTCAAGCAATGTTCAGAGGTGGAAGGTGGACTTGGCATCATGGTGGATTTGGGGGTTAAAACTCTGTTCTAAGTTGAACAGAATGCATAGGTTCATTCGTACAGTAAAGCACAATCGGGGAGGTTGATGGCAGTTGTCGTCATAATTGAATTACTCTTGATATTGACCGTTTCAATGCCTAGATATCTGGAATAGTTCACTGTTTTCCACAAAATTAGCTGCAGGATTCTTTAGATAAAGACTAGTTTGCTCTTATTATGCACTACCTGTGAACATTAAATACTGGCATTCATTAATTTTATGAACACTGTTAAAATACTAGATGTTTGGGTTTGAAATAAGAGATCCTATAATTATTGTATGTAAATGAGCGGTATTTGTGCCTGAGCAACAATGCCCATTAGATGACTTGAGCTGCAGAAGAGGCCAATTGAAAGAGATATTGACCAAATATGATCACATTTTTCATTGAAAAAGTTTCAATTCAACTTTATTAATTTAGGCAGCAAGACTGTATATAGCCGATCTTTAGTTGCCTCGAGGGCATTAAGGGTCAACCATTTAGTGTGGAGTTGGAGTCATGTGTAGGCCAGACTGGATTGGGGAGGGGGTTGGGCAGGTTCCTTTACTTGAAGGACATTGCTTCAGTACAAACTAAAGAACGCACCCCAAGTTGCACTTTATAAAAAAAAAAAAAAATTAATCTTTAAATAGCTTAAGTTTGAAATTGGCACCACAATTATGGATTGTATTAGATGAAAAGTAAGCTTGATTTTGAACTGTACGTAATTGAACTTAATGCAATAACTAAGACTGTATTGGTTCTTATTACATGACTTTCAGCTAATTGGTTTGCCATCAAGCCACATGTTCTGGAAATGTTAGCGTTAAACATACATGAACCCTTTCTCTCTTTATCATAGATCTAATTTTTATATCTAAAAGATTGATAACACTTAACAAAATTCAGCGGTTCAGTTACTTAAGCCGCCATAGTTAACCTACATATAACTATCTCTTTTGAACAAGCTGATGCTCATGCTCATTGGTGTGGTAGCATGTACTTTATACGAATTACCAAACATTCCTTCAATTTTTTAAAGAGTGCTATTGCTCAGTTAGCTTCTTTTCATGATTATTTGGTTGTAATAATCAATCGAGCTGACACAACCAACGGTGTCTGTTTTAAAAACCATTGACCGAAGGGCACTGGCATTTGGCTGTACATAGTACAAAAAAGGAATCACCGAATTGCTGTACAGTACTACAGGAAGCTGCTTTCAGAGTAGCTATATTCCTTTGTGACTTAATGTGCAAGTGGAATTTAATTATCAGATCACACTGAAGTACTCTTCTGGAAAAACTGATTCTTGTGGAACTGCTGATTTTAGGATTCTAATTTAAATTGAGTGCAGTGGTTTTAAGTATTTTAGCTCCCCACTTTCCGTTTGGCTTAAGTAATTTTATGAAGTGATTTAGTGTTCTCTGAATCTTAAAATTTTAACCAAAAAAGTATCTGGAGGTGTTCAGCTAACTGGTAATGGCTGTCAATGTATTTGGGTGACTTAATTTTATGGTTGCATTAATGAGGTCATCTGACAAACCTGAGTAACTACAGAGGAAGCCATTCAGTAGAGACACAGAGCTAGAACATAGGGTGTAATATTTTACTTGGCAGTTGATAATTTTTCTGTTAGACTAGATTGTGCATTAGGTTTGATGGTTGCTGGGTTTAGATTACTATGCAGTAAAGCTGAAATAGATGAGCTGTGCTCTATGAAAATTTTGTGCTTCCAAAGATTTTCCCTATACAGTATTGGAAAATGCTGAAACAAACTCCAGAATAAGGATGAATAATTACAGCATTGAATTTGCATGAAAACAAAGCTTGCATTACTTGAATACCTTTCACATTCTTGCGACATCCCAAAGTGGTTCTCTGTGAATGACTGACTATTTTTGGCCCACAGTCTTGTTAATTTGCTGTGTGTCTCAAGCTGATGAATAGAAGCACACCTTGGGTAAATTTTCATGTGCATAATTTTTAACTTGCTTTTAACAAAATTTGCAGTAGGTGAAACAATTGTGTACTCCCTGTGCTTGCTTAATTTTTAACTTCTGAAATGTGTTTTATGAGAGGTTCCTTCTGTGTTCATGAGCTTTTAACTGATAAATGTATAATTGATACAGGAGATGTGGCTAATAGTTTTGGGGGTGGTATCACTTTTGTAGGTTGGTGAATCAATATTTAAAAGGTTGCTGTTTTTTTTAAAAAAAACAACAAAAAAAAACACATGCCTCGGTTTATCGTGCCACATTCACAGAATCACAGAAACCCCACAGTGCAGATAGAGGCCATTTCTGCCCATCAAGCCTGCACCGACACATATCCCACCCGATCCCTGTAACCCCTACACCAACACATATCCCACCCTATCCCCGTAACCCCACATATTTAATCCCCCTAACACTAAGGGTCAATTTATCATAGTCAATCAACCTAACCCGCACATCTTTGGACTGTGGGAGGAAACAGGAGCACCCGGAGAAAACCCACGCAAACACGGGGAGAATGTGCAAACTCCACACAGACAGTCACCCGAGGCCAGATTCGAACCCGGGTCCCTGGCGCTGTGAGGCAACCGTGCTAACCACTATGCCACCGTGCTGCCCCATTGTTTTGTGACAATTTTCTGAGCCACCAAATCATTCAAGAAGATAATGCAGCAGTACTCTAATGTTGAGAAATCCTATTTGTGTCCGTGATACTTTGTGGATTTCAAAGTTACTGCTATATTGGTGCTTTGTGTAGGTGGAAAGTTGTTTACTTTAGGCCACCATTTTGTAGCAGTATCCATGTAAAAAGTGACTAGTTATCGAGCGTTACTAGATAGTGTTTTTGATTTTGGATTTGAACAAAGTCTTGTCTCCAGCTTGAGGACGCACAGTGTGGCACTATCACCGTGCTAAGTGACCGACGAAGGACAGATATAGTAGCCCAGAACTGGGCATCCATGAGGTTCTGTGGGTTAGCAGCAGAATTGTAAACTACCATAATTGGTGACCACATGACTCTTGGATCATCAGGCCTGGAGACAAACCTTGGTTCAATGTGGGGTGCAGAAGGAGATGCCAAGAGCAGCACCAGGTTTACCTTGGAGTGACTTATCAACCCAGTGAAGCTATGACATATGAGTTCCTCGGTCTTGTCCTCCACCCCCACCTGCTTCAGCAATGACCACAAGGTATGGAGTGGGGCTGTTTTATTTCACAATGTTCAGTTCCATTTGCAGCTCCATTCACAACTCTGATAATGAAACAGCCCATGCCATCCTACAGTAGGACCTGGATAACATTGAGGCTTCGACTGACCAGTGGCATCTCACCTTGACCTTAAATGGCACTGTCGTAGAGTTCATCATCTTGAGGGTTACCATTGACCAGAAGCTTAATTGAACCAGCCGTTTCAATGCTATGGCTGCAAGAACAACACAGACAGTACTTGGGCGAGTGGCTCACCTCCTGACACCTCAAAATCTCTCCATTAGCTGCAGGGCTCAAATCATAAATGTGATGGTGTATTGTCCACTTGCATGGATGGATACATCTGCAAGATCACTTGTAGATTTGCACCATATAGGGCACCTGTTTGGTTGATTGGTGCCCCTGTCAGCAGGCTAAGTATACATTGCATCCATCACTGGCACACTGTGGATGAAATATATACAATTACAACATGGGGCAGGCTGTCTCGTCCAACCAGTCCATGTTTTTTTTTACCTTTCACGTGAGCAGTTGTCATAATTGCATGTTCCCCTATCTATCTTTTCTTTAACCACCTATCTAACTTCTTAAATCTACAGCATGCACTGCAGCAACTCAGCAAGATTACTTTGACAGCACCTCCCTTCCCTGCCTCCTCTACCACTGATGAGGACAAGAGTAGCAATGACATGGAAATGCAATCCCAGTTCCCCTCCAATCACATCATCCTTGCTTGGGCATGTATGACTGTTGCCTTATTGATGCCGAGTCAATATTTTGAATTTCCTATTTAAGACCATAGTAGGAGAACCATCAGCACAGGAACTGCAGCAGTACAAGGAGAATTCCCACCAGCCCCTCTGGGCAAGTAAAGGATGGGCAATAAATGTGGTCTTGTCAATGTTGGCTGCATCCGGAGAACAAATGTTTTTTTTAAAAAAGGCATTGGTCAACAGTTACTGAGACATCTAACTTTATCAAGCTTTTACTTCATATGACATGACTTGTATTTTTCCCCAGTTGGATTGTCTGTAATGAAGCAAAATAAAAAAGGCAGCAATGTAACTGGTGCACTGGCTCTCCTGTTTGTTACTTTGACTACCTTGGAATAGTTCATTTGTCTTTATTTATGAAATTCTGTCGGCCAGTTGCTCAAGGAAGGACAGCTGCCAGGACATTGCTTTATTAGTAAGTTGATCCCTGAACACAATAATAGTCTTTTTTACGATTTCCTCAGTGGCATCAAAAAGTGTCAAACTTTATGAATTTTTAAACCATTTTCTTGGTTGCTGCTGGAATTATCTGGTTAATTCCTTTTTTTTTTATCATGGGTGGAAGAACTGCAAGAGGCAGTGCGACACTTAAAATAAAATTGCCTCCTGGAAGTAATTGGGGGTGGGGGGCAGGGGAGGTTAAATGCTAAAGAAGTGAAGGCTGTCATATCTATCTTGCAGTAATTCACTGTCCTGCTTTGACACATTTTAGAGGCAATGACTGCAAGGTTAATTGGCTATGTTTTAACATCAGCTGTCACCTTCACTTTTCAACTAGCTCTCTGGAGTGACCTGAGGGTGAGTCAGAATTTTAAGGGGATGTAGAAACACCATAACGGAGCTGGAACTGTGAATATTCTCTTGAGAATCACTTATTACTAGGCTTCCATGTTTAATTCAATGTTAATTAGACTTGACAGTCATGGATTTTCAACAACTAAGAACACAAAATGACTTGTTCTTTTTTCATATAAACATGGCTAATTTCATGAAAAATCATGTCTGAGCAATCCAGTGGAGGAATTAGAACATATGCAATACTTTTACAGAATGCAATACTCCGTTTAGTGCTTCTTAACTGCTGTTTCTTCTCTGAAATGTATTCCCTTTCTAAAATGTAAAGTTAAACTTGGCAAACATCTTTGTACTTGTGAGTAAAGAAAGAAAAAACTTGTATTTACATGGCACCTTTCGCATCCTGTGGACATCGCAGAGTGTGTCACAGCCATCGAGTTATTTCTGAAGTGTAGTCACTTGTAAAGTTAAACATTGCAGCCACATTGCACACATTAAGGACATGAACAATTAATCTGCTTTTAGCTTGTGTTTCTTGATGTATCTTGTGGGGGAACTTTCTTGCTGTTGTAAGGTTTGTTAGCTCAGTGGTTCTGGTACTGGGCGAGCAGACTGGAGGTCAGGAGTTCAAATCCCACCATGGCAATTTATGAAATTCAATATTTAAAAATCTGATGAATTTTAAGATGGCACCAGGGAAATAACCATGAAAGCATCTGGATTATTATAAAAACCCAACTGGTTCACCTAATGCTGTTCAAGAAGTGAGCTTCCCACCCCTGGCCGCATGTGCCTCCAGTCCCACACTGGTTAATGCCCTCAAGTTGCATAGTAAGTGGTAAAAGAAAATTGGATGGACCGATCTGCAATCATCCACACATCACAGTAGGATAAGACTAAGGGAATCTTGGTCAATCCTGCAAAGTCCTCCTCACGTGTACCCACGTTGGGAGCGCTGTCTTATACTCGCAGAATCATATCTATCAGCCAACATCCCAGCTTTTTTTTATCATCATCCCTAAGTATGCCCTGACACAGTGGCAGGATAGACCCACCAAAGGTGGGGGCATATTGATGTGCAGTTGGGTGGGAGTGGCCCTGGAGTTCTCAACATCGACTCTGGACTTCATGTAGTCTCTTGGCTTCAAGTCAGATTCTTGTGCTACCACTGACTGAACTGGCCAAGTTTTGAAGGTCCTCGGTCAGGTGGTGAGAACCAACAAGAGAAATCAACTTAATTGACCTTCCCTCCAATCTCCAATTGCAGACACATGATGGCATTGGCAGAAGTGACTACTGCACAATCCTTTGGAAGATGATGCCTTGTCTTCACTGTGAGGGCATCCTTCATTGCGCAGTGTAGCACTATCATTGTGCTAAAAGGGACAGATTAAGGCTAGATCTAGCAGTCCAAAACTGGCATCCATGAGGTGCTTTGGACCATAATCGGCAGCAGAATTAGAAACTGCCATAATTTTGTAAATAGTAAAGTGTGGGGGGGGTGGTATTAGTAATTCAAAGATAGGAAAGTGTTAAGTGCAACAGCCAGAGTATAAATTGAAGGTAGTATAAATATTCTGCACCGAAAAGGTTCTAGGAAGTAAAAATATCTCAAACTAAAGCTGGAATAATAAAAAAGAGCATATTAATTTGCACGTCTGCAACTATTCAGCAGGCTCAGGTTATTTTCTATGGAAAATAGACTAAAATGAGATCTGAGAGGTCTTTAAAATTATGAAGGGTTTTGAGAGATTGGTTATGGAGAAACATAGAAGATAGGAGCAAGAGTAGGCCATTTGGCCCCTCGAGCCTGCTCCGCCATTCAATGTGATCATGGCGGATCATCCAAATTCAGTACCCTGTCCCTGCCTTCTCCCCATATCCCTTGATCCCTTTAGCCTTAAGAAATATATCCAACTCCTTCTTGAATATATTTAATGAATTGGCCTCCACTGCCTTCTGTGGTAGAGAACTCCACAGGTTCATCACTCTCAGGGTGAAGAAATTCCTCCATTTCTGTCCTAAATGGCTTACCCCTTATCCTTAGACTGACCCCTGGTTCTGGACTCCCTGAGCAATGGAAACATCTTTCCTGCATCTAGTCTGTCCAGTCCTGTCAGAATTTTATAAGTTTCAATGAGATCCCCTCTCATTCTTCTAAACTCCAGCGAGTATAAGCCCAATCGACCCAATCTCTCCTCGTACGTCATTCCTGCCATCCCAGGTATCAGCCTGGTGAATCTTCACTGCACTCCCTCCATGGCAAGAACATCCTTCCTCAGATAAGGCGACCAAAACTGCACACAATATTCAAGATGTGGTCTCACCAAGGCCCTGTACAACTGCAGCAAGACATCCTTGTTCCTGTACTCAAACCCTCTCGCTACGAAGGCCAACATACCATTTGCCTTCTTAACCGCCTGCATGCTTACCTTCAGCGACTGGTGCACAAGGACACCCAGGTCTCGTTGCACTTCCCCTTCTCCCGATCTATTGCCATTCAGATAATCTGCCTTCCTGTTTTTGACACCAAAGTGGATAACCTTGCATTTATCCACGTTATATTGCATCTGCCATGCTTCTGCCCAATCACCCAACCTGTCCAAATCATACTGGAGTTTCTCGGCATCCTCCTCCCAGCACACATGCCCACCCAGCTTTGTGTCGTCTGCAAATTTGGAGATATTACATCTAGTTCCCTTATCTAGATCATTAATATATATTGTGAATAGCTGTGAAACTTTCCACTTGTGGGTGAGCACAGAACAAGAGGGCATAAATAAAAGATAGCCACTAACATCAAAAAGAATTTAGGAGATATTTCTTTAGACAGAATAGTGAGAGCGTGGCTCTCACTGCCACAAAAAGTAAGTGAAGCAGATAGCATTGACACATTTAAGGGGAGGCTTGATGCATACATGAGGGAGAAGGGAAATGGTGGGATACAGGCAGGTTGGGAAGAGATACTTAGAATGGGAGGAGGCTCGGCATAGCCCAGTTGGGCAATGTTGTAGATTCTATGTAACCTTTGGCTGGCACATCCAAGAAAGAAACAATTACAGCTGTGAGGAGGGATGATATGTTGAAAGGATCATCAAATGAGGCCATCTGGATTGAACTGAAGAACAAAAAAGGGACAATCTCAATGCTGGGAGTGTATTAGCGACGACCTCCCCCCCCCCCCCCCCCCCCCCCCCCCCCACAAAGTCAGCGAGATAGAAGAGCAAATATGTAGGCAAATTTCTGAAATGCAGGAACAATAGGGCAGTAATACGAGATTTCAACTACTCTAATATTAACTCGGATAGAATCTGTGTAAAAGGTATAGAGGATGCAGAATTCTTAATGCATTCAGGAGAACTTTTCTAGCCAGTATGTAGCAAGCCCAACAAGAGAGGGAGCGATTCTGGGCTTGGTTTTAGGGAATGAAGCTGAGCAGGTGGAAGGGGTATCAGTAGGAGAGCATTTTGGCGGTAGTGATCATAATTCAGTTAGATTTAGCGTAGTTATGGAAAAGGACAAAGATACACCAGGAGTAAAAGTTCTCACTAATATAAATATATAAAAAAATACTGCGGCTGAAATAGAAACAGAAAATGCTGGACATACTCAGCAGGTCAGGCAGCATCTGTGGAGAGAGAAATAGAGTTAATGTTTCAGGTCGATGACCTGTTGTCGACTGGAAAAGGTTGGAGATGTAACAGATTTTAAGCAAGGGGAGGAAAGAACAAAAGGGAAGGTTTATGACCGGGTGGAAGGCAAGAGTGATTACTTCAATTTTCAAGGCCAATTTTACAAAACTGAAGTTATTTAGCAAAAGTGGACTGGAAACGGCTACTTGAAGGTAAATCTGTGTCACTGCTGTGGGAGGCATTCAAGGGGGAGACGGTGAGGGTTCAGAGCAAATATGTTGCCACAAAGAAAAAGGGTGGGACTCCCAAATCTTGAGCCCCCTGGATGTCGAGAGGTATACAGAGTAGGATAAGGGAAGCTTATGTCAAATACCGAGGGCTAAATGCTGCAGAAAGCTTAGAGGAGTATAGAGAGTGCAGGGGGGAAATTAAGAAAGCAAAGAGAAGGCATAAAAAAAGTATTGGCAAGGAAAACCCAAAAATATTTTAGAAATACATAAAGTAGGGCCTATTAGAGACTAAAATGTTAACTTGCGTGTTGAGGCGGAAGACGTGGGCATGGTTCTTAATGAATACTTTAATGCATACATTGTAGTTGAGTATGAAATATTAGATGATAAACATGGCGAGAGGAGAAATATTAAGGGGTTTAGCATCTTTGAAAGTGGCTAAATTGCCAGGCCCAGATGAAATGTATCCTAGACTGTTGAGAAGTCAGGGAGGAAATAGTGGAGGCTCTGACCATCATTTTCCAAACCCCTCTGGCTATAGGTGTGATGCTGGAGGACTGCTAACCTTGTACTGTTGTTTAGAAAGAGATAGACAGAGTAATTACAGGCCAGCCAGCTGAACCTCAGTGGTGGGAAAATTATTGGAAATAATTCTGAGGGACAGTATTAATCATTTAAAAAAGGCACAGATTAATTAAGGACAGCATGAATTTGTTAAGGGGAGGTCATGTCTGCATAACTTGATTAAATTTGAGGAGGTAACAAGGAGGGTCGATGAGGTAGTACGTTTGATGTAGTCTACATGGATTTTAGCAAGGCTTTTGACCAGGTCCCACATGGCAGATTGGTCAGAAACGTAAAAGGCCATGGGATCCAAGGGAAAGTGGCAAGTTGGATCCAAAATTGGCTTCATGGCAGGAAGCAAAGGGTAAATTGTTGATGGGTGTTTTTGTGACTGGAAGGCTGTTTCCAGTGGCGTTCCGCAGGGCTCCGTATTCGGTCCCTTGCTTTTTGTGGTATATATCAATGATTTAAACTTCAATGTAGGGGGTGTGATTAAGAGGTTTGCAGATGATACAAAAATTGGCCATGTGGTTGATAGTGAGGAAGACAGCTATGGACTGCAGGAAGATAGCAATGGACTAGTCAGGAGGGCAGAAAAGTGGCAAATGTCATTCAATCCAGAGAAATGTGAGGTAATGCATTTGGGGCGGGCTAACAAGGCAAGGGAATACACAATAAATAGTAGGATAATGAGGTGTAGAGTAACAGAGGGACCTTGGCGTGCATGTCCACAGATCTCTGAAGGTAGCAGGACAGATGGTTAAGAAGGCACATGGAATACTTACATTCTATCTGGACATGAACTGACAAGTGGCAGGAAACATTTACATCACTTAATTATCAGGTAATGACATTCTTGAACAAGAGTCCAGCCAACTCCCCATGACCTTCAGTGGCACATCATCGATCGTGGAGTCACCCATCAACATCCTGGGTTGATGACCTTTGACCAGAAGCTGAACTGGAACAGCCATATTAACACCAAGGCTACTAGAGCAGGACAGTGATTAGATACTCCTGATTAGTGACTCGCCTCCTAACCCCTCACTGCAGCATCTACAAGACTCTAGTCAAAAGTGTGAAGCTCGACATCATCCAGGACCGAACCGTTCACTTGATTGATACCCTTGCCACAGGACTCTATATCCACTAGTGAAGAATTTTGGCGAAGAACAAGAACTATTCAACATCCGGGTTTGCTAACTTACCAATTAGACCACAGGAAAGCAATGCATGGACTGGCTTAATAAGTGTAGATAGATGTACAAAACATCTGATGCTTTGAGCTGACTTTACTTTAATTCCACCAGAGGTTCACACCACAAGCAGGCTATTTATAGAAACATAGAAGATAGGAGCAGGAGTAGGCCATTCGGCCCCTTGAGCCTGCTCTGCCATTTAATGAGATCATGGCTGATCATCCAAATTCAGTACCCTGTCCCTGCATTCTCCCCATATCCCTTTAGCCTTAAGAAATAAATCTAACTCCTTGAATATATTTAATGAATAGGCCTCCACTGCCTTCTGTGGTAGAGAATTCCACAGGTCCACCACTCTCTGGGTGAAGAAATTCCTCCTCATCGCTGTTCTAAATGGCTTACCCCTTATCTTTAGATTGTGACCCCTGTCTCTGGACTCCTCTTTTCCCCCCCACCCCCCAACCATCGGGAACATCCTTCCTGCATCTAGTCTGTCTAGTCCTGTTAGAATTTTATACGTTTCAATGAGATCCCCTCTCCTTCTAAACTCCAGCGAGTACAAGCCTAATCGACCCAATCTCTCCTCGTACGTCATTCCTGCCATCCTAGGTATCAGTCTGGTGAATCTTCGCTGCACTTCCTCCATGGCAAGAACATCCTTCCTCAGATAAGGCGATCAAAACTGCACACAATATTCAAGATGTGGTCTCACCAAGGCCCTGTACAACTGCAGCAAGACATCCTTGCTCCTGTACTCGAATCCTCTCGCTACGAAGGCCAACATACCATTTGACTTCTTAACCACCTGTTGCACCTGCATGCTTACCTTCAGCGACTGGTGCACAAGGACACCCAGGTCTCGTTGCACTTCCCCTTCTCCCAATCTATTGCCGTTCAGATAATCTGCCTTCCTGTTTTTGCCACCACAGTGGATAACCTTGCATTTATCCACTTTGGTGGCAGATGCCGTATAATCACCCAACCTGTCCAAATCATACTGGAGTTTCTCTGCATCCTTCTCACAGCACACATGCCCACCCAGCTTTGTGTCGTCTGCAAACCTGGAGATATTGGGGGAGAAAAATTCAGTATCGGCCGTGCGCAAAGTTTAGCGCCTGGTGCTAATTATCGCCTCAGACAGCAAACTTGGCTTTTATCGCCCCTGGAGGTGATTGGAACGCTAAATCAGGCGGTTCACACCTGTCTTAAGGTGCAAAGGCCGAGGAGCGAGGCGCTACCTCAGAGCGCTGGCGAAGCAAGGAAGGGAAAATCAAAAACCTGCAAAGTGCTGCTCAGTACTCAAAACTCCTTCACACAGTGTTGAATCTCTCTCTCTCTCTCTCTCAATGCGTGGTGCAAAAATGTCACTGACAAAAAAAGGCAGGAAGTGGTCGCCTTTAAATAGCGCTCCCCTAGTCCCTTTCTGACAGCATAACACTCCCCTCAACCTGTCGTTGCAGGCGGTAAGGCAGGGGGCGCCACTCCATATTCGGTCCGGGGCATTGCGCACTTGACTGACGTCACAATCTGCCAGCGCAGGAGATTGTGGCGGTAGTATTTAGCGCCGCCGCAAAATGTCTAGTTAATTTCACGACCGGCGCAAACATCGCCGCGCCCGGGTGCTAGTTGCTTTGCGCCCTCTTGAGGCGCAAACAACTGAATTTTCCCCCCTATTACATCTAGTTCCCTCGTCTAGATCATTAATATATATATTGTGAATACCGATCCCTGCAGTACCCCACTAGTCACTGCCTGCCACTCGGAAAAAGACCCGTTTATTCCAACTCTTTGCTTCCTGTCTGCCGACCAGTTCTCTATCCAAGCCAGTGCCTTACCCCCAATCCCATGTGCTTTAACTTTATACGCTAATCTCTTATGTGGGACCTTATCAAAAGCCTTCTGAAAGTCCAAGTACACCACATCCACTGGTTCTCCCTTATCTATTCTACTAGTTACGTCCTCTCAAATTTCCAGTAGATTAGTCGAGCAGGATTTCCTTTTTGTAAATCCATGTTGACTTTGTCCGATCCTGTCACTGTTTTCCAAGTGCTCTACATCTTTTATAATGGACTTTTATAATTTTCCCCACTACCGATGTCAGGCTTACCAGTCTATAATTCCCCGTTTTCTCTCTACCACCTTTTTTGAATAGTGGGGTAACATTAGCTACCCTCCAATCCATGGGAACTGTTCCAGAGTCTATCGAGTTCTGGAAGATGACCAGCAATGCATCTACTATTTCTAGGGCCACTTCCTTAAGTACCTTAGGATGTAGATTATCAGGCCCTGGGGATTTATCGGCCTTCAATCCCGTCAATTTCCCTAACCATTTCTCTACAAATACTGATTTCATTCAGTTCTTCCCTCTCATTAGACCCTATGTTCCCTGGCATCTCTGGGAGGTTATTTGTGTCCTTTTTGAAGACAGAACCAAAGTATGTATTTAATTAGTCAGCCATTTCTTCGTTCCCCATTATAAATTCCCCCTGATTCTGACTGCAAGGGACCTACGCTTGACTTCACCAATCTTTTTCTCTTCATATCTACAGAAGCTTTTACAGTCAGTTTTTATGTTCCCTGCAAGCTTACACTCGTACTCTATTTCCCCCCCTCTTAATTAATCCCTTTGTCCTCCTTTGCTGAATCCTAAACTGCTCCCAATCCTCAAGTTTGCTGCTTTTTCTGGCCAATTTATGTGTCCTCTCCTTGGATCTTATGCTATCCCTAATTTCCCTTGTTAGCCACGGTTGAGTCACCTTTTTTGTTTTATTTTTATGCCAAACTGGGATGAACAAATTCTGTAGTTCATCCATGCGATCTTTGAATGTTTGCCATTGCCTATCCACTGTCAACCCTTTGAGTGACATTCCCCAATCCATCCTAGCCAACTCGCGCCTCATACCATTGTAGATTCCTTTATTTAAATTGAGGACCCTTGTCTCTGAGTCGACTACTTCATTCTCCATCTTAATGAAGAATTCGATCATATTATGATCGCTCCGCCCCAAGGGGCCTCGCACAACAAGATTGCTAATTAATCCTTTCTCATTACATAACACCCAGTCTAAGATGGCCTGATCTCTAGTTGGTTCCTCGACATATTGGTCCAGGAAACCATCCCGTATACGCTCCAGGAATTCTTCCTCCACAGTATTGTTACTAATTTGGTTAGCCCAATCTATATGTAGATTAAAGTCACCCATGATAACTGCTGTGTCCTTATTGCATGCATCTCTAATTTCCTGTTTAATGCCAGCCCCAACCTCAGCATTACTGTTTGGGGGTCTGTATACAACTCCCACTAATGTTTTCTGCCCCATGGTATTTCTCAGCTCTACCCATACAGATTTAGTCTGTAATGGATCTTTGCTTGAGCAGTCCAAAAGCAAGATACTACGGATGCTGGAAATCTGAAATAAAAACAGAAAAAGCAGGTCAGGCAGCATCTGTGGAGAGAGAAACAGTGTTAACACTTCAGGTCGATGACCTTTCATCAGAACTGGAAAAGGGTAGAGATGTATCTGGTTCTGTGCAAGTGCAAGTACAGAGGCAGGGAAAGGGGGAGGGGAGGAAACAACAAAAGGGAAGGTCTGTGGTGGGGTGGAAGGCAGGAGAGATTAAATGACAAAAGGAATGATGCAAGGAAAAAGGAGATGGTAAAGGGACAAATAGAAACAAAAGATGGGTCTAGAGGAGGTGTAAATGGGAATATCGGAATCAACAGCTGCTGTCTTGGGGGGGAAAAAATGGGGGCAGAGGTTACGCTCTGAAATTGTTGAACTTAATTTTGAGTCTGGAAGGCTGTAAAGTGCCTAATAAAGATGAGGTGCTGTTCCTCGAGCTTACATTGCGCTTCATTGGAACAGTGTAGGAGACCGAAGACAGAAGCCAGAGTGGGAGCGGTGTGGACAATTAAAATGACAGACGGCCGGAAGCTTGGGGTCACGCTTGCAGACTGGATGGAGGTGTTCTGCAAAGCAGTCACCTAATCTGCATTTGGTCTCCCCAATGTAGAGGAGACTGCATCATGAGCAGCGAATACAGTATACTAAATTGCAAGAAGTACAAGTAAATCGCTGTTTCACCTGGAAGGAGTGCTTGAAGCTCTGGACGGTGGGAAGAGAGTAGGTAAAAGGGCAGGTGTTGCAACTCTGACCTTGAACGGGAAGGTGCTTTGGGAAGGGGAGGGGGGTATTGGGGGTGATTGAGGACAATTACGATTGTTAAATGGTATGATATGGCACTGCATTGCAGAACTACTTGAGTGGAGGGTGGAAGAATTTAGTGCTCAGGTCATTCTCTGGCCATGCCACAGAGGACATTGGCGAAGATCTGTAAGCATCTTCAATGGCTGTGGAGAGGGCCCAAGAACTGCTGGGAGGAAACTGAGGGTAAATGCCTTGAACTGAATTATCATTGATTGTTACCATCTTAGTGGTGCTTAACTCTATGAACCATTTACGCCTATATTTTGTTAAAGGATGTGTATTTCTCCTGCAGTCTGAAGCTATTTTTATTTTTGAACAGGATGCATTGAGAGGAAAGATTTGATTAGCATTTGTTCTCCTTGTCTATTTTTGGGCAGTTGGTCTCCGAGTTAGATGTGCAAAACATGTTTGTCCCAGGACTTGTGGGTGTGGCACAGATTACTGGCCTGTTTACTTAACAGCATTTTGTGGTTGGTGGTAGGCTGGATTCATCCTGCATTTTGGGAACTCAAGCCAGCGCAGGGTGAGGTAATCTGGAGGTGTTGCATTTTGGGGGAGGGGCTTTGAGTGCTGTTGAGGTCTGCTACCATTTTCAGTCTGAATGCTAATAATATCCAGATCTAAATTGTTAATGACTGACTTAATGTGCTTTGTGGTAGTGATGCATTGTTGATCTTTTGGCTGGTTATACATTTTTAAGCTGAAATGTGCAGTGTAGTGTGTTGTACAATTGTCTTGAAATAGTTCAAATGCAGCATGTGTTAAGGTTTTGCAGTGGATACTTAACACGTTAGCAGTAAATTAAAATGTGAGGTGGAGAAAGCAAAGAGTGGAAACCATAGCTATAAGATCATGGGGGTAAAGTGGAAGTCTGCTGTCGAGCAAGGATCAAAAATGACATTTAACAGTGAAACTTAAAGTAAATTATCACCAATCTGAATATGCAGCCGTTTATTTTTAGTTTTAAAATGTGCTGCAATAGTACTGGAAATCTGAAACATGCTGGAAATGTACAGCACCTGTAAGAAGACCTGGCTGTAGAGCCTTTGACATAATGAAGTTATAAATATAGATTTGAATTTGGCCTTTAATATTTTCATCGCACCCTTCCTCCTAGCCTAATTTCATTTTAACAGGTGAGATTTTTTTTGCTTCAATATACCTGCAAAACTGAAAATTCACACACAGATCTGCACATTTAAGAGAACATGGTGGGCAGGGTTGTATGTAAATATTGTGCCAGTGCCCAGAAATGAACTGAATATTGATATGAATGAAGTGATACATTTTTTTCAGCCTTAACGTTTCACAAGGGGTACTGGTGCCTCACTCTATGTACACAGTAAAGGAAATTATCAGTTAATGCAGTACAATGTAGCTAATTTTACACACATCTGAAATAGAGCAATTTCCTGTCATGTAGAAACAGTTTGTGGGGTGGAGAAGGGTTTCTGTGGAAACACAACCAGAACTACTTTGCTGCACTGTTTACTGTCAACTTACAAGCCACATGTGAAAGAATATTATGGATTAAGTTTTCTTATCAGAATCTTTCGTACTGATTTTGTCAGACCACCTGTTGCTGAATCTGCTGACTGAACAGTGTTTGACAAGTTTGTTGTAATTTTAACCTGAAGATTTGTTCCTATTCTAATATCGGATCAACAGAAAAGCTAAAATAAAATCCTTAATCCTGTTGTCATTGTCTACTGAACAGAATGAACTGTTCAGATATTCGTAAACAATTGCCTTAGAGTGAAGAATAGATTTTTATTTTTGAAAAGACCAGTTCTTGACAGTTCCATGACATTTGCTGGTGGTTAGGGGCTGGATTTATAGCTATAGAATCAGAATTGCTAGTATTTTCTTTGCACTGTCGTTGGTAATTTAGATGTTAAGTTTGTACCATGTCATAAGGTGTCAGCCTTGGCTCAAGGTAGCACAATCGCCGGAGTCAAAATTATGGGTTCACGCCCTACTCGAGACTTGAGCACATAATCCAGACTGGCACTTGAGCGCAGTACTGAGGGCCTGCAAGCATGGTTACTGAACTGTAGATTCAATAAAGGTGACAGAAGGACTATTGAAGATGCATGTTCTGGAGAGGCTTTTGAGAGGCAGAAAGATGGAGGATTTTAGGGAGACAGTTTGAATGTAGGGCCAACATGGTTCTCAAGACTCTATTACCAAAGATGGAATGGAGGGACGGTGGAGGAACACAAAGACTTGAAGGACGGAGGAGAGGGGCTGGCATTTAAGTCTAGAGGATGTATAGACATAGGCTGGGGAAAAAGCATTTATGGATGAGTTTGAAATGCGTGCATGCGGAGAGGTACAGTGACAATAGAGTAGAACTTTGTACAGAATGGAATTCAGTTGGTAGTTTTGAATGAGGTAAATTCTGGTATGATTTACTATCACAAACTTGGGTTAATTATTTCTAAATTTGGCCTCCATTTCCTTCATCCACCCAACAGGTATCTAGCAGTAAATCTAAAGTTGAAAAATTTGCTTTGCTCTTCTATAAGAACAATAGAAGACTTTCTTTTGCAGGGCTGAAATTAAATAGGAAAAGTTGCTCTGGCTCATAGCTTAAGGAAGTTTAGTCAACAGCTCTTGATTTGAATTTGCTTAAGTTGAATTGAAATTGTGCAAAAAAAGAAAATTCCTATGGTGTTTCATTACAAGTGCTTAATTCACATTACTGGATAATTCAACTTTGAGCAAATTTTACCTTTTTTAATAAGCAGGAGTAGACCATAATTGTCATTTCCAGAATTCTGGTGTCCTAGCACAAATTAGATTTATATTAATATTCATGCAGCAAGGGTGAAATTGCAGATTTATTATGCACTGTTGGCAAATATTAGGCCTATAGCATATGTTGACTGCATATTTTATTTTGAAATGTGTACTGGAATTTTTTTCTAAATTAACTTGGGCACTGCACAGTTACTGGCTTGCAGTGAAACCAAACTTCACATGAAAGTATTAAATATACTTATTTGGATTTTAAGGTCTTCTCACATTTTGTATCAGCAGTTTTTGGCCATCCAGCCTTAGTAACATGCAGTGCATTTGATTTCCTCTTTCAGGGTTAATGTTTCTTGATCACACAGCTCAACAATCAGTCAAAACTGAGCTGACATATATTTTCTGTACATATTGCATCAGCATTGAGCTAAATACTTTAAATAGTATTGAGCTATAGACAGGTTCTTCACTTCAGCTATCATGACATGAGGCTGACACGAGCAAAGAATTTTTCTTCAACAGATTCTTAAGATCATTGCTATTCAGCAGCTTGGAAGGGGGAGAGTGAAAGAAAGTGGAGAGGAGGAAGAGGAGAAAAATGTTCAGATTTGGCATTGCATGTCTGAATTCATAATTCGAATATAAATTCTGAAAAATTAAATTAACTTTATTACTTTTTTAACTAGACTGTGGATATCCATAAAGAAAAAGTGGCTCGCCGTGAGATAGGTATTCTAACTACCAACAAGAACACATCAAGAACTCACAAAATCATAGCACCAGCCAGTGTTGAACGACCAGTCAGATACATTCGGAAGCCAATAGACTACACGGTGTTGGATGATGTTGGTCATGGAGTGAAGGTAACATTTTCAAGAAGTACTGTAAGATAACTATTTCAGACTTGTAACCTTATTTAAAATCTCAGGTCCTCATTGTCTTACACTCGTGAGTCCGTGTGCAACCTTCAGGTGATATGTACAGTATATGTTGGCTAGCAAGATCTGTTCTATTTTAAATCAATTTATATTTTTAATATCTTTTTATGCCGCTCACTTTTAAAATGTTGTTTACTGCAACAGGCAGTCTAGCTGGGATCTACATACAGTCACTCAATGATATTCAAGGCCTTTCATACTCGAGAATTGGGACATTCTTGCTATGCCAGTATTGTAAAGGATATAGAAACTATAGCACAAGTTACTTGCTTTATCCTGCAGTTACTTTAAGCTAAAGGTGTTTGCAGTCATGTGCAAATGAATTTGGTTAGCACTGTTGCCTCACAGCGCCAGAGACCCGGGTTCGAATCCGGCCTCGGGCGACTGTCTGTGTGGAGTTTGCACATTCTCCCCGTGTTTGCGTGGGTTTTCTCCGGGTGCTCCGGTTTCCTCCCACAGGCCAAAGATGTGCGGGTTAGGTTGATTGGCTATGATAAATTGACCCTTAGTGTTAGGGGGATTAAATACGTGGGGTTATGGGGATCGGGTGGGATATGTGTCGGTGCAGGCTCGATGGGCCGAAATGGCCTCTATCTGCACTGTTGTGATTCTGTGAAAAAATTCTGTGAATCTGGTTGAAGTTTAGGAAACTATCATTTTTAAGTAAGCTTGCTGTGTTCAACAGTTGGATATCTTTTGAATTCCTGTATTCCAGTTTGAAATTCAAAGGGAAGAGAGTTATATCTCCAGTAGCCTGCTGCAACTTTTCAGGAGTTCTTGTACAATTTAGTGGAATCCATGTGGCGGTGGACAAATGTTGAATATCCCAGTGATTGGACTTAACTTCACTTAAATGTTAAGTTGCTCACATTGGTCCAGGTTTAATATTGTCAAGTTAGCAGTGTCATTTTTTCCCCCAAATTATTTTTGTACCCAAGGAGGTGTAGTTGTACTATGCAGTCAAATGTTTTTCTACTACTGTTCAGTCAAATAGTCTGACCATGTTGATTCTTCTGCTATCCAAAGGCTTGGCGTGCATGAAGGGACTTGTCAGATCCAATCATCAAATTAGTTATTTGGGTGTCCTGTTGGGTCTCCGAGCATGCTGCGTTATCCAGTATTGTGTGTTTGAGGTCAAGTTTGGGTCTGTAGGAAACTAGGGCTTGCTTACAGGACTGATCCTTGCTGTGGAGCAAAAGGGAAATATCTAATGAAACCCTAAAATTATTACACCACAACTACAACTTGCATTTATATAGTGCCTTTAACCAGAAAAATGTCCCAAGGTGCTTCACAGAAGCATATGACACAAATTTATTGCGCCAAAGAAAGAAATATTGGGAGGGGTGACTAAAAGATTGATCAGAGTTAGGTTTTAAGGAGGGTCAAAGGATGAGAGATGAGTGAAGAGGCAAAAGGCTTGAGAATTTCAGAGCTTGGCACCTAGACGGCTGAAGGCACGGCTGCCAATGGTTGGGTGAAGGAAGTGGGGGATACACATCAGGCCAGAATTGGAGGAATGCAGAGTTCTCCGACCTTTGCACGGCTAGGATAGGTTACGGAGATGGTGAAGGATGAGGCTAGGAAGGGATTTAAACACAAGGATGAGAACTTTAAATTTGAGGTATTGGTGGAGTGGGAGCCAATGTATGTCGGCGAGCACAGTGGTGCTGGGTGAGCGGGACTTGGTGCGTGTTAGGATTCGGCCAGCAGAGTATTTGGTAGGATGAAGTTTACCGAGGGTGAATGATGGGAAGCCAGTTGTGAGAGCATTGTAACAGTCAAGTCTCTCTGATGGAGAGGATATGGGGTTGGAAACTTTGTTCAGAGCATACTGAGGTTGCAAACAGTTGGCTTCAAGCTAAGATGGTGGCTGGAAAGGTGGACGGAATCGGCAAGGGTACAGAGCTTGTGACAGGGCTGAAAATGATGACTTCGGTCTTCCCAATGTTTAACTGGAGAAAATTGCAGATCATCCAGGACTGGGTGTCGGGCAAGCAATCTGCAGTGAGAGGGGGAAATTATTTTTGGTCAGAGTAGCCCACGAGGTGGAACTGCCTTTAAGGAGAAGGTAAATTAAATAGCACTGTCAGTTCAATGTGAATGAATAACTGAATTCTTGGTTATGGCTAAATGTGGTGCTTTACATTTTCTTATCTCTGAAGTTGTAGATTTGGCTTAGTTTTCACACTTGAAGCTGTCTACCTTCTGAGGTTTGAATTTTCCTTGTGCCTATTTCCATAGATTTAACCTGAAATGGACTGAGCTGATATTCACTAGTGTAAACTGTATTCAAGTGTAAACCATTCTTATTTTCTGTTGTGGATTCAGCCATGAAATGTCAAAATATGTAGATTAAGAACGCCTGTGCCTCATTGTGAAGGAATCTGTATAATTGAATGACGATAGCAAAATACTGCAGATGTTGGAAATCCGAAATAACAACAGAAAATGCTGGAAAAACTCAGCAGGACCTGCTGAGTTTTTCCAGCATTTTCTGTTGTTATTTCTATATAATTGAATGCTTGGCCAAGGAGGTGTCATTCACTGATATGTTCTGGAAAATGTTCTGCACTTCTGGTACTTGTAGAAGTTTCCCCTGTACTGAGAGTTTGTTCACCAAACCGTTACCGGCCTCTAAATTTAAAAAAAAACAAAAAAAAACATGTAGTAAATAAATGGCTCAATTAATTATTTTAGAGTTAGGGGTATCAGCCCTCAAAAATCTGTTTTAAATCTATTTTAATCAAAGGGTTATGCAATTATCATTTGCATTAATTGTAATGACTCCTAGCCAGAACATCAATATTGCATTCATCCCTGTAGTACTGCTTTGTACTGTGCAAGCAGCAAGTCTAAATGACCCCCTGAAGCTGTTGCAAACTCAAAGATTGGCACTTTTTTCGAATACTATTATTGTTCGTACTTAATAAAATTTGACTGAGAAACTAGCACAATTAGAATTGATGTGTGAATCAGCAGAACCACAACAACGTGTAGTTATATAGCACCTTTAACTTAGTAAAACTTGCCAAGGCGCTTCACAGGAGCGTTCTCAAATAAAATTTGACACCAAGCCACACAAGGAGGTATTGGGGCAGATAAAGAAGTAGGTTTCAAAGGATCTTAAAGGAGGAAAAAGATAGAAGGCTGATCTCTAATTGCGACACCTCAAAATTGTCAGTTAGCTCAGAAAAGGAAGTCAAACTGTTTGGAAACATTAGATGTTTATTGCACCGAAGGAGGCCATTTGGCCCACTGTCTGAAATTCGCTAGCAGAAAGCTGGTATAACGCTAAGCCTACTGCTTTCTCGCCATAGCTGTCTTTCTCTGCTTCCTGTGTCAGTTGTGGCTCTTTGAGTAAGAAGGTTGAGGGTTTAAGTCCCATTCTAGAGACTTGAGCACAAAATCTGGGCTGACACTCCAGCGCAGTACTGAGGGAGTGCTGCACTGTTGGAGGTGCCGTCTTGCGGATGAGACATTAAACCGAGACCCTGTCTGCACTCAGTTGGACGTAAAAGATCCCATGGCACTATTTCGAAGAAGAGCAGGGAAGTTATTCCTGGTGTCCTAGCTGATATTTATCCCCCAATCAACATCACAAAAACAGATGATCTGGTCATTATAACTTGCTGTTTGTGGGAGCTTGTTGGGTGCAAATTGGCTGCCACGTTTCCTACATTACAACAGTGACTACACTTCAAAAGTACTTCATTGGTTGTAAAGCGCTTTGGGACGTCCGGTGGCAGTGAAGGGCATGATATAAATGCAAGTCTTTTTTCTTTTCCAAAATTTAGCTGCTCTGCCCTGAAAAGATGTACTGGTCTTTGCCTCAACTACTCCAAAGCATTCTATGTCTAATAATTCTCTGTTTTTATTTTTTTTTTAAAGTAAACTTTTCATCCTCTCTAGAGCTTGATCATTTTAAATTGACCACTTGCGAATGGATAGAGCTTTGAGTGAGTAGGATACATCTCAATCCAAGGACTCTTGTCTATCAGAACTTTTATGTTAAAAGCTTGAAAGGCCAGATTAGAAGAGATTAATTCATGGACATCGGGAAACCATTTGCAGCAAACACCACTAATGCCTTGAGTAACTCCTTTTTTAGAAAGACTTGGTTTGAAAAGGTTCAAGTTTCTGGATAATGGCTCTTGTGCTGTTGGGACCAAGGATATATTGTGTGTAAAATACAACTGGTAGGAATGGTGAGATTCGATTCTGGAGTTTTTATTACATTTTAAGATTGAGCAGAAATTTCATACAATTTCCTCCTACTTGGTTATGCATAGTACTGTTGAACAGTTTATAGAAATCATAGCAATTCGTGTTTACTCTATTGGTAATGACCGAATTGCATTTTATCTGATTTTGTAAGTCTGTCAACAGGAAAATTATAGATGTTAAATTTGTTTCCTGATGTGATTGAAGTGAAAATAGGTAGAGAAGAAATTGAGTTGAATATCTTGGTGACTGCAAAGCATTTGAAGAAAAAGTATTCAAATGTTGGGTATAGAAGAATGTAGTTTTAACATGTGCATTGAAATAAGTAAAGCTGCAGTATACCAGCGTTATCCTGTAATTGACATTTTCTTTTAATAACCATATGCTGGTAGAAGTTGTTGAAGCCTACTCTTCGCCCCATATACTGAGGGATCCTATTTTTGCACCAGGGTTCATTCGGGAATGCATTTTCTTCGGTCATGACCCCTGCTCTATACTTTGCACCAAAGTTGCTGCAAACTGGCAGAACTTCAGCAGTGAAGAGTAGAAGTGAGCAACTTAATTAAACTGTGTACTACAGGAGACTTTGGTTTATCCGGAGGTTGTATGTCCGGAAACCTCGATCTACCGGCAGAAATCGGGAGCTGTTTTATTAGGTTTTTTTTCTTCTCGTGGCTTTTTTTTTTCAACAGTCAGGCTCTGGAAAGTCTCTCTGAAGCTGTTGCTAAGCTACAGAGATGCTTCCAAGGTACGGGCCGACTGTTTAGAAGCTGTTGCTAAGCAACAGTGTTTGTTGTCAGATACGGAGATGAAAACCTCCGTATGCTTCAACATTAACGCTGGTATGTCCGGCAGTTTTGATAGATCGGCAACAGCTCGGTCCCGTCAGTGCCAGATATAACACAGTTTCCTGTACTTACCTCAGTGGCAACAAATTTTTAACTTGCTTTCACAGTAGAAAGGCAATTTCCATGAGCAGACTGGCTCTCCTCTGAACTGGAACCTGCAACCTTATCCCAAAACTATGTCATTGTATTAGCGATGATGTAGAATGCCCACCACAGTCCCCAGTTTGCTCTGAAAGGTAGTGAATACCATACTGACCTTAACAGTCAAGCTAAAGCTAACCATTTGATTTGTTTACATGTAGGATAATATACAGAAGCAGTAAGACAGCAAGTTACTGACGGTACAAATAAATAGATAATAGGATAGAATCCGTCCACAAGATTGCAGTCTGAAAAGCTGCACAACTTTTGGGTGAACTCGGCATTTTGTGGACTTCTCAATGTGCTTTTTATGGATGATGTAAAATTCTTGTCCATCGCACGAAGCCCAACTGTCAACTAGACTGAAGTTAAGCAGCTAGGGCAGTGCTTTCATGCCAGACATAAGAACATAAATAGGAGCAGGAGTAGACCATTTGGCCCCTCGAGCCTGCTCTGCCATTCAATAAGATCATGGCTGATCTTCAACTTCAACTCCACTTTCCTGCACTATCCCCGTATCCCTTGATTCCCTTAACATCCAAAAATCTGTCAATCTCTGTCTTGAATATACTCAACGACTGAACCTCCACAGCCCCCTGGGTAGAGAATTCCAAAGATTCACCACCTTGAGTGAAGAAATTTCTCATCAGTCCTAAATGGCTGGCCCCTTATTCTGAGACTGACACCCCTGGTTCTCTGTCTATGGCAAGTATATCCTTCCTTAGGTAAGGAGATCAAAACTCTACATAATACTCCCAGTGTGGTCTCGCCAGGGCCCTATATTTGCAGTAAGATGCCCACCGTGGGCAGCACGGTGGCATAGTGGTTAGCACTGTTGCCTCACAGCGCCAGGGACCCGGGTTCAAATCCGGCCTCGGGTGACTGTGCAAACTCCACACATTCTCCCCGTGTTTGCGTGGGTTTCCTCCCGGGTGCTCCGGTTTCCTCCCACAGTCCAAAGATGTGCGGGTTAGGTTGATTGGCCATGATTTAAAAAAAAAAAAAAAAAAATTGGCCCTTAGTGTTGGGGGGGGGGGGGGGGGGGATTAAATACATGGGGTTACGGGGATAGGGCTTGGGTGGGATGGCTGTCGGTGTAGGGACCGGGTGCTAGGGTTTGGATGATCAGCCATGATCTCGTTGAATGGCGGAGCAGGCTCGAATGGCCTACTCCTGCTCCTATCTTCTATGTTTACTCTTATACTCAAATCCTCTTATAATAAAGGCCAACATACCATTTGCTTTCCTAATTGCTTGCTGTACCTGCATATTAACTTTGTGATTCGTGTACAAGGACATCCAGGTCCCTTGGAACACCCAACATTTCCCGATCTCTCCATTTAAAAAAATACTCTGCTTTTCTATTTTTCCGACCGAAGTGGATAACTTCACATTTCTCCACATTATATTCCATTTGCCATGTTCTTGCCCACTCGGAGCTTGTCTATATCCCCTTGAAGCCACCTTGCATCCTCCTCACAACTTGCACTGCTCTGTGTCATCAGCAAACTTGAATATATTACATTTGGTCCCCTCATCCAAATCATTGATGTAGATTGTGAATCGCTGAGGCCCAAGCACTGATCCTTGTGGTACCCCACTAGTTACAGCCTGCCAACCCGAAATGACACATTTATTCCTACTCTCTGTTTTCTGTCTGTTAACCAATCTGCAATCCATGCTAGTGTATATACCCCCAATCCCATGAGCCCTAATTTTGTTCAATAACCTCTTGTGTGACACCTTATCGAATGACTTTTTGACAATCCAAATACATCACATCTACTTTATCTATTCTAGTTGTAACCTCAAAAAACTCTTAACAGATTTGTCAAATGCAATTTCCCTTTCATAAATCTGTGGTGACTCTGCCCAATCCTATTATTATTTTCTAAATGCCCTGTTACCATGTCCTTAATAAATTCTAGCATTTTCCCTACTACTGATGTCTGGCTAACTGGTCTGTAGTTCCCTGTTTTCTCTCTCCCTCCTTTCTTAAATAGTGGGCTTACATTTGCAAAAAAACACACCATCAGCATTGATGAGTTATTAACTATCCTCCCTTCAACATACCCCTTAAACCATTTATTAGAGGTAACTAATTCATCTACTGCGAATCTGCAAACTCCAATATATTGACATTTCAAAGACTGCCCAGTCACCAAGAAAATGTAACCTAATTAGTTTGAGTAGAGACAGCAGCATTGACAAACATGGCTAGCTGGTTCTCATTGAAAATATGAATGAATCAAGCCAGTTACTGCATTGACTGACCCCGACGAGACTAAACAACTCTCGAAAGCTATAGACGACTGTGGCCAATTTTTAATCACATTTCCTCGTAACTTAAAAATTCATAAATCTCCGAATTATTACAGCAATGTCTTTTTATAGTGAAAGGTGCTGAGATTATAAGATGGACTTAGCTTTTAAACTCACCGCTACCCACTTTTGAGCTACATGAACTCCCATTCAATATATAGCATTTCAGGCTTTTACTGTAAGGCTATTTTGAAAGCCTTTGAATTGTTTGAATAGTAAATGAAAATGGTCTCATTCTTTGATTACTAAAGGGATGAGATCACTTGGGGCATACAAGGTGACGGTAAAAATAATGTAATTTTACCTTGGCAAAACCTAATCCTGGTAAATGTTTCTAAAATAAGAGTTGAATATTTACTTTGACTTGGCTGTTGCATTGATATCACTGATGGCTAGACATCCTTGGATGATCCATTTATAACATCTTGGAATCACAACTTTGGGCCACCTTGATAGCTGGTCTGGAACATAGGAACAGGAGTAGGCCATTCTGCCCCTCAAGCCTGCTTCACCATTCAATGAAATCATGGCTGAGATGCATCTTGACTCCATCTGTCTGCCATAACTTCATATCCTTTTATACCCTTGTCTATCAAAAATCTGTCGAACAGTTTGATTCTAGGGAAGCATGATGCATTGCACGTTCACCAATATCACTCCTGACACTCCTCCTCCACCCCCCCCCCCCCCCAAAAAACCTGGGCCAGTCTGAAGTTGTGGTCCCCAGTACAACAAATGGAGTTACTCCAGGTTGCGTGCGGTACATTCCAGCCAGTAACACCTAAAGTGGCAAGGAGTTCGGACGCTGATTCTTCCCAACCCCTGCATGAAAGGTCAATCTTTTTTTAAATCGGCATATAGTTTAAAAAAAAAAGCATTATTTGAACAAAAAACTGTCCTATAATTTCCTTCCCTATTAAATACTATGGCCTTTTTTGAATTAATAATAGCTTATCTTTGTTTTGTTTGGATCTAAGGAAGCCATTGTGTGCACCGTTGGTCACTGACTTTAACTGCTAACTTTGTGTGAATGATCAGGTTCATTGGTTGTGCAATTCATTGCATGATTATTTTTGGAAAATGAGGAAAAATAGGCAGGTCACACTCGGCTATGGAAATTGAGGTCAGTTTTAAAATTTCAGCAGTGGTTGACAGTCCAGTCAATTGAAATGCAGTTTAATTCTCATGGGTAGCTTCAGGTTCACAGCGACCCCTTCCTCCTCATAATTTGGTGGGGAGGAATCTGCATTGCTGCACATTTGATCATTTTGGCTGAATGCTTAGGCTGTGAAGGTGAAAGGGAAGGAAGTGTGCCATGTGATTGGATCGTTTGTCTCTTGAGCAGATGGGCTTTAGGAGTTTCTGGACTGATACTCGAGTCCCCTTCCTGTTGCTGGGGGCAAATCATCTTTGTCTGGACTACCAGTTGATAAATCTGTGATTTGGGAGTTGGGGGGGGGGGGCGGGGGGGGAAGATCAACTAATTATTCACCCATTATAAGTGCACTTTTAGATATACAGGAAACTTTTTTTTTATCCGGGACCGACGTGGTGCCGGTTCATCAAAAATTCCAGATAACTGAGCGCTATAGTGAAAGATATGGAGAGCTGAGAGCTCCGTATAAAGCAACAAACCCTGTTGCTTAGGTGCAGAACAATGGCCACAAGTTCCAAGTGCCTCTGTAGCTTAGCAACAGCTGCAGCCACACCCAATTGCACAGCAACAGATCGAGGATGGCAAGTAATATGAAGTAAAACTTACCTGAACCTACTCCTGAATTTTGCTGGTTAACCGAGATTTCCGGTTATTTAGGTGCCGGTAAATCTCAAGTTTTCTGTAGTTATGGCAAAGCCCATAATTGGGAATGGTCATGCAGCAAGGGAAGAGAAATGAATATTTTTAACTAGAAATAAATCTGATGTGCAACATCAGTAGTGGATATTAAAACAATTATCCCAAAGTGCAACAAAAAAGTTACAATACAAGTGTTTAAAGCATCTTAATGTTCTGATGTCTTCACTTTGAGAATGAATGAAGATTTAATTAAAATGCCAAGCAGGCCCACTGAAGCTTATATTGGCAGCATTTGTTTGGGGGAGGAAAAAGCTGCTAGGTGTTCAGATAAAAAGCAGGAGAATTTGAACTGCAACAGTAGAATGATGGAAATGTTTTGCTGTGCTATGTTTTCAGAATGTGATTTTTGTAGTATTGATGGCTGATTCAAACTTGCTTGCTTGTCATTACTGATGCTGGTTCCCTAATGGTGTGCTAATCTTCCAGGGAGACATGAAGTGACGATTTAAAATTTGGTTTATTTTGCACTTAGTATTTCCCAGTCTTATATGTGTATAATATAATACTGTACTATGTCTTTTCCTGAGAGCTGCCAATTTGGCTCAGTTGGTAGCCTCTTGCTTCTGAATAATTTATTTGTTGTTAAAGTACTTTTGAGATGTTTGAGACTTCGGTGAGCTGGTATAATTATCCACAGATCCTCTTGCTTGCCACTCAGCATCTCCCTATAACTGTTTTGGGATTGTACCTGCATTCTACCATGGCAGTGATACTCCAGCCTAATGCCCAGAACTGATGCATTAAAGCCTGAAGATATTTATTGGGTTTTCATTAGGAGATTTATGAAAATCAGTTGAAGCTGTACCTCTCAACAGAACTGCTTCCATTTTTGGCTAATGGGCAAAGAGAAATATGATGTGATATTTTCCCCCCAGTAATCCATTTAGCTACTCCATCCTAGTAAATTGTAACTGTTTCATACGCTGGTGCACTTTTAAATATATTTGCCCTCCAACATTAGTGTATGTAAGAGGGTTAATAAATTCATTTTGAAGCTTCTAAAATTCTTTAGATGAATATTATAAACAAGATCAATGGTTAGATTCATAAATCTATATATGTGGTATTGCCCCAAAGTTTGCAGAATATTTGTTGTTACAATACAGTGCCAAACTCCATGTGCACAGTGACTTGCTAAATGAAAAGTTTCCTTGGAAGGTATTGATTCAAAATTGAATTGAAGGTGTTTTGTTGGCTCTATTGATTTGAATTCTCTTTATTCCTCTTGGCCTTGTCCGCTGCGATACATGATCATTGCCATGGAATCCAAGTAGAGAGTCACCAGGGAAGACACAAATGAATATTGTAGCACATGTTTTCAGTTGTATTGCAGTCCAGTATAATGGTATTTAGTTTGTATTTTGTGGAGGGGATAAAGTACAAGTCACAAGAAACCATTCCAGTAAAGTTCTGTGATCAATATTTCAAAATGCATTGCATTTGTAACCCTTTTACATTCTTTAGATGCATAGTACAAAAATGAAGGTGTTTGCTGTGCAATAGATCTTCCTTTCAAAGGTCAGTCTTTAGCTGAACAAATAGTTCCAAGATTAGGGAGATTTGAGTTAATTGGGGGGTCCTGAGCAAGGCCTTCATTTATTGGGTTTTCCAGTGTAAGCCAAAACAAAGTGCTGGAAACATTGTTGGTAGGCAAAGTTCTGATTTTGTGCATGTTTGGTTTGTTACCACCGCAGATCAATCTGCAGCATTGATACTGTTTTGCTATTTTAGTTAAGAAAGATACAAAACCAGAGGCGCAGAAAGAATAACCAGCCCTTGTCACCCACAAAAGTAGCGCTTTTCTGCCCTCTGCCTTCATCCAGATCATTGATAAAGATGAAGAGCAATGGCCCTAACGTCAAACCCTGTGGGACTCTGCTAGTGACTGGCCCCCCCATACAGAGCATCTACCATTTAATAATTACCTTCTGTCTATGCAAATGCAACTTGTCCCTTGTCCAGTCCCATATCAGTCCACCATTCCCACAAAACTCCACGTTACTTAGCTTTCTGTGTAGTATTTTATCCAAGGTGTTTTGGAAAATCTAGACTTACATTATTGGGCTTCCACTTTCGTAGCTTCAAAAACTGCATTGGTGCGACAGGACTTGCTTTTCCAGAAGCCATGGTGAGATAGCCCCATCTCTTTCAAGGAGATCACACTGAGCATATCTCATTATTCCTCTGAGCGTGCCTGTAACTTGTACTTGTACAGTGCCTTTAATGTCCTCAGCAAGTCTCTGATTAACAGCCAATGGACTATTTTTGAAGTTTAGCCTGTTTTGTAGGCAAATGGCAGCCAATTGGCGCCCAGTAGGGTTTTATAAACCGGAAAAGATGAATGACCAGGTAAGCAGTTTTGGTAGTGTTCGTTGACGGATGAATGTTGCCTAGGACACCAGGAGAACTCCATGCTCCAAGTGTCATGGGATATTTGATATCTACCTGAGCGGGCAGGCCTTTGGTTGTAACGTTTCACCCATAGGATGCCACATCCGACAATGTAGCACGCCCTCGGTACCGCACTGAAGTTAGTTTAGAGCATGCATTCAAGTGGTGAATTGGAGTTTGGACCCACAGCCGTATGACTGAGGGTGAAGTAATTTGTCAAGAGTTACCCCACTGACTGTCCAAAATCACCCCTCCACCTTGACCCCACAACCTGCTCAAGAGCTACTCCCTTTTTTAAAAGCAACATAATTTGATCTGGATCATCTTCAATTTGGTCAATATTAACTGACATCAAGGACGCATGAATAGTAGTGAAGGTGACCATGACCGCAAGAGGTTGTTATGCAGGTTTTTTTTAGTGAGCAGTTTTCATAAAGTAATTCTTCCGGGGGGGGGGGGGGGGGAGACAAAATTTGACACGTGACCACAGAAATCGTATACAAAAGCTGTTCATGTCACACTGTCTTCTAATTTATCACTTCCACAGACTGAAAACTATAGATTATTTCTGATGAATGGCAATGATTTCATAGCTGTACAAAAAATAGATACCTTGCAATATATTCATTTTCACAACTTTTTTTTTTTTTTTAAAGTGTTCAACCTCAACAGTTGTGCAATGTATTGGGGCAGAATTTATTGTTGCTTTTGTCTGAAACTGACCTATCCCATTAGTGATGGGCAGGTGTTAATGTGACAGCCCTAACTTACAGTAAGTTCAGTTTTGGACTTTGTTAACTTAAATTGTGACTTAAGCTAGTTGCAATGAAATGGGACATTTTTATTTTGGCCACAAAATATAAATGCTCCCTTCTCACCTCTGGTCAAAATAAAATAAAGCTTTGGATCTTGGTTGGCTCCAATCCCATTTCATGTTGATCAATTTTCCTCCCTGGATATGTTCCATCAAAATGACTTCTAGTCTGTGCTTCTTTTCTTGCTTTGGTAAGCAGCGGAGACGGTGTCAGCTGTGGCTCAGTTGGTAGCACACTCGCCTGTGAGTCAGAAGGTTGTGGGTTCAAGCCCCACTCTAGGTACTTGAGCACATAAAGCTAGGCTGACACTCCAGTGCAGTGCTGAGGGAGTGCTGCACTGTCGGAGGTGCCGTCTTTCGGATGAGACGTTAAACCAAGGTCCCATCTGCTCTCTCAGGTGGGCGTAAAAGATCCCATGGTACTATTTCGAAGAAGCGTAGGGGAGTTATCCCCGGTGTCCTGGCCAATATTTATCCCTCAATCAACATAACAAACGATTATCTGGTCATTATATTGCTGTCTGTGCACAAATTGGCTGCTGCGTTTCCCATATTACAACAGTGACTCCACTTCAAAAGTACTTCATTGACTGAGAGATGTCCGGTGGTCGTGAAAGGCGCTATATAAATGCAAGTCTTTGGGGGGGAAATTCAGTTGTTTGCGCCTCCCGTTCGCACCTCAAGAGGGCGCTAATGAGCGCAAAGCAACTAGCGCCCGTGCGCGGTGATGTTTGCGCCGCTCGCAAAATTAACTGGACTTTTTGTGGCGGCGCTAAACACTACCGCTATGATCTCTTGCGCCAGCAGATCGTGACGTCAGTCGAGTGCGCAATGCCCCATTAGCGCCCTGGACCGGATATTGAGTGGTACCGCCTGTCGCTAGCAATGACAGGTTGAGGGGAGTGTTTTGCAGTCAAAGGGACTGGGGGAGCGCTATTTAAAGGTGACCGCTTCCTGCCTTTTTTTGTTGGTGACATTTTTGCACCACGCGTTGAGAGCAAGAGAGAGACTTCTGGAGAGATTCAACGCTGTGTGAAGGGGTTTTGGGTACTGAGCAGCACTTTGCAGGTTCATTTTGATTTGCCCTTCCTTGCTTCGCCAGCACTCGGAGGTAGCGCCTCGCTCCTCGGCCTTTGCGCCTTAAGACAGGTGTGAAGCGCCTGATTTAGCACTCCAATCACCTCCCGGGGCGATAAAAGCCAAGTTTGCCGTCGGAGGCGGTAAGCTTTGCACACGGCCGATAATGGCGCCCCAAACGAGGCGATACTGAATTTTCCCCCCTTTTTCTTTACTGCTAGTTTGCCTGAATACAACTTGCAATGGGGCACCTTCTTGGATGACATCATTATTAAAATGGATCTGCCTGCCACCATTTAATTATGTTCAACTAAACCATAAAATGCCAAGTATACTGAGTAAACTTTATGTATTTTCTGTTGCATATTTTAAGAGCAACTTGCATAAATAGTCACTGGAGCTGTTTTAAAAAAAATAAAAAATAATTTTTTTTTAAAATTCATTGATGGGATGTGGGCGTCGCTGGCTAGGCCTGCATTTAGTGCCCATCCCTAATTGCCCTTGAAGATGGTGGTGAGCCGCCGCCTTGAACCGCTGCAGTCCATATGGTGTAGGTACACCCACAATACTGTTGGGAAGGGAGTTCCAGGGTTTTGGCCCAGCGACAGTGAAGGAATGGCGATACAAGTCCAAGTCAGGATGGTGTGTGGCTTGGAGGGTAACTTGTAGGTGGTGATCCCATGCGTCTGCTGCCCTTGTCCTTCTAAGTGGTAGAGGTCGTGGGTTTGGAAGGTGCTGTTGAAGGAGCTTTGGAGAGTTGCTGCAGTGCATCTTGTAGATGGCACACACTGCAGCCACAGTGTGCTGGTGGTGGAGGGAGTGCCAATCAAGCGGGCTGCTTTATCCTGAATGGTGTCGAGCTTCTTGAGTGTTGTTGGAGCTGCACTCATCCAGGCAAGTGGAGAGTATTCCATCACACTCCTGACTTGTGCCTTGTAGATGGTGGAAAGGCTTTGGGGAGTCAGGAGGTGAGACACTCGCCACAGAATACCCAGCCTCTGGCCTGCTTTTGTAGCCACAGTATTTATATGGCTGGTCCAGTTCAGTTTCTGATCAATGGTAACCCCCAGGATGTTGATAGTGGGTGATTCAGCGATGGTAATGCCATTGAATGTCAAGGGGAGATGGTTAGAGTCTCGCTTGTTGGAGATGGTCATTGCCTGGCACTTGTGTGGTGCGAATGTTAATTGCCACTTGTCAGCCCAAGTCTGAATGTTGTCCAGGTCTTGCTGCATATGGACACGGACTGCGTCAGTATCTGACGAGTCTCGAATGGTGCTGAACAGTGTGCAATCATCAGCGAACATCCCCACTTCTGACCTTATGATGGAGGGAAGGTCATTGATGAAACAGCTGAAGATGGTTGGGCCGAGGACACTGCCTGATGGGATTCAACTGAAGCTTGAACAATTCCTAAAGTTTAATTGGACTTGCATGGTTTTAGTTTTTAACTCCTTTCCTGATGTGACGTTTGACATCATCCTTGAACTTTTCTTCCTGTAGTAATTTTTTGAGATTACTCCACACTTTATTGGAATTAAGGTTAGACCATTAGAACAGAATTAAAAGTAAGATCGCTCTGTAGATAAATGTACTGTATGTGGTGTACTGATTCATGTAGAACAAAGGCTGAGCTGAGTTGTATGTATTTTGTAAGACTTTGGCAGTACTAACTCTGGTCTCGGAACAGTTGACAGCACTTTTGAGTGTAAATTGTCTTTGTTCTAGGTATTTTCAAATTCACTTCTTTTTATACCATCTTCAGATTTGCCGTCCTCTGCTGTCAGTCAGTTTGCAGGAGACTGGAGGCAAACTTCAATGCACTTTTAGGTTGTTCTCTCGGGATCCATCCTCCTTGTTTGTGCTGAGTTAAGCTGTTTTATAATTGGTTTTGGTGTCCCCTGGGGCTAGGGAACGAAAGATCAGCCAACATTCCCATTCTTGTTTGCTATTAAGTAATTCCTGCTGAAAATGCCTGTAACTGGACATGTGATTCCATCGGACTTGCCTGTTATAACCTCCTTGATCTAGCAGCCGACTGATGCTTGCTGTCGAGCCTTACACATGTGGACAGTCGCAGTGCAAGGGTGGAAGAGTGGCCCGTGCTCACTGAGCCATTCCCCTGCATAATTGTCATCTAGAGAGGAGGAGATTTTTTTCCTACTGTGTAACTATAAATTTGAAAATATAGTAGAAAAGAAAATGGTGCAACAAAAGGGAGTGAGTAGAGTATTGAAATTGAAGTAGTGCTGTATTGCAGTATGTAATTGCGAAAGGAAATGCCGAGATGAAATCTGACTCTGCCTCTAATTGCTATTAAAACTGTCTGATTGCAGTGATGTCCAAACTAATGGCAAGAACTCAGACCAGGACTCTGTTCACACAGTTGTGCTGTACCCATCTCTTTGATAGAGAATCAAAAATGATGCATATGGAAAATCTTTGCATATACTGTGTGTTCTGGTGGGATTCTGGTTTTTGAGTTGAATCTGATACGTGAACTTTATGTAATGCAGTATAGTGGACCTCGTTTATTTACCATAAAATAATGGACGGGATTTCCTGGTGGATAGAGGAAATTGGCAGATAGTGGAGTTTCACTGGAACGAGGAGTACACTTGCCATCTCTTCAGAGAAGCCTCTTGTGTAAATCATATTCTTTTAAAATCTGAAATGTTATCTAGCTGAAAAAAGGTTTGCGGTAATGGAACATAAGGAGGGAGAACTGTGTAATAGGAACAGGAGGGCAGCGCAGCAATTGGGATGTGACTGGGAGGGATAGCAGGGGAGGAAAGGCAGAGCACCAGGAAGAGAGCAGCACACACATCAGCTGTTTAGCAGAGCAGGTTCCTTGCATTCTGTTTCTTTTCAAATCTTGTTCTGTAGCTGATGCAAATCTTGTTCTGTAGCTGATGCACTATTTGAAAAGAAACAGTGCAAGGTGAGCTGAAACTGATCCTGGTACTTTTCAAGCCTTTTTCCTTCTGTAATCCCTCCCTATTTTACAATTTGAGAGTCCTGTTTCTGCCTAATGGAGGCACAGTTTATCCATACTGCTCAGAATAAAACTGCTGTAAAATCTGCAATGCTCACAGCACAAGGAGCTGCCATAGTAATGGTTTTGCTATGGCTGTAAGTTGAGGGTCAAGTTTGTGCTAATACAAGGGGGCTTCATCCATACTCGATGGTGAACCCATTCTGTATAATCACTAAAACTGGAACAGTTTAATTCACTGAGTACATTGGCAATCAGTAGATTGTTGGAGATATGGTGTGATCATGGAAGTGGCAGCCTTTGTAGCATATAGCAGGGAGCTAGGCAATGAAATGGGCTTTAATGTGACTCATTAAGGCTCTGCTAGATTTGGTAAAGAGCAAGAGAAACTCCAGAATGTTGAGAACTATACATTTTGTGATTACTCTAACTGTTTCATGAAAAGATGAACATTGTGTAATGGGTATTTCAAAATCAAATCCTTTCATATTGGCTCAGTTATTTTTAGCTGCTTTTATATTGGCTTAGTTTTAAGATCCAGTTTCTTGCATGTCTGTGAAACTGCTGCTAGGATAAAGGAGCTGGATTTTAACAGCATAAATGCCAGATGCCACTAATTGTTAATTAGTGCCATACAGACTGCCAATCTCCCAGAACCTTTAGGTCCCCAGCTCTGCCATGCTTCATTCCTTAGCCAGTAGGGTGTTTTGGATTCGGTTCTCCATGGCAGAAACTGCTATTTTATGGCAGATATCTTTTTTTTTTCTTGCACTTTTGTAGGCAAAAAATGGCCTTTCTACCATAATGTGCTCCATTTGAATGGTTTGGCTAATAACCAGCAAAATGTGAGTCAGAGCTGAGATTTGAACTTGATGAAAGACCAGGGTGAAAGTTCAGGCCTCTGCCACGAGCTACTTGGCTACTGTAAGTTTTTTTTAAAAAGGCAGAATTATATTGTCTCCCATGTCATTCTCTGGATTAAAAGATTCTTCCTTTAGTTTTCTGCATAAAACCTGTTGCATGTAAATAAAATGGCAGTAGCAAATTGATTTTCTAACGTGTACAGCAGGATTCCTTTGATCAAGAATTCATTCTTGCTCTTGTGTTGATTTCAAACCTTTTGCAGAATAGGACTTGGTTCAACATGCAAGTTGCTTTTACTTTGCTCCGGTGCTGCTGGCTCGAGATACTCTAGTCTTGTGTCAGCCATTGGTAACACCCAAGTAAACCTGGGACCGAAGGGATGGCCTGTCCCCCCCCCATCACCTCCATCCCCCACCAGGACAGCCAGTGGGCCTATGATCCCTTTTAATTTTTTTGGCCCCACACAGCCCCTTTCGCAGGCCATTCAAAATATCACGCATGCTTGATTTTTACATTGAAATGCTGGCTGCGCTGGCTTCCTGAAGCAGTGCACGGCTGCGCACCTTACAGGAAACACTACTGCGGGCCCTCTGCTTCTTCCTTGAACAGAGGCCCAACCAGTCCCCACCCAGCCTCCTCCGCCTGGTTGAACTTGTTCTTGCATTGAACAACTTTTCCTTTGACTTCTCTCTCTTCTGCCAAATAAAAGGTGTCGCTATGGGAACCTGTATGGGTTCTGGCTATGCCTGCATTTTCCTGGGATATGTGGAACTTGGTTTGTTCCAGTTCTACTCTGGTCCCCTCCCTCACCTCTTTCTGGTAGATTGGTGACTGTATTGGTGCAGTTTCCTGCTCTCGCCCAGAACTGGGAAATTTCAGCAAGTTTGCTTCAAATTTCCACCCCTCCCTCGCCTTCACATGATCCATCTCCGACTTTTCCCTTCCTCTTTCGATTTATCTCTCTCCATTTCTGGGGCTAGGCCGTCGACCAATAAAAAGCTGACAAAAGCTCATCGACCTGAAATGTTAACTCTGTTTCTCTCTCCACACATGCTGCCTGGCCTGCTGAGTATTTCCAGCATTTTCTGTTTATATACCCAAGTAAGTTGGGGAGACCCCAACAAGTCACAAGACCCAGTTTAAAAAGGAAATGGCTGTATGAGAATGGCACTAGAGCATGATAAAAATGGTTATCGTAGAAGTATGTCCCTTTTTTAATTTTGCGCCCCTGGGTACTGACAGACAACCAAGCCCTTGCAGGCAGTTTGCCTGGGCACTGCCAGTGGTAATTGAGTCAAATTTGCCGCCTTTGTTCCTGCACCAGGGGGGCTGAGCTCACGGCCAATTTGCATAGGTCAGTGATGCATTTTGCATTTGATTGGCTAGCAATTGCGCATGTAGAAACCTTGTCCACGCATAGTTCTGTCTTTGCTGGATGAGCCTGTTGTACAAGCTGGGAAAATTTGCCCAGAAGGGGGCCAACACAATTCTGAAGTGGATCTGTAATGAAAGGGCATTCGATTATTGTGAAAGCTGCAGAACAATTGGTTTCAAAGCAAAAAAAAAAAAAGTTATTGATGCTGGAAATTGTAACACACAAACCCATGCTGGAACCACTCAGCAGGACAGTCAGCATCTGTGGAGAATGGATGTGTTAATATTTTAGACATAGAGCCCTCGTCAGAACTGACAGGGTCAACACCTGAAATGTTAACTCATCTGTTCTCTCCACAGATGCTGGTTGACCTGCTGAGGTGGTTTCAAAGCAGTTTATTTTCACTAATTACAACCATATATGGGAGGAAACCTGGTCTTAAATAGGCTGGCCCATATTTATAGGTGTGATTGAAATGTTAGCTGTATCATCAATGATTCATTAAGTAGATGTACAATTATGATTTTTACTAATGTAAATATTTATCACCATGGAAGGAGGTGCAACTTGCTGTTGGCAAGAGCTCACAGTCTGGTAACTGCTAATTGAAATGCTTACTTCAGAGAAAATCTTGCAATTGGCTACATCGGAGTAGTTTTTTTTGTTCTGGGGAGAAATGTACATGCAGGTGTGCTAATGTGCAGTATATGGAGTGGATTGTGCCTCTGACTTGGCATGATCTCTAATAGGCTTCACAGCATTTTAATTGGAACTCGTCTTTTTTAAATGGCTTTAAATTTGAAGAATCGCACTTGGAATGTGTGGGAGGGCTTAACCTTTCTAATTCAGCTTTTTACTCTTCTGAATCTGAAGGGTGCTTTGAATTGAGCTTTGCTGCAATTCTGTGAAGCCTGTAGGCACCTTCCCTGATTGGCTTTAATTGAAAATGGTTCAATCTAATCCTCTTGCAGGTCAAGTGCAGCTTTTCACTTTGAAGATGCTTTAATTGACAGACTTTGCTTTCTTGGATAACCATGATAGGAAATGATAGACAACCAATCAATCGCCTTGGAAATTGAATCAGTCATATTTGTTGTGAAGCCGAGAATCCTGGAAGGTCACAGCACAAACTGTGCTTTTGGCATACTGCGCTAGTGTTCCCCACATGAACCAACTAGTCTAATTTGCCCTGCTGCTTGTGCTCCCCATATTCTTTAATACATTTTTTAACCAACTATCTAACCTGATCTTATTTGAGCTGTTATGTCTGGAGAAAGAAAAGTAATGAATGAGCATTCTATGATCGCATACCAAGTCTCAGTATTTTTGCTGTAAATTTTTTGAAACGGGTCTGTACAGTACTGGGCTGAGGGGGGGGAGGGGAGCTGTGGAATCTTACTGACTTTCTGTCTCCTGAGTTCATTAGGGTCCAGTTCCATGGCTGCTCTGCAGTAATTTGCTCAAGTAGTTATTCAACATCTGTGAATCTTGGTGGGTAATGTCAGGGCGTTTGACCATGAGCCTGATCCTGTCCTCAGTTGATATCTGCTCGCGTGCATTCAGTAGGGGATCACCTGAATAGCAATCCGAATTGGGAACCATCCAACAAAAGTTGCTTTGTGCCAAGCTGTTGTCCTTCCTATCCTACTCGAGTTGTGAATCTGCTTCTATTTGCACAGCAAGTGACTTGACCATTTCCTCTTGTGCAGTCTATGACATTGCTAGCATTGAGTGACAGGACAGCACTGCAATTTAATTGGAATTGAAGCCACGATCAAAAAGATCCAGTTCTGGTCTGGACATGTCATTTGCATACCTAATTGTAGCAGTCCTAAAGCTGTCTTCTATACCGAGCTGTAGGCTGGATGTCGCAACAGATGTGGCCAGATGAAATGCTATAAAGGCCACCGTAAAATCTTGCACGATTAACTCCGACACCTGGGAAGACACTGTCGGTCACTGACGGATCACGATGGTGTCATGTCCACCAGGTCATTTTGAATGAATTTGAGGCTGCAAAATTGAGATCTAACTGTCAAGCACTTGGCATGCAAGGCAACTCGTCTGGCTTCTAGTGCGATATTTGTATTCAGGATTGGGCTATTCTTGCATCAGCGCACCCACAGCAACCGAATCTCATTCGTCAACTCGACTGGAGACTCCACCACCTGGTTGAGATTGGCTAGCACAGAATATTAGGGATTGAGCCTCAGAACTCTGGTCTCGACAGCTTAGCTGCTCACTGCATAAGCATGCTGAGAATTCGGATCGGGAGCTTGCCGCGCGTGCAAGCCCCCGATGTGCACTCACCCTGCGCGCCGACATCTGAAGCCCGGGCCTGCTTGCATTTCCTGTCACTGGCCCGGTTCAGATGTCGGCGCGCAGTGCTTACCTGATCCAGCGGCGTAGTTAGTGCGATGTGCCGGCTGGGATCAGGTGAGCACTGTGCAGCCAATCAGGGGAGGGGAAACTCATTCATGAGTTTGACAGAAAGAGCTGTCAAACTCATGAAAACTCCTGGCCCCAAAACACTACTTAAACCTGAAAGAAAATTTAAAAAAACATTGCGCTACTTAAATGAACAATAAAGAACTCTGAAAAACTATTATAAACAATTTTAAAATTTGGGAAAAAAAAAATATTTTTTTTAAAATCGGGGCTAAAACTAAACTTACCGTACTGTAAATTCTTTAAAAATAACAAACCTGTGGAAAATTTTTTTCTCAATTGTACTAAAAGCCCACTTACCTGAAAAACTAAGTACTTGCGTGTGGTTTTTCAATGCGTAAAGACCGGAGGCCTTTACACACGCGCAACTCTTGGGGGGGGGGGGGGGGGGAAAGGAATTTCACTGCGCACACGCTACCTGTGCAGTCGCGCGCGTTCTGCCTCTTAACCCCTTGGGTCAGAGGACAGGAAATGCCGGTTTTCAGCGCATGCGCTGTGCATGCTGAAAACCGGCAATTCCTCCGGGCACACGCGCGAGTACCCCGTCCGCACTCGCGTATTGTGCCCGGAATTACTGGGCCATGAAGTCTTTTTTAAAACGTGATATTTCTTAGCTTAAGTTTGTCTTAGTAACGTATCTTTAGAAATACAAGTTTAATCAATTAAATCTCAATCCTTCACATAATTTGCATGAATACAGTTTGCAGTGCAGTGTTCAATTTTGTATTCTCCCATTCAACCTTCATATAGTTGCACATAAAGCATCGTTTTGCTGCCAATTGGAATTTGGATTCGACCTGAAATTTCACAAATCTTGGTTCATTTGTGTAGATGTAGCAAATTTTGCACTCTAAATTAACTTTAATTACTTTCAGTACAGAAATTTGGCACCTGTGAGTTGTCATTTATACTGTTAAATTTGGCACCCTTGTGCTCATGGCAGACTTGTAGATAGGACTCTGAATTTGTGGCTCATGTGTACAGATACCCTGGAATTGGAACTAAAACAATGCCAGCATGCAAACTCCACTAGATAAAAGAAAACTCTGTTTTGGAGTAGGTTTAATGTCCATACTAATTCAGAGGCAGTGCAGACTAATCATTCTATAATGCCAGTCATTTAAGTCATTTTAATACTTGAGCCAGGTTTTGGAAAAGCAATGTTGAACCTATTTCTGCATTGCTGTCCTGCATTTTATATACTGCCCAGCCTGCGCCTCTGTATCCTGCAGGGCTACACAAAGTTGATTTGCAAACCTCTGCGTATGTACAGAAGACCAACTTGAATTCAAATAGACCTCCAATAAGCCTGCAGGAGAGGGGAGCCACCAGTCAGTAGATCCCTTTACCTGAGCGAGAGTCATAACTGACGTGCTGAACTGGCTCAGTATGCACAGGTGACCAGGGTCAGGGCACAGCCAGTAGATCTGGGGCTCCAGGAATTGTTTGGTCTGGGCTGCGATCTGTTGAACAGAGGCCGATGAGTTTATTCTGCAGTACCGTTGAACGTACAAGCCACGTGCTTTGATGGTTCATGGCACTGAAATAATGTAAGAGTGTCTTAATTCTGCTTGCTAGTCAAAATAGAACTGGGAAATTCTGTATGCATGGGACTACTTGGTTGAGTGCCAGCCCTACAAACTGGACAGTTTAATGCATTCTACCCATGTGGATTTGCATACTGAGACTAGATTAAGCACACTATAAACACCAGTTAAATCCTGATCACCTGTGTTCACACTTGTAGCCTTGGCTGATTCAGCTTTCTTGGTGACCTTTGTTAATTGGCCAAATGGTGTTTGCCAGTTATCTGCAGAAAGTTGTGCATGTGATCCCACTCAATAAAAGCCCTCGTTGTGTTGGTTGTCTCCCCCCCAATTTGTTTTACCATTTGTAAGACTATTGCAGTGTTAAGTTGATCTCGATCGAATTGTTACAAATCCATAAACTGTTTGGCAGTCATATGTTCCTGTAATCTTGGCTTGTGCGTAACAAAGAGTAGGAATGTTTATCTTGGTGTTAATTGAAGAGGAACCTAATTATTTCCAGTACGTCAGCTGACTGACTTGTTAATGTGAGTAGACATTGTGCCACTATCTAATAACAGGAAGCATTAAATGTTTAAATATTAGCCTTTTTGCTGCTGAGTTTCTATACTGAATTTGTTTAACTTTTTTCTGCCAAACTTATTGATATGTGGTTAATTTTTGCTTTATTTTTCTCCCCTTTTGGCAACATTAAGTGGCTTAAAGCCAAGGTAAGATGAACAATTTCCTTTTGTAGTGCACCAGTGATAGAAATAGCCGTTGAAACTGCATCATCCTCTTCTGTTCCCATGTCTTTAGCTTTTTGGGTGCAATAGCATTTTAGATGCTAAAATAGTATTTTAGTTGGCTATCCCAATATATTCTAATATATTGATCGTAGGCGGTCTCTGTGAACTGTCATTGATCGACTTAACAGTGATTTTTCACGCGGTTTAGTAGTTATGTAGTAAATCTTTAATTGCATTTAGGGTTTCCCAGATATCTTTGGGGTATCTTGGTAAGATTCTATTCTAAGCGTATGTATATTTCTTTCACTTATGACCAGATTAAAAAAAAAAAGCTTTTCTTGAATAACAAACATTAGAAGATGTAGTGCATACCGTTCTAATTTAAATAACAAAATTGTGTACCAAATTTGTACTGGGGGGGTTGTGAAGAAGACATTTAAAAAAAAAAAAAAAAAAAAAAAAAAAAAAAAAAAAAAAAAAAAAAAAAAATTGGTTGCAATCTGGGAAATCCTTACTGTTTGTTTTAATTCCTTGCTGGGATATTGTTCCTAGGAGCCGATCATACTCCAGTACCTGCCCAGCTGGCTAATATTTATCTTTCAGCCTGGGCAGTGATGCTGAGTCTTCATGGGTGGTGGCACTTTCCAACGGAGCCCAAATCCATCCTCACCCGATGATCTGTCTTTCCACCACCCACCCCCAAACACACAATTCCAGCAGGTGGTTGTTTTGGAGGCTAATTGTAGCTCTTTCTGCCAGCCTGGCTGACCTCAGCCAATTTAGAATAGATTGGGTTTTAAAGCTTGTACTTTGCAGGTTTGTGAGCTTGGCCACGATCTACATAAACTGACTTGGCCTTCCGGGAGCTGAGCTGGTTTGTTTTGCATTATCCTGTTCATAAAACCAACCGATATTGCGGTCCATTTTATTAATATACCAAAAATAGTATCATTTTATAGCAACTGGTTTCAATTAAGTATTCCTTACTTGAACTGCAATTCATTTTTGTTGCAGCATGGAAGTAACCAGCCTGCAAAAACTGGCACGCTCACCAGGACAAACCCGCCTACACAAAAGCCACCAAGTCCCCCAATGTCTGGACGTGGAACATTAGGGTATGCTGTTACCTTTAAATTGGAAAGCCGGGTTAAATTTTTGCAATTCTGAAATATGTCATCTTCAACTTCTCTTGAAGGGGAGACTTATTTTAGTGAAATGTTCCTGATGTGTGTTTTGCATCTAGAGTGAAATGTTGCATATAATGGACCCCAATGAATAAAGTAAATATACATGAAAGATGTTTGCTCATAGATGATTATCTCCATTCCCGTCAGCGGAGTTGCATATATTTATGGTATGAGGAAGTGCTTTTAATTTCTAATGGCTTGTCTTGCTTTAAATGGTCACATTGGGCTATATCATTTGCATTTTACAAGGCGAGGAAGAGAATTTTCACTTCAGTTTAGAAATAATCCATTCTGTATCTCCATTGTATGTTAAGTCTTCTGGATCATAAGTACAAATATGGTGAGGGCTTGGAATTGGTTAGGTTGTTGCTATAGTGGTGTGTAGAATAGAAATTGACCTTTTAGTTAGGTGAAAACCTATATTTAGCCTTGAACAAACAACACGCCAGAGAGCGTTAACCTATATTTCAGTTTGTGTTGCTGGATTTTTTTTTATTGCAATGAACTCTCGTACTTGTGAAGCTTCTGTAAATGAAATGAACAGGAAATAGATTTAACTTGATATTGGTAAAATGAGGACTTGCCTGAAATAAATAAAAACTGTAAAGTAGAATATAGTGCATGCCCACCTAGAACCTGAAAAAATTGTTTTCTCTTTTCATATCTCGAGCCTTTCTGGGCCATAAAGCATTCACAGCCTGAGGGTAGGAAGGGAACTTACACTTGAGTGTCTTGCACCAACCACTGGAATACCTGAGCAGCCTTGGGTGTGTCAGTTTTATTCCTCCGTACTTAAATCAGGGCCCAAATTTTTAACTACTCCCATAAGGTTGCTGTTAACCATACAAAGTAATATTGAGAACCTAGAGGATCACTTGTTTTGACAAAAGCTGGTGTAGGCAGCGTCTGATTCCTAGCTACTTGTTTGCTCAAACGCGCCTATTCTTTGTACAAATATATGAAGTAACTTTTTCTCTGCCTTCAGACGAAACACTCCCTACAAAACGTTAGAGCCTGTCAAACCACCTGTTATTCCTAACGATTACATGACTAGTCCTGCTCGGAATGTGGCTGCAAACCAGCAAAGCCCTATTAGAACAGCATCACTGAACCAAAGGCCGAGAACGCACAGGTATGAATGCTTTATCCGTGATCAATGACTCAACTTTTACTCTGAAATGACATTTTATCAGGGTTAGGATAATTGAAGCTGGATCTGCTCTTAAACTATTTTTATATTGATAGCTGTGCTAGTAGCCCTGGCTCCCAACAAGCAGATCTTGTGCATCTGGTGACAAATCCAAAGCAAACTTGCCTGATTTGCCAATGCTGGTGGAGGAAGCACCTATTTTTTTTTTTGCCAGAACTTGCTGGTTGCTGGCTTCAGAAAATTCAAGCTTGTTTTGGGCTCCTGCTCCCTCAAGTTAGCCGATGCCACTAGCATGGCACTTAACCCAGTATAAAAGAAGCATTTGTTTGTCTGCTTGCTTTTCCCTCAATTGACCTTGGTGCTGGGTGGTGTTAAATTACATGTACTCTTTTTCCCTTTGAAGGTAATTGAAGTTCTGCATTGGCAGTTGTACCAGCCTGATGCTAACCTCCTGTGTGACAGATGTATGTGAAGTGAGAGGTTTTAAAACACTAGCTGATGAACTGTATGTGGGGGAAGGGGAATTCAATAGATACTAAAATCAGAAGTGATACCACTTTTTTGAATTGTGGAAGGTATATATGATGGCCTCCCTCCTGGTCTCTGTTCATGATCATACTTGAACGTCTTTTCATTGAATGTATGCCCCCATTCCTTTTTTCTTAAAATATCACCTCACACTTGTCCAAATTAGATTGCATCTACCACCTGTCTGTTCGTTCTGCTAACTTGTTTGTCTTCCTAAAGTCTCTTGGTCATCGTCACTATTTAGCAAACCTCCTTTTGTCATCAGCAAATTTCGAGCTTGGGTTCATTAAGCCCAAGTCGAAATATGTGCATACATATAGCACTTCCGATCATTCTCCAATCTGATCAGCATCCATGGACTATGTTTCTGGTCCATAAACCAACTTTCTATCTATCTAGATACCTAATTGCCTTCAGAAAATCCTTACCTTTATCCAATTCATCACTTCTTCCAAAATAAAAGTATTAACTTTGCCAAACATGACTTGCCTTTAATAAATCAGTACTAACTGTCCTTAATTATCCCATCTATTTCTAAAAACTCATTGTATTATGGCTACTGGGTTTGCTCACATTAGTTAAACCTCCATCAATTTAAAATTGGCAAGACCAAAGCCAGAAACTCTTTCTTTATTCGTTTATGGGATGTGGGCATCGCTGGCGAGGCCAGCATTTATTGTCCATCCCTAATTGCCCTTGAGAAGGTGGTAGTGAGCCAGCTTCTTGAACCGCTGCAGTCCGTGTGGTGAAGGTACTCCCACAGTGCTGTTAGGTAGGGAGTTCCAGGATTTTGACCCAATGATGATGAAGGAACAGCAATATACTTCTAAGTTAGGATGATGTGCGATTTGGAGGTGATGTTCCCATGTGTTTGCTGCCCTTGTCCTTCTAGGTTGTGGGTTTGGGAGGTGCTGCCGAAGAAACTTTGGCGAGTTGCTGCAGTGCATCTTGTAGATGGTACACTGCAGCCACGGTACAGCAGTGTTCAGTGCCATTCACAACTCCTCAGATAATGAAGCAGTCCATGCCCGCATGCAACAAGACCTGGACGACTTTCAGGCTTGGGCTGATAAGTGGCAGGTAACACTTGTGCCACAGACGTGCCAGGCAATGACTATCTCCAACAAGCGAGAGTCTAACCACCTCCCCTTGACATTCAACGGTATTATCATTGCCGAATTCCCCACCATCAACATCCTGGTGGTCACCATTGACCAGCCACACACATACTGTGGCAAGAGCAGGTCAGAGGCTGGGTATTCTGTGGCGAGTGTCTCTCCTCCTGACTCCCCAAAGCCTTTCCACCATCTACAAGGCATAAGTAAGGAGTGTGATGGAATACTCTCCACTTGCCTGGATGAGTGCAGCTCCAACAACACTCAAGAAGCTTGACATCATCCGGGACAAAGCAGCCCGCTTGATTGACACCCCATCCACCACCTTAAACATCCACTCCCTCCAACACCGGCATACCGTGGCTGCAGTGTGTAACATCTACAAGATGCACTGCAGCAACTCACCAAGACTTCTTTGGCAGCACCTCCCAAACCCGCAACCTCTTCCACCTAGAAGGACAAGGGCAGCAGGCGCATGGGAACACCACCACCTCCAAGTCACACACCATCCTGACTTAGAAGTATATCGTCGATCCTTCATCGTCGCTGGGTCAAAATCCTGCAACTCCGTCCCTAACAGCACTGTGGGAGTACCTTCACCACATGGACTGCAGCGGTTCAAGAAGGCGGCTCACCGCCACCTTTTCAAGGGCAATTCGGGATGGGCAATAAATGCTGGCCTTGCCAGCGACGCCCACATCCCATAAACGAAGTTTTAAAAAAGTTGCTGCTTTTGTCTACACTACTTGTAGTGCTTTGTATTACGGGTAGATATTTAATTTCATTACCCATAACTTAAAGTAGATCAATTAAGTAGTGAAGAAACTAAACTGTAAACTAAGTTACTTAAGTACAAATTTAATTACATTTAATTAAATAGAACAAGGCCATATAGGGATGGCCGTGCAGGTGGTGTGCCTCAACCGCAGGATGTGGGAGTTGTGGAGAGCATTGTGATCCTGGACAACCACGTTTGCACTAGTTCAGAGTTGTTGAGCTGAAGTCTGAGGTGCAGACATTGCAGGGCATCGGGGAAAAGGAGAGTTACCTGGACACTTTGACCCAGGAGGCAGTCACAGTCCTTGGATTTGGTAGTGGTACAGGTCTGGTTAATGGTGAGGGACAGGAGAGTGTCTCTGCAACTCGGGCAGGTAAGGCGACCCCAGGTGAAGTGCTGGAGGAGCCTTGGCATTTGTCCTTATTCAGCAGGTCTGAGGTTCTAGCTGCCTGTGTGGATGAGGAAAAGCCTGCAGGATGGATGAGCAGGCTGACCATGGTGTAGGAAGTCATTCAAGTGGGGGGAGTGAAAGGGAATGTAGTTGTGGTAGAGGACAGTATAGTCAGGGATAGATACTGTTCTTCGCAGCTGCAACTGGGAGTTCCGACAGTTGTGTTGCCTCCTGGTGCCTGGGTTAAAGACGACATCTCACGGCTGGAGAAGAACTTGGGATGGGGAGGATCCAGTTGTCGTGGTCCACGTAGGAACCAACGACCTAGGTAGAACTAGGAATGAAGTTCTGCTGAGAGTTTGAGGAGTTGGGGTCCAAATCAAAAAGCAGAACCTCAAAGGTAATAATCTATGGATTGTTACTTGAGCTACGTGCCAATTGGCATAGGGACAAGCAGATTAGAAGGTTAAATGTGTGGCTGAGTGGTGTGGGAGGCAGGGGTTTTGCTTCATGGGGCACTGGCACCAGTACTGGGGGAAAGAGGGAGCTGTTCTGTTGGGACAGGCTCCACTTAAACCGGGCTGGAATCAGTGTCCTGGCGAATCGAATAACTAGGGCAGTGGACAGGGCTTTAAACTAATGAAGGGGGTGGGTGGATGATTGAGGAAAGAGTAAATTTAAAAGCAGCAAGAGAACTGTCAAGGCTCTAAAGCAGAGTTTTGGGTAAAAATAAGCAGAGTGGGTCAGGAAGGAACAGAGAGTAACAAAGGTAATAGGGCATCAGTGACTAAGGTTCTTCCGGGGAAAAATATAAAAACGCTAAAGGCGCTATATCTGAGTGCACGAAGCATTCGCAGCAAAATAGATGAATTAATAGTGGAGATAGAAATTAACAAGTTTGATCTAATGGCCATTACGGAAATGTGGTTGCAAAGTGGCCAAGGTTGGGAACTAAATATTTTAGGATACTTAACTTTTAGAAGAGATAGGCAAAGTGGAAAAGGAGGTGGGGTAGCCCTGATAATAAAGGATGGGATAAAGACAGTAGAGAGAAAGGATCTTAGCTCTGAAAATCAAGAAGTAGAATCAGTTTGCGTGGAGCTAAGAAACAGCAAGGGGCAGAAAACATTGGTGGGAGTTGTTTATAGGCCCCCAAACAGTAGTTGTAATGTAGGGCAGAGTATAAATCAGGAAATTAGAGGTGCATGTAACACGGGTAATACAGTAATCATGGGGGACTTTAATCTACATGTAGACTGGGCAAACCAAATTTGCAGTAATAATGTGGCAGACCAATTCATGAAATGTATGCAAGATAGTTTTCTAGATCAGTATGTTGAGAAACCTACCAGGGAACGGGCTATTTTAGATCTAGTATTGTGCAATGAGAAAGGGTTAATTAATAGCCTTGTAGTGACCATAATATGATAGAATTTTACATTGAGTTTGAAAGTGATTTAATTAAATCCGAAACTAGGGTCTTCAATCTAAACAAAGCAAACTACGTAGGTTTGAGGGGTGAGTTGGCTAAGGTAGATTGGGAAACTACATTAAAAGGTATGATGGTAGAGAAGCAATGGCTAGCATTTAAAGAATTAATACATAACTTACAACAAATAAACATTCCTTTTTTAAGGTACAAAAACCCCACAGCAAAAGTGGTCCAAATGTGGCTAACGAGAAGTTAAAGGTAGTATTAAATCAAAGGAAGAGGCTTATAATGTTGCCAAAAAGAGCAGTAAGGCGGAGGATTGGGAGGATTTTAGAATTCTGCAAAGGAGGATCAAGAAAGGGAAAATAGAATAAGAGAGTAAACTAGCAAGAGACATAAAAACAGACAGTAAAAACTTCTATAGGTATGTAAAAAGGAAAAGATTAGCGAAAGTAAATCTGGGTCTCTTACAGGCTGAGACAGGAGAAATTATAATGGGGAAATAAGGAAATGGCAGAGAAATTCAACAAAATACTGTCTATCTTCACAGAAGGTGCAAAAAACCTCCTGGAAATAGTGCTGAACCAAGGGTCTAACGAAAATGAGGAACTGAAAGAAATTAGTATCAGTGAAAAAAATAGTACTGGAGAAATTAATGGGACTGAAAGCTGATATATCCGCTGGACCTGATGGCCTACATCCTAGGGTTTTGAAAGAGGTGGCTATTTTGAAAGTGGATGCATTGGTTGTCATCTTCTAGAATTTCATTGATTCTGGAAAGGTTCCTGCAGATTGAAAGGTAGCAAATGTAAGCCCACTATTTATTTAAGAAAGGAGGGAGAGCGAGAAAATGGGGAACTACAGACCAGTTAGCCTGACAGTAATAGGGAAAATGCTAGAATCTATTATTAAGGACGTGGTAACAGGGCACTTAGAAAATAATAGGATTAGGCAGAGTCAACACAGATTTATGAAAGGGAAATAGTGTTTGACAAATCTGATCAGAGTTTTTGAGGTTGTAACTAGCAGAATAGATAAAGGGAAACCAGTGGATGTGGTATATTTGGATTTTCAGAAGGGATTCAATAAAGTGCCACACAAGAGGTTATTAAACAAAATTCAGGCTCATGGGATTGGGGGTCATATACTAGCATGGGTTGAGGATTGGTTAATGGACAGAAAACAGAGTAGGAATAAACGTATAATTTCGGGTTGGCAGGCTGTAACTAGTGGGGTACCGCAAGGATCAGTGCTTGGGCCTCAGCTATTCACAATCTACATCAATGATTTGGATGAGGGGACCAATTGTAATATATCCAAGTTTGCTGATGATACAAAGCTGGGTGGGAATGTAAGTTGTGAGGAAGATGCAAGGAGGCTTCAAGGGGATATAGACAGGCTAAGTGAGTGGGCAAGAACATGGCAAATGGAATATAATGTGGAGAAATGTAAAGTTATCCACTTTGGTAGGAAAAATAGCAATGCAGTATTTTTTAAATGGAGAGATTGGGAAATGTTGGTGTTCAGAGGGACCTGTGTCCTTGTACATGAATCTCTGAAAGTTAACATGCAGGTACAGCAGGCAATTGGGAAAGCAAATGGCATGTTGGCCTTTATTACAAGAGGATTTGAGTATAAGAGTAAAGATGTCTTACTGCAATTATATAGGGCCCTGGTGAGACCACACCTGGAGTACTGTGTATAGTTTTGGTCTCCTTACCCAAGGAAAGATATACTTGCCATAGAGGGAGCGCAACGAAGGTTCACCAGACTGGTTCCTGAGATTGGGGGGGGGGGCGGGGATTGTCCTATGAGGAGAGATTGAGTAGACTAGGCCTATATTCTCTGGAGTTTAGAAGAATGAGGTGTTATCTCATTGAAACATACAAAATTCTTATAGGGCTTGAAGGGGTAGATGGAGGAAGGATGTTTTCCCCTGGCTGGGGAGTCTAGAACCAGGGGACACGGTCTCAGACTAAGGGGTCGGCCATTTAGAACTGATGAGACATTTCTTCACTCAGGGTGGTGAATCTTTGGAATTCTCTACCCCCTGAGGGCTGTGGAGGCTCAGTCGTTGAGTATATTCAAGACAGAGATCGATAGCTTTTTGGATATTAAGGGAATCGAGGGATATTGGGATAGTGCAGGAAATTGGAGTTGAAGTAGATGATCAGCCATGATCGTATTGAATGGTGGAGCAGGCTCGGGGGGGGGGGGGTCGAATGGCCTACTACTATTTCTTATGTTCTTATGTTAACTGTGTATGCAAATGGTCAGTACCTGATTCTAGCAGGTCTCACGGTTAGCGTTTATTGATTGTGTATTTGGGTCCTAGACAGGTTACTAATTGTTGTTCAGGGCTATGGATTTTTCAACTAAGTCACTAGAAGAATGTATGCATCAGTCTTATTGCTGCATGCCATTTTAATGTCTCTCACTTCAGCCACGTGAGTTTCATTTGTTCTTAGGTTGGCATTTTGCAGTATGTACAAATTATGGCATTTCACGATGGTTAGAAACTGTTTTCCCAGCTTGAATTGCATCCCTGGTTTAAGCATCGTGAACAAGAGCTGGTGGTGGTTGGGGAGACCCATAGCTCAAATAATCCCACTTGTGACTGTTGAATAATGTGCGTTTCTCAATGCAACACCAGAAACACTTTCATTCTTTTAGAGCATTGATGAAACCAAACTAATGTTTGTTGCATCGAGTTCTTAATAAACATGAACTCATAGAGCAAAACTAACACAATTTCAATCTCATTTAATTATCAGAAGAATAATGGGTATGGGATTAAATAATACGCTAGTGTATAGCATTTCTGTGAAGCTAGGGCTAAGGTGTCTTTTCTGAACACAGGAACAAAATGTCAAACTCTGGTTTCAATTACAGGAAACTTTGTGCTATCCGGCACCGACTGGACCGAGCTGTTGCCGTTCCCTCAAAACTGCCGGACAAACCAGCGCTAATGTTGAAACATACGGAGATTTTGAGCTCCGTATCAGGCAACAAACCCTGTTGCTTAGCAGCAGCTTCTAAACAGTCGGCCGTACTCTCTGTAGCTTAGCAACAGCTTCAGCGAGACCTTGCAGAGCTTGACTTGAGAAAAAAGCAACGAAAAGCAAAAAAACCTAACTAAACGGCTCCTGATTTTTGCCGGTGGCTCGAGCTTGCCGGACATTTAGCCTCTGGATAGCACAGTTTCCTGTAATTTATTAATATTGATTTCATAATTTCCTGTTTGTGTTCACCGTCTTTTGTTCGTTTTGTCCATCTGTGTTGTGCCGTAACTTGATTTTGTTTATGTTTTATGTTTTCCCGGTAGATTCAGATTGTTCTTCTAGATGTTTATTCCCTTAAAGATCTCTCATTTACATATTGCATTATTACATCTCTCGTGCGTCACGGACAATGAATTGCTTTGAAGTACAGTCACTGTTGCGTTACAGCAGCCGTCTTGCGTACATTTAAACCCTGTAAATAACAATAAAATGAATGACCAGTTGACCTATTTTGTTAATGTTGTTAGTTGCCAGAGAAACATTGGCTAGGACACCAGATCTATTTGCTCTTCAGAAAGTTGCATGGGATTTTTAATGTCCATTGGAATAAGAAGTTGAAGCTTTGGTTTAAAGTCTCATCCAAAGAATGGCACCTGACAATGCAGCACTCCCTCAATATTGCACTGAAATGTCACCGAGTTACGTGCTCAAGTCCTGGAGTGGGGCGTGAACTTGGATGTTTGTGTGCGATGGGCCGGCTAACTGACAGATTTTCACCCTTTTGCTTTGTTTTACTTGTTCTAATGCTCTGTTAATCTAAAGCTATACCTGTATAGCAACCATTCTCAAATCAGCTGTCGTATGGAGTAAGCCAATCAATTTGCCACTTGCACTGCCTGGCTGGAACTCCATCTCCTGTCTAGGATGAGCACCGGGTTGGATGAATATAGGAAAATGTTAAGTTTTCAGAAACAATCTTGGTGAAGTAGCCAATTAGTGACTTGCAGCACGTTTATCAAATGTGATGCATATCTGAGATCCAGTAATATTCTCACATGGCATATAGTTGCACACATTGAAATGTTGACACTATTGGTGACAGCTGTGCCATATTGAGTTGAGGGGGAAGAGAAAAGGTAATACAATCTGCTGTACTCTAAATTTAGCTTTCTTTATTTCACTTGTAACCTTCTGGAAACCACGTGTGTCTCAGCGGTTCAGTAATTTCTTCGGTAAATGGCAGGTTGTTGGTGTATCATGACAAAGTACAACCTGGAAAGGATTTCTTCACAGATGATTTTGAATACACCTCTGTATAGTAGACCAAATCCGCAATTGTGATAGTTTTTCTTGATTCCTCCCCCCCCCCCCCCCCCCCCCCCCACCAATTTTTTTTTTTTTTAAGTAAATGTAGCCAAGCTGTACATGCGAGATTCAACCAGGGTGCTTCCTGGCATGTGTGGAGTTTGTTGATCTGAGCCAGACCAGAAGGCGCACTAATTGGCCTCTGAACCCCTCTTTTATGGAGGGTAACGATGGCTAGTGTTCCAGCACCCATTGCTTGAAATGCATATGTGCATGTTGTGAGGACAGGATTGGCCTTGACTGTTTTACCTCTATGGTTGAATAGCCAGCTGAGACTCAGAGGCTTGCACGTGAATCTAGGGACAAGATACTGCAGCCCTTTATTAAACTGTGACCTAGCACGGAGTCATTGCTTTTGGAATAGGCACGGGAAAAATCACAGTTTTATCTGATTATTTTTAATTTTTCCTTTTAGTGGGAGCAGTGGAGGAAGTGGAAGCCGAGAAAATAGTGGGAGCAGCAGTATAGGCATTCCTATTGCTGTGCCTACGCCCTCACCACCTACCCTTTTGCCAGGTCTGTTGACTTCTAATGCTTTATAGATTCATTAATGGTTGCTGCTTAAGAATCTGTTAAAGTTGTTTAAGTCTTTGAGAATTCATTTCTCTGTATTTTAAAAATGAGGAAGCTTTTTATCACTACACCTACAAAAATATGGAATTGCTGACTTGTGTTCAATAATTTGCACTAAAATAGACAGGAAAAGGTGAGCTGAGAATTCTTAACCAGTCAAGTCAGGTTGTAACTGCAGAGAAATGTCCAGGAAATCGGAATTGACATTTGCAATGATAGCATCAAAACTTCCTTGATACTTGACGGGTCATGTCACTGGTGGTATGGATATGCACAGTACAGTGCACATGTCTGGTCCTCAAGTTTCTGTTCTGTGGATAACCCTTGACTTGTAGTCTACATTTCAACCTTATTTTAATACATGTGCACGGCCAAGTTCTTGCTGGGAAAAAGACGCAAGGCCAAGTGAGAATGGAGTTTAATGGTTCTCTGCTTTTACACTTGAATGTTCCTCTTCAATTGCTGTTTTTGGAATTTCAGAAGGTGCACCCAAAAGCTCTGTATTTGGCAAAGTATCTGAATTTCTGGAATAGATTGTGCTACTTTATTAAGACAAAACAATGGGTTAGTGGCTTTGGATTTCAACAGCATTTCCATGTGAAACAAGATGTGCTGGTGAATATGGCAGGATTTGCATGGTCCTTCCTGTAAAATATAATGCAGAGTAGCTGGGCTTTGTTAGATGCCATATAGATCTGAAATCAGTGGGCAAATGATGCAACGATGTAGAAATTTCCTGCTGTTGAAAGAAACGCAGCTGCTTGTTCAGCGCCCCATATTTTGCAATATTATAACCTAAAGCTGTTGTGTTCAAGGTGCAACATGGATTGCAAGATATTTCCCTCCCCGTCCCCATTTTCTGTGTGTACCGTTTTCTCAGTTACCAAATGATACCTCCACCACCTGCCACTCCCAGATGTTAGTATGATGTGATTCATACACTTGCGTTGTCTTGGACTAACTAGTGTTATAATTTTGTCTACTGGCATCAGATTTCCTTATTTGTTAAATTTATAAATTACTACCAGGTAAATTGTTATAATCACAATTTGATTTTTTTTGTTAGCATCATATTCTGCCCCTGCTGGAGCCCCTTCCCTGCCACCACCACCCCCTCCACTGCCAGTGGGCAGTTTCATAGGTGAGACTGGCTCCTGCTTGGAACTATTCACGCACTTGTCCTTTCATTCACAGCTGACTCATAATGGATGTGGAAAAATGGTGTTGATTTGCAGTGGGTTACAAATGCTAAAACCTTGGTGGAATGATTTTGGGTTATAAGGAACTGTTTGTTGTAGGCCGAAGTACTTTTAATCCATGTTAGTCTCTCTGAAGTAGGGCTACCACTGGCTCAGGGTTGATGAGCTGTCCAGGAACGTCTAAAATTATAAAACGTAAACCAATCAACAAAAGCCTGGTCTATCTTTTGTTTTATCTGCCAGTTTTATTTCCCTCTTTGACTTCTTGCTGAAGAATGGTTTCACAGGTAATGGTCTTCCTTTGGCATCTTGCCTGAGTGGCCATTATTCATGCATTCATTTGTGATTGTGGGAAACCTCAAACCTGAGCCTAATCTTGCCCTTATCCAATGTCCACATGTCAAATTTTATATTTTTTTCTCTTGGTTTCTTCTCGTCCTCACCTCCCCCTATCCACAGAAGAAGTCCGGGGGCACTGATGCAGCGTTCCCGACAGATCCCCTCGCTGTGATCAACTAGCTCGTACAGACTGGGAATTTAACCTGGAACCTTTCTGGTGTGCATAATTAAACCAACTAAGCTAGAGTGAGGAAAAAAGTCGCTCTCCTCCCCATCCCCACTTCTGCCTTTGTGTAGAGGCATTAATTAAGATTTTCTAATTTTATTTTTTGTTGGCAAAAAAAACCCTCCAATTTGTGTGAATCTCTAGTCTTCCCTGTTTTGGTTTTGGAACCTTTTGGCAAACTACTGGATGGTGGGAGGGAAAAGAGGGGACAAGGGTATTCTTTTTTGTCCAATCAGTTTCTGAAGAATTTCCTAGTTGTGACACTAACATGGATCAAAGCCCCTTGAGGCCTCTTATTATAAATGCATATATGCTTTTAAAGGATTTTCAATTTGATGTTGAAGCTATCACTCCTTCGTCTAACTTTGAATTAAAAACAAGTTTATATGCTCTTATAATGTATAAAGCTTTTACTAATCCTACTGGCTCGTTGCTATCACTTCATTACTGTTTGCTGTTGGTATTGGTGTACTAAGAATTTGATGTATTTTTTTGAGTCGCTGCATGCCTATAACACCATCTCGATTCAACAGGAAATAGGACCTCTCCTTTGTACTCTTGTGGAAAGTATGGTTAAAGAATGGCTAAAGTGGATATAATCTGAATGTCTTTTGATTTTCCTAAAAATGGTAAGATGAACAGGAGCTGTGACAGAATAGAAGAAGGAGCCTTTCCTGAGTGAAGAAGCTGCGTCAGTTGATTTTAATGAAACTTGCATGAATTTCAGATCTTGCACTAGTGCGATAAAACTTAAACTTCATTTTATCGCCTCACCTTTTTTCCCTACTATGGCTGGTTTGAGGATTCATGTTATCTTCCACTGATCAGATCTGTCTTTCAGAAATTATGGAATAATGCTTATTTCTTTTTTCCTCCCTGCTGTTACCTTTCTTAACACTTTCAGCTGGCCCTGGTTCGGCTCCTGGCTCCCAGTACAATACCATGACCAGGCAGATCTCTCGGCATAATTCCACCACCTCTACGGCATCTTCAGGGGGCTTCAGGCGAAATCCTTCGGTGACTTCTCAGTTTTCTGTGCAGCCTCATGTTAATGGTGGCCCTCTTTATGCTCAAAATTCAAGTAAGGCTTTACACTTAATACTGCTTCCTAACATGCAACAATGGTTGTATATTAAGCTAATTGGGACTTGAGGTCTCATTCAATGCATTTTTTGTCGTCCTTTATTGTCCTGTGGGTCTCGGTCAAATTCTGACATTGTAACATAGATTGTGTATTTATTTCTATATGAACTCTGCTGCTCTCCTCCTTTCTTCCTGAGCTGCCAGAAATAATTGGAATCCTCAGCAGATTGTTTAAAACCGGACCTGGTTTTTTTTAACTAGGGAGCAGTAACTTTCTTTTCTGAAGGAGGAGCAAATTGCTATTCAGAATATGTGGGAATACATTGTGGTTAAAGTGGATTTTTTTTTCCAAAGTTCAGTTAAAAAAAAATATATTCGGTGTCTCTTGTGTATGAAGCGAAATGGGGAATTAAAGCATACTATATCTGAGTAGCTATGATCAGCTATTGTTTTACACAATCACTAGTTGTAGTAAATTTATGTTTCAAACTGATTCCTTACCCCCCCCCCCCCCCCGCAACAATAAACTGACTTGTAAAATATTTTAGATGGGTTAGTCGATACTAGATTAGAAGTTTCATTTTTTCTGCAGGATAAATTCCAAAATATGTTTAATGTCTGATTTATGGGTTGTTTTGCGAGACATGCAGGATGCCTGGTAGTCATTGGAGAGCCAGGGGAAGAGATCCCAGCAGGGGAAACTGACAGCTGTTAAATGACGGCTAGGCTTTTTAAACATTTGGAGGCATGCACATTCTTCATTTGGCTGGATCAGTATAGGAGTACATTTCCAGTATTACTCGTAACAGATGGACTCGCAACTGCAATAACCTGAAAGGCATTCTTTGAATCATCACATTCATACTGCATATCCAAAATAATGCCAGGATCTGCAAAAAAATGGACGATTTGATTGGTTGTTTGGTGCTTTGGCTAATCTGATGGGTCTGACTTGGAGTCAGCAAACCAGCCTGTTTAGTTCAAACACCCATATGCCAAATCTGAACTAAGCCTATGAAATCTTGAAATGTGCAAAATCGTAACTGAGCAGTTTGACAGGGCATTTGTAATCGTGCAAAACTTTTTTTTCACGCCTGAATTATTTTTGCAGCCATCTAACTTGTTTTAAGCAATCTGTTAACCATTTGCTTAAAAAAAAATATGACCAGTTATAAGGTTGGGGGAAAAAAACTGTAATGGCTGGAAATTTTTTACAAATGCAAATTTGCACTTTACAGTTTAGCATTATGGGTAAAGACCAACCATTGAAGCTGTGGTCAAATGAGCTGGGATTTCTGGTTCGCCTCTGATCACTATTCAGGTAGTTGAAATGACAACAACAACTTGTATTTGTATAGTGCCTTTGACAAAACTTGACACTGAGCCACATAAGGATATATTAGGGCAGATGAGAGGTAGGTTTTAAGGGGCATCTTAAAGGAGGAAAGAGGTAGAGAGTTTAGGAGGAAATTCCAGAGCTTGGGGCCTCAGCAGCTGAAGGCACGGCCGCCAATTATGGAGTGATTAGGAATTAAACTACCTGCTGTCCAGGATATCTACCCCGAGAGGTGCCGGGGGAAGGCCCTGAGAATCATTAAAGACGCGAGCCACCCCAGCCACAACCTCTTTGCCCTGCTCCCGTCCGGTAAGAGATACTGAAGCATATGGTCTCGTACTAGCAGGTTTCGAAACAGCTTCTACCCCCAGGCCATAAGACTCATGAACGTATAATTTATTATTATTTATTACTGTTTTATTTATTACTGTATTTCTATTAGTATTTTATCATTGTTATGCCATATTTATTCCAATGTTGGGAGGACTTGTAAAAATCAACATTTCATTGTGCAGTACACGTCTGCTGCATATATGACAAATAAAATTGAATTGATTAAAATCGGGGATGTTCAAGAGGCCAGAATTGGAGGAGCGCAGATGTCTGAGGGTACAGAGATGGGGAGGGGCGAAGTCATGGAGGGATTTGAAAACAAGGATGAAAATTTTTAAATTGCTGTGGCTTAATTGGAAACTAATGTAGGCCAGTGAGCACAGGGGTGATGGGTGAATGGGACTTGGTGTGAGTTAGGACACAGGCAGCAGAGTCTTGGATGACCTAAGTTTATGGAGAGTGGAAGATGGGAGGCTGGCCAGGGGGGTGTTGAAATAGTCAAGTCTAGTGGTAACAAATGCATGGATGAGGGTTTCAGCAGCAGATGAGCTGAGGCGGGGCAGTCGGGTGATGTTATGGAGGTGGAAATAGGCGGTCTTAGTTATGCTGCGGATATGTGGTTGGAAGCTCCTCTCCGGGTCAGATATGACACCAGGATTGCGAACAGTGTGGTTCAGCCTCAGACAGTTGCCAGGGAGAGGGGTGGAGTTGGTTGCTAAGGAACGGAGTTTGTGGTGGGGACCAAGAGTTGGTTGCTAAGGAACGGAGTTTGTGGTGGGGACCGAAGACAATGGCCCAGAAATTTGGGTCGGAGGCTTCCTGCGGGTGCAAGCCTCCGACCTGCAGTTACCTAGTGCGCCGGCTGTTGTGCTGTGGGCCCGCGTGGGATTCCGCTCCTGGGCCTCCTCCAACTGCCGGCGCGCAGTGCTTGCGTATCCTGGGGCGCAGTTAGTTCGAAGCGTCCCCTGGGATCACGTGGGCCATGGAGAGCCAATGGTAGCAGGGAAATGCCCATTCATAAAATTGACAGGAAGAGATGTCAAAACTATAAATACTATAAGCCCCAAAACATAACACAAACTTCAAATTTTAAAAAAATCACTTTTAAAATAACTAAATTACATAAAATAACTATTAAACAATAATTTAAATTTTTGAAAAAATTAATTACATTTTCTAACGGGGCTAAAAATAAACTTACCTTTCTGTATTTAAAAATAATAAACCTGTGGAAAAAATGTTTTAATTTAAATTCACCACTTACCTGGCCTGCTTTTTAAAAGTGTAACTGCTGGAGACTTACCCTCCCGGAGAAACCTGGAAAAAAAAAGTAAGTTCCAGGCGCACGCGCTGCCTCTCCGGCGTACGTGCTCGACTTTGAACCCCTTCCTTTAAGGGAATGGAAGTTCTGGTTTCCTGCGCACGTGCAGTGCATGCACAAAACCAGCACTTTCGTTGGGCCTCCGGGTGAGTACCCAGCGCGTACTCACCCGTGGAGACCTGAATTTCTGGGCCATTGGCTTTGGTCTTCCCAATATTTAATTGGAGGGAATTTCTGCTCATCCAGTACTGGATGTCAGGCAAGCAAGCTGACAATTTAGATACAGTTGAAGTGTCGAGAGGTGGTGGTGAGGTAGAGCTGGGTGTCGTCTGTGTACATATGGAACCTGGGTCTGTAAAGACATTGAAAAATAATTGGTATGAAGACAACAATTGTTTTCGCCAATAGTTGTTCTGGGCCAAGTTGTGCTTTAGTTTCTTGCAGAAAACGGGATTTCAGTGGGGTCCACTGGATGATAATCAGGAGCAGGAGCCCTAGTTGTTCACCCCCCCATCCCCTCAGTATAGCCAGGTTGGTGGAAGCCAGTTAAATCCCCACATTCTACCCCGGTTGGGATCAACTGACTCCTCACCGAAATGTGGTCAAATCTGGGACTTTCTGTCCTATATGGATTACCTGCTAATTTATTTGCTAGGCTAGAAAGTAGTTTTTTTCCATAATTCTGACAGTAAATAGGTTTCATATTGTTCTTTTTTAGTTTTTAAACTAAAGCTGATTAAGGAGTCATTGGCCACATCCACTGCTGTTTAACCACAATGTAATAATTCACGTATGAAAAGAGTGGCTTGTAGATGGTAATTTCATAGTTCCTGAAGGTGTAAGAATTTAATGGAGCATTTTTCTAAATCCTGATTTATTTGTCCTCGTCCCACTTATTTTATGGTCCTAATGAAGTCTTGCTTACACAGTACCTTTTTAACTACTTGGTGAATCTGTAGTCTGCTCTAATTACATGAAGAACCAAACTACTCCCCAAAGGTTGGAGAAAGAACAGATTACCAGGCAATACAAGATACTACTGAGGTGATGTGCAGTAGCGTCTTTGCTGTGTGTTTCTGTGGTTGTTCCTTGGAACCAAAACACTATCTTGCTGTGATTATGGGGCAGTACTCTTATTCAAAGTGAAGTAAAATCTAGTAATGTGGAGTGACATTACTTCACCATGTAAAATGAACTGAAATGTTCTTCTTGGTTTGTGTGCAAGAGCAGCAGGTCTGTCTCCTTGGTATACATTTCTGCATACCATGCCAGTGTGCATAAGACACCACTTGTCCAGTCGTACAGCTATAACACTTGGAGATGTGTGCCTCATGACAGATTTTATATGTTCTGCTTTTCATGCTGTCCTCCATGTGCCCTCAAGAATTCACTGCAGTCACAGTCTAAGGTGTTAATTTGTCTTTTAACTTGGCATACAAGTTTTCTAAGCTTTCTAAACATCAAATACTCAGTTGCTCAATGCTTGCTTTTGGTTAATTAACTGAGGAACCCAGAAGTTCATGTACCATTTTGCAGTTACAGTGAAACCTGTATAAATGGACACCTGCAAAAAGAGAGACAATTATTGAGACCCAAATAACTTGTATGGTAAAATCTACAAGAGGCATTCTGAAACCACGGACACTTGCAAATTATGAACTATGGACAGCCTTCAATGCACCAAACCCTTTTACAAATTAAAACGGGGGCAAAAAACACTGGACATGCAGGTCATTGCAAGGTGGCAGCAGGTTTTGTGAAAGTAACATCTTGTGTGGAATGGGGAGCTCCTTACCCAGCATCCATAGCAGCAGAGAAACCATTCCATCTCTGGGATTGAATGCTTGCAAGGTGCTATCCCAGGGGTAGAGCCGTTTCTCTGCTGTTTTGATGCTGGGTAAAGAACTCTCCATTCGACAAAAGCTGTTTCTCTCTCAAAACCCCCTGCTGCATCGTGCTGACCTGCATGCACCGACCTCACCAGCCTCCCGTATCAAGGGAAACGCATGCGAACAGCGAGAGGGGCTGTCATTTCCTGCCCCGGTGTCGCGTCCATACGCTCTTTCGGCGTCTGCTGGCAGCTCCTCTCCCCCTGACACTGCCATTGTCTTCCCTCGGCTTCTGATGCTGGATCCGCTTCTTTGAGGAGCTTTGGGGAGTGAAGGTGGATAGTTGTCCTGGGTGTGTCTCTCTGCTGCTCTATAGTGATGGACAGGCCTGAGTGTCCCAGTTATCAGTCTGTCTTTCTGTAGACTCACTGCTCAACCAGAAAACTGCAGTTTCACTCTTATACACAAGGTGATCTGTTGTGTTTTCCTTCCCAAAGGCACTCAGACTTGCCTTTGGAAGCTTCAATATACTGGCACAACCTGTCATCACATTTCCTCTTTTTTTGTCTTGTGACTGCCCTAATGCTGGTAAGTGGAACTGAGACTCTCCGTTCATTACTGAAGTTACACTCTGCTCCAAGTGAGAGTGGTTTGAAATGAAGCGGGAATTTAGACTGCAGAACTGTTCAGTGGACGGAGCTGAACACTAGTGTGTGGGAGGGGGATTCTTAGCATTGTTGCAGCTGATTAGGTGCTGATCATAATCTCAGCTGGTTCTTTAAGGTTGTTGGGGAAAACAGTTTCAGTACATAAAATGAGCATTTTGAAAATAAGGATGCCTGCAAAAACAAAAGACAGCTGATTCCAGTCCCTAAAGTGTCTGTAATTTACAGGTTTCACTGTACTATTTAAAAGCAGGCTTTATACTTTGAATATCAGCATCTTGCAAAAGTACCTTTTTTAGATTTGTGATCCCTGTAAGTTTGTGACCTTAAAATGCCACGGGTAGCTGTTGGTGTCTGAGTGTTTTTAATCAGCATTAACTTAACAACTGAATAAAAAGGAATTCTTTTTAGGCTGCATTTTCCCAAATCTATTCAAATTAAAAACATCTAGATCAGAGTGCTGAAGTTGCCATAACAATCAAGTTTAACTGATCCTGTGCTCAAACTGCAGTTAAAGGAGCTATGATGTTTAAACTTATTCAGAATATTCACTTGTTGGGAAATACTTTTTTTTTAGCTTTAAATGTAGTGCAGTTGCCAAACATTTATTTTCCCCTCAATAATCCTCAACTCTTTATGAAGCCCAAGTCTATTAATACTCTAAAACCCCTCATTGGCCAGTATATAAAAAAAAAATAACAAAGATCAATCCTCTCCATCAGGTAATATGGTTCAGAAAAGCACAGACATTCCTTCTCTTTCCTCTGCTATGCTGCAGCTTTTGACATGGTCCTGTTCCTCCCATTTCATTGTTGAAATCATGACTCAACATGCAGTTCCTCTTCTAACTCAAAACTTCAGAACTTTTCCTCCTCCAATCTTTTTGTTTTACCTAATCTTCACTCTTGATCCTAGTCCGCATCCTTCACATTGGTTTTTCAAAAACACATTCACCGTGCAAGACCAAGCATAGTAGTGACCTTTTATTTTAATAATTTTGTAAAGTTTTTTTTTTCCTTTTGCATACTGACCCTCTCCATCCCATTGCATCTCAATTGTAATGCCTTCTATTTGCTGAGAGTCCAGACCAATACTGCTGGTGGACTTGTCCTGTGCAGGCCAAATTTTAAGCAACATTTTCTTTGTGCAGGGTTTCCTCTAGCATCTGGAAGTCCTGGGACGTACTTCCTTCCTTCCTCCCTCCCACCAACAGAAAGAAGTTCACTGAAACAAGAACTCAAAAGTCTGTTCTGGTTGTGTCCAGTGCTTTAGTTATAGGGCTGTTCTAATGGATTCTTGAAACAACTCTAGATTAATGGTCACAGTCTGAGCAGGATAGCTCCTTTTAACTGTTAGTGCTGTGAATTTGTACCCTTTAAATTGTTGGGACATTTGTCTTTGTCCTGGGGAAATGGAGCTTTTTCCTTTTTTGTACTTTATACTTCATCTAAAAATTTGTGGTGGGTTAACTTGCTTTCATTAAAATGTTATTGCAGTGGAATCTTATCTACTCTACTAAAGGCAAATGTTTGGCTATTAGTGTTGATTTGGGTGTAGAAACCAAGTTGCTGTATATTTCCGATACAGCATTTATAATGCTCTGTGATACTAACTAAAACCCCATCTACTATGTAAAAGCTTTTTATTTCTATACTTGGAGAAATGAGGTTGCACTGCATCATGAGCAATTGTATGTTCTCCTTATGCCTCAGCCCATGTGATTGACAGCTGCTTGTGTTTGCCTTTTCCTTTTACCCCTCACCGTGTTGTTCCAACGTGGCCTATGTTCTTGCCAGCATCCTTAGCTCCACCCCCTCCCCCTATGCCTCAACTGACTCCACAGATACCTCTCACAGGCTTCGTGGCCAGGGTGCAAGAAAACAGTAAGTTCCAATGGCTGAGTAGATGCATCCTTTTCTTTTCCCACTTAAGGACAGAGAAGTCTGCATGATTGACCTTCTCACATACTTCAGTTCAGGAGATTTCTCTAATGTTGCTGTCCTCTTACAGTGCATCACCAGCTCTGTGCTTGTCTGTGTTGCTGAATGTGCAGTTGCAGGCACTGACTTTCATCACTTACTGACGTGCAATATTCAGATCCTATTAACATTTTGGCATATTCGTTTTCAAGTCAGGTGTATTTTGGTTCACTGGGTATCTCTGAGCAAACATATTAACATTAAAATAATTATTTGCCAATATTTTTAAAAATCCTCTAATCTTAATTGGATTTTTCAAAATATAATTGAAGCTAGATAAACTTGTTCTGTGCATAATATTCAAATCACCTATTTGCATGCATTATATACTGTGGAAGCCCAATTGAAAATGATCTTAATCCAAGTGTAGTAATATTTGACAAGTTAAGTATGTAATAATTATTTATAAAACTTGGTTGGTTCAGGCAAACTATTTTCAGTGACTGTATGCAATTCTAATTTGCAGTTTTTTTGCTGTGGAAAGCTGATTTAATTAACTGGAGCCTGGCTTTCAGGTGGACTGTTCTGCATATTGCATGTCTAATGAAGACATTTAGTGAAAGCCTGTTACATTTGTCATTCTGTGCATGTTTTAGAAGTGTGAATTAATATAACTCCTGTTCATCTTGCTGTATAGTTTTTGCATTTGTGCAAAGAATGTTTTCTTTAAGGTTTTATCTGCATAAAGTTGTGCTGAGTGTTGCTAGTCACCTCAGTATTAAAACATAGGAATGCAAAGTTGCCACCTGCTGGACAGTGTTGATTACACAGTGATTCTTGAACTTCATCCAAATGGTAAGCCATGTGTTTACTTATAGTAACATATACTGAATTCTACGAGAACATGTTGGGAACAATTTTTTTTGAACACTGCTACATTTGGATGAAATTTGTCTGAAGATGCCTAATCTGACATGGTAAAGATAAGTGCAGTGTCAGATTTTCTTTATTTCTGACACTTCCAGCAAAATTGCCAGCTTTCTTGCAAAAGTAAAGATTTTAGGAATTTCTCCAGGAAGTTTTGGGACTTCTGTACTCCAAATTTTAAATGATTTAACTTATAATTGTATACAGATTCTTAGATGCATTTCCTTAGCGACTAAGAAATGAAGTGGATTTTTAATTTAATTTTTTAATTTGTTAACGTACCATTGCAGAATTACATTTTTCTTGCTTTGAATTATCTAAATTGAGCTCTCGTGTACAGATGTAGATGAATCATAATGTGGTCCGCATAAAAAATTAGTAGTTAATTTGTATTTTACTGTTGTGGTGAATTAATGGTTATAATCCTGACTTTCAGAAGAGGATTTAAATTTCATTGTGCGCAGTCTTACTTTAGTCCCTACAGGATAATTTACAATTTAAGCGATCTTTGAACAAGATTTTTGGTCTTCCTAAATACTGTTGCAATAAGATGCAACAAATTATTAACTCCCGATTTGGGAAGTTTTTAGTTTTGTAATTTAACGGAGACAGCTTGAAATAAAAGGATCTTTGTGCAGAACTTTATCATAGAGATTATGACTAACTTGACTCAGCATGGTCCGAAACCCCTCGATATATTCTGCCTATCTGTCTGCATGGTTTCTTTTAAAAAGCCTGCAATACAAAATGCATGTGAAATTAATTTTTTGTTGTATTGGTGAATAATTATTGCGTGAAACTTAAATTTGTTGTGCCCTTGTTGAATGAATCTTGATTACTCCAATAAATTTGCAAACTGTTACAGTTGCTGATAGCCCAACTCCTCCACCACCTCCGCCACCAGATGATTTGCCTATGTTTGATGAATCCCCGCCTCCACCTCCCCCACCCCCTGTGGACTATGAGGATGAAGAGGCAGCAGTCGTGCAATACAATGACCCATATGCTGATTCAGACCCTCATTGGGCACCAAAGATTTATCTTGAAAAAGGTAAGAGGTTGACATTTTCTGAGCGAGTGGGAAGAAAAAAATCCAAGTGCGATATTTGATTAACCTAAAAATTTAGACTGAAGTTGGGAGAAAGTACATTTTTAATTCAAGGTTGCCATGATGAGGCAAAGAATGCTGAAAATGTTTTATAATTATTTGTAGCAGAGCAAATCACGATCCAGGGTTCATTTGCAACCCATCTTCCCTTTACATGGATAAGCTGCTCCATATTCCTGTGGGCTTCATCATCTGACAGAATTTTCAGGGGCAACCGGATAGCTCAAGATTATGAAATGTCATAGTGTGAATAGCGATAGATTGTTTCCACTGATTTATGAGATGGTATTGAGGGCACAAATTTAAGATAATAAAAGAATTAAAAGATACTGGGGGGGTTTAAGAAAAAAATGTCGAGGGTGATTAGAATATGGGATTCTCTGCCACAAACCATTTCTATAAGGGTGAGGTTAGACTAGGTGGCTTGTGGAGAAAAAAAATAGCCTGTTTATGTACTGTCATTCAGTACATCTTTGGCACTTTTGGCTAAGATGTACTGCAGCAACTCGCCAAGGCTTCTTCGCCAGCACCTCCCAAACCTGCAACCTCTTCCACCTAGAAAGACAAGAGCAGCAGATGCTGGGAACACCACCATCTCCAAGTCACACATCATCCTGACTTAGAAGTATATCGCCGATCCTTCATCGTCGCTGGGTCTAAATCCTGGAACTCCCTACACTGTGGGAGTACCTTCACCACACGGACTGCAGCGGTTCAAGAAGGCGGCTCACCACCACCAAGGGCAATTAGGGATGGGCAATAAATGCTGGCCTAGCCAACGACGCCCACATCCCATAAACGAATTTAAAAAAAAAACTAGGCAATAACCTCAAAAGGATGGCGGTCACATTAAAAAGCTGGACCAGCAGTAGCATCATGGAATGGATCCGGCCTGAGAATTGTATCAGACTCACTGGGTCTGCTGTGGGCTGTATAAATGAGTATCCTTGATCTAAAGGATTCGCCAGCAACCCTGGCTTAAAACTATGAATAAATCTGCTTTCAAACTACTCAATTACTGAAGGGCCAGAGTTATCGGTGACTCTGGGAGATGATTTGTCAAGCAGAAGAGTGAAACTTTACTGTTGGTATTTTGTGTAGACTTTTTGGATTGATTATTGAGGTCTGGCTTAAGTCACTAACTCTTCTACTGATCCAAATAAAGAGAATATGGTGGACGTTGTACGTATGTTCAGAAGATATTTGATAAGGTGCCACTTGAGATGTTTGAAAATTAAGGAAATTTGTTATTGAAGGATAGCGGCATGGGGACAGAAAGCTAAAGGTAGATTTTTTTTTTTTCCCGGAGTGGTGGAATGTCGCAGAAACCTTTGGTACTTCATGTTTCTATTTATTTAAATGATTTGAAGATTGATACTTAAGTTTTGTTCTCAAATTAAGGGTTATGGCATAATGCAAAGAGTGCACTATTGGTTAGCAGAGTGGGCAGATAGGTAGAATGTACCATTTAATGCAGAGAAATGTGAAATACATTTAGTAGAAAAAATCTGAAAGTATATCCTAAATGGTTGAACAGAAATGTAGGGGTGCAGATAAATATTTAAAGATGGGAGTTCAGGTAGAAAAACCATAAAGGCTAATGGGATTGTTTTCATGGAGGCATTGAATATAAAAGCAAGGAAGTGATACTCAATTTCTACATTGGTATTGGTAGGGCTACAGTGGAGTATTGTATGCAATTCTGGGACATCCTATTTTGAAAGGACGTGAGAGCTATTAAAAGGGTACAGTAAAGATTCATAATTATGCCATAAATGAGGTTGTATTTATGAAGAAAGGCTTAAAAAATTTGGGCTTTTTAAAAAGAACTGAACAAATCAAAGGATCTAATAGCTTTCAAAATTTAGGAAAGGTTTTCAGAAGTAAATAGTGAAAAACTTTTTGCTGGTTAGCAAATCAATAACTGGCTCCAGGAGAACAAAGTGGTTAGATGGAAGTTTTTCACAAAAGGCCATTAGGACATGGAATGCTTTACCACAAATAAGTGAGGCAGAGATGATCATTAAAATGGAACTGGGTGGGTCTTTGAAAAGAAAGCAATAAAAAGATCCAGGGAAAATGTAAGGAAATAGAATTAGGGTACATGGCTCCAGTTGATGAAATGGCACTGGGATACACATGATAGCTGACGTGTGTTGTAATTTTTATGATTCTATAAACTTACAGAACACTGGTAGCATCTTTTTGATGTAGATGATGGACTCTGTAATTCTCATGGTTTGTTTGTTTGTTCTGTGTGGTTTTGGACTGTATTCAGATCAGAGATAACAGACTGGCTTTCTCTGCAGCCTGAGGGGAAAAAAAGGCTGAGTGGATATCAGTTTTGAAGAGTACTTAAGTTTCTTTATTTCCCCGCCCCCCCCCCCCCCGTGTATATTTTGAAACATTTAATTGAGGTTTTCTTGTTTGTTTACATTTTTCTTTTTTTTGTTTGGAGTTTTATGCTTTAATTGTCCCCAGTCTTATTAGTTGTTTGTTTCTCTCTTCTGTCCTCTCCTAAAATGGCAATTTGGTAAATCTGCACTGATGGCAGCAGCTGTCTTGATACCTAAGCCAAGCAACAATTGTTACTGTCCAAGGCTGGATTGTGGGCGTTGGTAGGCAATTGAACAACGTATTTGCTCGATACTTCTGCATCTAGTACAAGGATTCTGATTTATATGGTGTATCTTCTCTGCTTACAACTAAAATAAGCTGTTAAGAGACCATCACTAAAGTAGTTACAAATCTAGTTTTGTAAAATTGCTTGGGCTGATTCATATTTAAAGATTTTGTACTGTAATGACCACAGCTTTTAAATCTATTACAGGCATAGCAGTTTTAATAGACAAATTGATACTGGGTTTTAAGATTATTGATGGTTTTGTAAATATATATATATATTGTACAAAATGTTCTCACTATTGCTGTGGCTTTCTTTTCTAACAGTTGTGGCAATATATGACTACTCAAAGGATAAAGAAGATGAGTTGTCCTTCCTGGAGGGTTCAATCATTTATGTGATAAAGAAGAATGATGATGGCTGGTATGAAGGGGTCATCAATGGAATTACTGGTTTGTTTCCTGGAAATTATGTGGAGCCCATCATGCACTATGCAGATTGAAGCAAACCAGCTGCATCTTCAAGCTTTCATTAATCATTGACCAGCCTAAGCATTTTGGGGTGTGGGTTAATTGGGGGAGGATTTATTAAAGTCTTTCAAGGGTGCCATTACTTTTGAGCTCAGCATGGAAACTGACACGATTAGACTGAAAATACAACAAACCAGTTCAGACTGGCACAATAAAGGTGAAAGTGCAAGTGCTGGTCAAATTTTAAGACTTATGGTCATTCCTAAATTACAACTAGTGCTTGTTGATAGCATGCATAAAAGTAAACACATTTATGTATTGTAGCCGATCCATTTTTTAACCTATGCTTCCAATATGTTGTAATTTTCAGTTAATCTGTGAGCACTCACTAAATTGTAATCTCATGAACTGTCACATGAGTCTATAAAGAACATTTATGTGAATGAGGCTTGGGTGTCTTCTAATCAAAGTACATGTTGGTAATTTGTACTTAACAGGTTAAACATTTTATATGGATAAAATTTACATAATGGAAAAAAAATCATCTGTAGTCACAAAGTGAACCAAAGTGTAGTCTAGTATGTTGTCAGTTCATTTGTACAGTGGATATTGTCTGGATCATTGGCTTTATTGAATAGTTTACTAACTTTTAGAATATTAATCCAGTTAAGACCTTATGAATTATTAGCTCTGTTCTAAACTAGATACAGGCAATTCTACTGTACAAAGTCAGTTTCTAGAACACCAGGTTTTGCTTTCAGACACACCTTGTGGCTCAGGCCTGATCGGTTATGCTTTCCTATTTGCTTTGAAAGACAAAAGTATCATTTGTTTCAAGGGGTTATTACTAAATTCCTTACAGTAAATGTATTTGAAACTGCATTTTTTGGCCTGAAAGGTCCCAACTCCATAAAATCAGTGTTCAACTGTGTTTTTCCTGTGTTCAGTTTAATTGTTCTTTGCAATTCATGCTTCAAGTGGTGAAGCTAATAAGAAACCAAGGATCTATATCATTCATAATTATATATTGTAAACTAATTTGATATTAAAATGGAGCAGAAATGGGCATATCTTGTCCTGGTACTAAAGGGGATAAGGAAGGCAATAATGCAGTGCCCTGTTTGGAGGCATTCTAAAATTTCTTGCACCACATTTTTCTAATCTTGTTCTAGAAGCAGTGCTCTAGTGATTTAACAAAATTATGTACAAAAAATGACAAGTTAAATTTATTTGCTTTGAGATGTCCACTTTAAAGGGGCACATTGTGGGGGCCATACATTATGTAATACTGAGGCTTTCTTATTAACTTCTGCCTTATGATTGTAAGAAGCTTTAACATTGTGACTTCATTTTCTTCAACCTTTACAATTGAAAATGCATTCTTTTAATTTGTATATAACCTGTTAAAATTGTATGTACAGTCTTTTATAATAAATCATTCTCAGTATATAAAAAAAGTTACTTCACATGGACACCTAATATTCAGATTTTTTTATAAATTGAGTTTGTGTCAAGTAAGGCCATGGTTGGGTCAATAACGTTGGAGACAGCCCATCAGCATTATCTTAAGAGGCTTTATGTACATGGTTCGTCCAAAATGTAAACAAAATTCCCACTGATTTGGCTTTCAACTTGGAATTCTTGATACTGATTGAAAGTAGCTTTTGTTTGCAGTCTCAATAGTTGCCTGAAGAGAAGTTTACTCTCACTTGTTCCGAGTTAATACAATTTCTGTAAGTCGAATCAAGGCATCTCTTTCTGGTGAAGGATGCAGCATAGAGATCTGTCGAATGGCTTCTTGACAGTATTGATGTGCGAGGTAGCATGTTTGCTGAACACCATCACTCTGAATGAAAACATAGGAACCTGTGAGTCGGTCAACTTTGTAAATTTAACACTTGCTAAATGTATGAATCTGAATTTTTTTTTACATCTAGTAATTACATGAACTGAAGTGGAACATAGAAGATTAACCAACCTTCCAATACCTGTACTGTCAGTGAAATTAATTTTCCCATTGAATAATTCTACTAGTTTAAAGGGATCTATTCAAGTTGATGAGAACTAGCCCTAAATTTCTATACCACCCCCATTTACTTAGAGGCTGAGTGTCAAATCCCACCCTGGCAAGTTGTGAAATAAAATTTAATAAATTGGGTAGGTAATGAGCCAGACATAATATTGGCATAAGACCAAGGTAATCAGTTCAGTCAACTCTAACCTGCAAAGCCTTCTACCCAATGTCTGGTGCTCATTAGGAAAGCTATCCCATAGAGTTGTCTTGTATTCATCTATTAGCTAACATTCCACACTAGAGCATCCCTGGTAGTCACTGTTCCACTAGTGAGATAGACCAACCAAAAGGGGGGTAGCGGGGAAGCTGGATAAAGTGAGAAACATTGGTAAATGGCAGTGGCCCCGGCAATCCTCAACATAGCCTTCAGCCATGGTTCAGGAAACCTGCTGGTCATCTATCATCCTATCCCCCTCATGATAAAATTGGTACTCCTCCATGTTGAACATCACTTGGCACAAGTTCTGAGGGAAATGTACACTGGGGTGGGGGACATCACTGTCCCCCCCCAGCCCAGAAGGACATGACCTGACTGGTCCAGTTTGCCAGCCTTGAGGGGACCAACACAAGTAACCTACTTTATTTTGCTCTTGTCCCCTCCAACCAACCTGTCCACAACATTGGTGGAAGTGACAATTGCACAGTCCTTGAAGAGTTGCATCTCCACTAAGGATGCGCTTGATTGTGAAGTACTGTAGGCTAGCAGCTGTAACTACATGGCCCAGGACATCCATCACCAAGCCACACCACCAACCCTGGTTCAATGGGAAGTGTAAAACTGTCTGCCACCAGCACCACCAGGCCTACTGTAATGAGGTAAAACTACTACACAGGGCTACCTCTCTGCTCAACACCAAAAGCAGCAGGTAATCGGTCACTGGCATATACCTGACAATGTGGAAGATTGCCTAGGTATGTCCTATCCATAAGAAACAGGACCTCTTGACCTGATCAAATACTACCTTCCAACCTCCCCTCAATCATAAGTGGTGGAAGGGAAGTCATCAAGTGACATCTACTCAATAACCTCATTGATACTAAGTTTGGTTTCTGCCAGAACCACTCATCGCTTGCCTGGATAGGTGCAGTGGCAACATTCAAAGCTGAGTACTATCCAGAACAGAGCAGTTTGCATGATTGATGCCCCTGCCACTGGTCTCTTTATCCACCCGTTCCATCACTGATGCAGTGTGGCTACAGTATGTATAAATTACAGGGTAATCTATTAAGGACAGCGACTGAGCACTTTTACAAATATGAACTGATCAGACAACCAGCATGGATTTGTAAAGGGCAAGTCATGTCTAATGAACCCAGTTGAATTTTGACGAGGTAAATAATGTCTTTGATAAGGGAGTGTCTATGGATGTTATTTATATGGTCTTCCAGAAGGCATTTGATAAGGGTCCACAAGAGACTGTTGGATAAAATTAGCACATGGAATTGGAGGCAACCTATTAGGGAATTGGTTAGGAAGTGGGAGACAAGAGCAGGGATAATGCGTATGTACTCAACTTGTCAGGATGTGACTAGTGGTGTTCCCCCAGGGATCTGTACTGGGACCTCTGCTTTTCACTGTAGCAGTACAGTATATCCAAGTTAGATGGCACAGTAATGTAGATGGAAGCAAAGTTACAAAGGGACATCGATAGATTAAGTGAGTGGGTAAAACTGGCAGAGTTCAATGTGGGGAAGTGAGGCCATCCACTTTGGAGCTAAAAGATAAATCAGTATTTTCTAAATGGTGAAAAGCTAGGAACTGTGGAGGAACAGAGATTTAGGGATCCAAGTACAGAAATCACATGTACAAAAACATTTAAGAGGCTAATGGAATGTTGGCCTTTATCTCAAGGGTTTTGGCATACAAAGGGGGAGAAGTTATGTTAATTGTACAAAGCTCTAGTTATACCCCATTTAGAGTACTGTTCAATTCCGGGAACTGCACCTCGAAGGATACATTGGCCTTGGAACATAACACAAAAAATAGGAGCAGGAATAGGCCACTTAGCACCTCGAGCCTGCTCCGCCATTCAATAAGATCATGGCTGATCTTGGGCTCAAAGCCACTTCCCTGCCTGCTCCCATAACCCGTCACTCCCTTATCTTGCAAAAATCTGTCTGTCTCCACCTTAAATGTATTTAATGACCCAGCCACCAAAGCTCTCTGCAGCAGAGAATTCCACAGATTTGTGACCCTCAGAAGAAATTCCTCATCAGTTCTAAAAGGGCGACCTTTTATTCTGAAACTATGCCCCCGAGTTCTAGATTTCTCCACGAGGGGAAATATCCTCTCTGCATCTACCTTGTCAAGTCCCCTCAGTATCTTCTATGTTTCAATAAGATGGGATGCAGCACCTATTCAGAGATACTGGAGCTAAACAGGTTAAATTGAGGCTAGGTGGCATAGACTAGGCTTGTATTCCCTTGAGTATAGAAAACTAAGGGGTGATCTAATTGGTGTTTATGATTAAAGGAGTTGATAGGGTAGATAAACTATTGAGGTATTCCAGAACAAGGGGGTGTAACCTTAAAATTACAGCTAGGCTGTTCAGGGGTGATATCTGGAAGCAGCACACAAGGTAGTGGAAATCTAGAAAGCTCCCAAAAAGCCGAGGCTAGGCCAATTGAAAATTTCAGAGATTGATAAAGGTTACAGAACCAAGGCTGAGTAAGATTAAGCCTTTTCATAAGTTTTATATACTAAAGATAAACACCTAATCTATAATCATCAAACATATAAACCACTCACTTTTGGGTTAGACATTCCAAGACATAAAACCCGCTGATGTTTATAGAATTTAGATTAAAAGGACAAATGGTCAAATTAAACTACCCCCCTAGGCAGAAGGATAGCTAATGACAGATGCTTCTAAAGCGCTTTTTTTAAAAACAGCAAATCTTTGAAACCTGGGAACAGATACTGAGAAAGTTGCAAGATGTGCAAGGCCCTTCACATTCTGGTACCTTGGGTACACAAACCCACTCATGCTTGCATGACTGGTTCTCTAATACAGGGGTTTTTTAAATTTGAATCTTTGTAGAGGTCCTAGATGTGAATCCATGAGGTTGCTTAGTATTGTGTATACTATGTTACGACTTGTCAGACTAACTGTTCCAAGTTACAACCATATTTAGTGTCATTCAAATTTTCTTAAAGTGGCAACTGTGGCAGCAGAGGGTCACAAAACAGATAGTGGGAGTATGAAAAGAAACTTACAAGGGATATCAAAATCACTAAGAATTTTAACAGTTACATTAGGAAAAAGGTGTTCAGGAGCAATGTTGGCCCCTTAAAAGTGATGATATTGTCAATGATGATGGAAATGGCAGACAGGTTGAATAATTTGTCAGTATTTACAGAAGAGGAGGATAGCATGCCAGAAATTACAAAGAAACCAATATTGAATCGGGGGCAGGGACTCAATAAAATTAACGCAAGTAAAATAACAGTAACAAAGAAAACATTAGCACTAAAGAGTGACAAATCCCCAGGGCCAGATGGTTTCCACCCCAGGGTTTTAAAGGGAGTAGGTGAGCACATTGCAGATGCCCTAACTATCATCCAAAGTTCTCTCTCTTCAGGAACTGCTCCTTTTTATATTGGAAAATTGCACGTCATCTGCTTTTTAAGAATGGCGAGAGAGAGAGAAACCAGTGAATTATAGGCCAGTTAGCCTAACATCTATTGTTGGGAAATTGCTAGTCTATAAGGATAGGGTGACTGAACACACAGAATTTTCAGTTGATTGGAGAGCCAGCATGGATTTGTGAAAGATAGGTCATGCCTGACAAACGTGATTGAATTTTTTTTGAAGAGGTGACTAAAGTAAGACAGGGGAATGTCTGGATGTTATTTATATGGACTTCCAGAAGGCATTTGATAAATCCCATAGAAGAGACTGTTAACTAAGGTAGAAGCCCATGGAATTGAGGGCAAATTATGGACCTGGTTAGGAAATTGGCTGAGCAGCAGGAGACAGTAAGGATAATGGGGAGGTACTCTAATTGGCAGGATGTGACTAGTGGTGTCCCACAGGGAGCTGTGTTGGGGCCTTAGCGATTCACTAGTTATTAACTACTTAGATGATGGCATAGAAAGTCATATCCAAATTTGTTGATGACACAAAGATAGGTGGCACTGTAGGCAGAGTATATGAAAGCATAAAATTACAAAGGGATATTGATAGATTAAGTGAATGGGCAAAACAGTAGCAAATGGATCTCAATATAAGCAAATGTGAGGTCATTCACTTTGGACCTAAAAAGGATAGAACATGCTACTTTCTAAATGGTAAAAGCTAAAAACAGTGGATGGCCAAAGAGACTTGGAGTCCATGTACAGGAAACTCTCTTAACTGCCACTTAAATATCTGGAAATCTCTCAACCGGCAAAATTCAGGAGTAGGCTCAGGTAAGTTTTACTATATATTAGTGGCCGTGTAACCAGGGTTCCTGGATCTGTGGCTGTATAACCGGGCTCCTGCACCTGTGGCCGTGTACGGGGCTCTCTTACCTTGGTAAGTATACTTCTCTAATCTGGACTTTTTGATCAACCAGCACCACGCTGGTCCTGTCGGTGCTGGATAAGAGAGTTTCCTGTACATAGATGATTAAAATGTCATCAACAGGTACAGAAAATAATCAAAACTGGCTAATGGAATGCAGATGTTATATCTAAGGACGAGAGTACAAGGGGGTAGAAGTTATGCTGCAGCTGTACAAAACCCTGGATAGACTGCACCTGGAGTATTGAGCGCAGTTCTGGGCACCACACCTCAGGAAGGGTATACTGTCCTTGGAGGGAGTGCAGTGTAAGTTTAGCAGAATGATACCCAGACTCCAGGGGTTAAATCACAAGAGATTACACAAACTAGGGTTGTGTTCCCTGGAATTTAGAAGGTTAAGGGGTGAGCTGATTGAAGTTTTCAGGATAGTAAAGGGAACAGATATGGCAGATGGAGAAACTATTTCTGCTGGTTGGAGATTCTAGGACTAGGGGGCATAGTCTAAAAATTAGAGCCAGACCTTTCAAGGAGTGAAATTAGGAAACACTTCTACACACAAAGGGTGGCAGAAATTTGGAACTCTCTTCCGCAAACAGCAATTGATGCTAGATCAATTGTAATTTTAAATCAGATTGATAGATTTTTATTAACCAAAGGTGGGTACAGAGTTAGATTGCAGCTCAGCTCAGCAGAACAGGCTCAATGGCCTACTATTACGTTCCTCTGACACTCCTGCTTGTGTGACACCAAGTACCTGGGACAATCAGGACTTGTAGGAAACCGTTTTGGCAAGGGTATAGAGTTAATTCCCTCAAACAGTAATAACCATGGGTGCAGTAACGAAAGCCTTAGACAAGAAACTGACCAATGTAGGCAACATCTTAGAGATAAGAGTCCAAAAATCTATATGGGGAAATTAAAGGATATGGGGATCAGGTGGGAAAGTAGAAGTAGATCAGCCATGATATTGAATGGTAGAGCAGGCTTGAAGGGCCTGATGGCCTACTCCTGCTAATTCTTATGTTCTTAGAAGTTGGTAGATGACATAAATGAAAATTAAACTGTTACAGTAGCTGCTTACTTCTGGTTGCAGAGTAGTGAGACCAAAGTAAGTGATCTAATGAAAGAATAGACTGGTGTCATTCATGAAACCAGCAAAGGAAGTCGAGGATAAACTTAATCAGTGGCTGAGTAATTGAACGATTGTTAAATAAATTGCAGATAGCGGCCATCACGACGACCGCACAGGTTAGGGAGTCAATGGTTCAAGGAGAACCCCTTACCTACAGATGGGCAATAAATGCAGCATTACCCACATCCTGATAGCAAATTTTAAAAAGATGTACAGATCATGTTTTACACCTTCCTTACCTGTTGTACATATTGCCAGGCCTGCTCTACATCACCATCCGTACTAAAGCGTCTCATTATCAGGGCATGTAGTTCTGGAAACTAAAAATTAGAAATTTAAGTGGTGTTTAAGCATTGTTTGATTAGTCACACTCATCTAGTTCCTAGTGGTTGTCATTTGAAAATTTGGTGATCTTCCTAACCCAGCCAGCACCCCAATACTAAAGTCAAAGTTCAAGAATATTAATCTATTATTCAGTGTTCAATCCTCACTAGTCTCATTAAAGAGATCAGTCCAGTGCTTGTTCAAGCTCTGGGTTGGTACAGAAAATGGATTGGAATATACTCTGCCACATCCCTGCCCATTTTTATGATCCCCAAATTTTCTGCAGACAGGACATGGTGGTGCATTATAAGCATACAAATTAAGAAAATACATTTGGTGCATTTCCTGTAATTTGCACCATAGCAATGCTGAACTCCAAGATTACCCGTTTGGCCCTGGTATCTAGTATTGCTATGATGGCAGATGGGGGGTATTGAATTTTTGAAGAACAGTGATTGTTGGCACAGGCTATGGGGTAAAGGCTTTCACCAGCAGCTTAGCGGCTGCTGGCACTGCTATGGTGTGGAAGGTCTTCAATGCTTACTGCACCACCTTGGATCCACCACCAGGCTTTAAATATGTTCATGAGGCTGATGATTAACCAGGGTAGCTGTTCATCTTTGTGCTGGATACAAATTCCACTGCACTTCAAATTCCTGAACGCAGAAAATCTAGGCATTATCTTCAATCAATGACGCTATTGGAATTTTAAAAATTGTTTTGACCTAGGCTATAGGCATGAAATGGTATTACCCTAACTTTAGATGATTTAATTCAGTAGGGCCTGCAGAGATTCCAATTCTCCACACCTAGCCTGCAGGAGGGAGGTTCCTAAAATCAAACAGGAATAAGCCATTCAGTTACATCATGGCTGATCTGTACCTTGACTCCATTCACCCACCTATGATCCATATCCCTTGAAATCTTTACTTAACAAAAATCTATCAAGAACAGACTTAAATTTCAATTGACTCCGTGTTTAAAGCCTTTTGGCGAGTGTTCCAGCTTTCCACTACCCTTTGTGTGAAAGAGTGCATCCTGATTTCACGCCTAAATTTAGCACTAATTTTAAGATTATGCTCCCTTGTTCTGAATTTCCCCACCAGAGAAATCCAGAACAAGGGCGTTTCACCAACTGATCAATGCCAGACATTTCCCTGTGTATTTGCCAAGTCCAAATCAGTAATGCTTAGTGAATGGTTGAGGATTATTCCATTTTACAAACCTCAAGTATTAAATAAGACATGATTGAGTGGCCCAGGAAGTGGTTGTAGATCCTAATATGAGGAGCCTGTATTCTGTCTCAGAAGTTTGGGAGGGGCTTGCTGTGCATGTGAAATTTGCAGGGAGGTGCCTCAAAGTTTGAAAATCTAATTTTGACATGAATGTTAAAAGGCTACTGGACAATGGAGGGCATTAAAGCAGAATAAATAACTGTCCCACATGGCATCTACAAACATTTATTTCCAACAGGGTTCACTAGGCAGTGATTAGAAGCAGCAACCCTTGCATATTTCTCTCTCCCTAACCAAGGGAGCCAGATATACAGTTCCTACCACTATCCCCAGATGAGATTAGCACCGAGTGGGATTGAATCTATAACATAAGAAATAGGAGCAGGAGTAGGCCAATCGGCCCCTCGAGCCTGCTCCGCCATTCAATAAGATCATGGCTGATCTGATCCTAACTGCCAATCCACTATCACAGAACCATCTCCTGAATCTAACAGAATTAGAGACACGAAATAGGAGCAGGATCAGGCTACACGGCCCCTGCTCCGCTACCCACTGGGCCATGACCGATCCGAACCTAGACTCATGTCCAAATTCCTGCCCGCTCCCCTTAATTCCCTTTACTTCTAGGAAACTGTCTATTTCTGTTTTTAAATTTATGTAATGATGTAGCTTCTACAGCTTTTTGGGGCAGCATATTCCATGGACCTACCACCCTCAGTGAAGTAGTTCCTCCTCATCTCAGTTTTGAAAGAGCAGCCCCTTATTCTAAGACTATGCCCCCTAGTTCTAATTTCACCCATCATCGGGAACATCCTCCCCGCATCCACCCGATCCAACCCCTTCACAATCTTATATGTTTCAATAAGATCGCCTCTCCTTCTGAACTCCAATGAGTAGAGTCCCAATCTACTCAACCTCTCCTCATATGACCATCCCCTCATCCCCGGGATTAACCGAGTGAACCTTCTTTGTACTGACTCGAGAGCAAGTATGTCCTTTCTTAAGTATGGACACCAAAACTGTATGCAGTATTCCAGGTGCGGTCTCACCAATACCTTGTACAACTGAAGCAATACCTCCCTATTTTTATATTCTATCCCCCTAGCAATGAAAGCCAACATTCCATTGGCCTTCTTAATCACTTGCTGCACCTGCATACTAACCTTTTGAGTTTCGTGCACCAGGACCCCCAGATCCCTTTGTACTTCAGTACTTTCCAGTTTCTTGCCATTAAGATAATAACTTGCTCTACGATTTTTCCTGCCAAAGTGCATAACCTCACACTTTCCAGTATTGTATTCCATCTGCCAAATCTCTGCCCACTTACTTAGCCTGTCTATGTCCCCTTGCAGGTTTTTTATGTCCTCCTCACTCGCTACTTTCCCTCCCATCTTAGTATCATCTGCAAACTTTGATATGTTACACTCGGTCCCGTCCTCCCTCCTCCAAATCGTTAATATAGATTGTAAAGAGTTGGGGACCCAGCACTGACCCCTGCGGAACACCACTAGTTACTGATTGCCAGTCTGAGAATGAACCATGTATCCCAACTCTCTGCCTTCTGTTAGATAGCCAATCCTCTATCCATGCCAGAATATTACCCCCAATCCCGTGATTTTTTATCTGAGCAATAATCTTTTGTGTGGCACCTTGTCAAATGCCTTTTGGAAGTCTAAATACACTACGTCCACTGGTTCCCCTTTATCCACCCTATATGTTACTTCCTCAAAGAACTCCAGCAAATTTGTCAAACATGACTTCCCCTTCATAAAACCATGCTGACTTTGTCCTATTAAATTATGATTATCCAAATGTCCTGTTACTGTCTCCTTAATAATGGACTCCAAAATTTTACCTACCACAGATGTTAGGCTAACCGGTCTATAGTTTCCAGCCTTCTGCCTACTGCCCTTTTTAAATAAGGGTGTTACATTAGCAGTTTTCCAGTCTGCCGGGACCTTTGCCGAGTCCAGGGAGTTTTGGAAAATTATTACCAATGCATCCACAATCCCTACCGCCACTTCCCTCAAGACCCTAGGATGTAAGCCATCAGGTCCAGGTGATTTATCCGCCTTGAGTCCCATTATTTTACCGAGTACCACTTCCTTAGTGATTTTGATCGTGTTTAGCTCCTCCCCCCCCCCCCCCTTTAGCCCCCTGTTTGTCCAGTGTTGGGATATTCTTAGTGTCTTCTACTGTAAAGACTGATATAAAATACTCAGTGCGTTTTTGCCATCTCCATATTTCCCACCATTAATTTCCCGGTCTCATCCTCTAAGGGACCAACATTTACTTTAGCCACCCTTTTTCTTTTTATATAACTATAAAAACTCTTACTATCTGTTTATATATTTTTTGCTAATTTACTTTCATAATCTATCTTCCCTTTCTTAATCAATCTTTTTGTTATTTTTTGCTGTCTTTTAAAGTTTTCCCAATCCTCTATCCTCCCACTAGATTTGGCTACCTTATATGCCCTTGTTTTTAGTCGAATACTATCCTTAATTTCTTTACTTAGCCACGGATGGCTGTCTTTTCTTTTACACCCTTTTCTTCTTGGAAGTTGTAAAATAACTCCTTAAATGTACACCACTGATCATGTATCGTCTTACCCTTTAATCTATTTTCCCAATCCACTCTACTCAATTCCGCTCTCATACCTTCATAGTCTCCTTTATTCAAGCTTAGCACGCTTGTTTGAGATCCAACCTTCTCACCCTCTAATTGAATATGGAATTCAACCATGTTATGGTCACTCATTCCAAGGGGATCCTTTACTAGGACATTTTTAATTAATCCTGTCTCGTTACACAGGACCAGATCTCAGGTTGCTTGTCCCCTGGTCGGTTCAGTTACATACTGCTCAAGAAACCCATCCCTAATACACTCAATGAACTCATCCTCAAGGCAGCCCTGCCCAATTTGATTTGTCCAATTAATATGATAGTTAAAATCCCCCATAATTATAGATGTTCCCTTATTACAAGGCTCAACTATTTCCTGATTGATACTCCGTCCAACAGAGTTGCCACTGTTCGGAGGCCTATAGACTACGCCCACTAGTGTTTTTTTCCCCTTATTATTCCTTACCTCCACCCAAACTGTTTCATTATCCTTCCTTGTTTGTATGGCTCAGCTGCTTGCTGCCTTGAGAGCACAATGAATAACATCCCCATCATGTAAATACATTGAGTACAGTAACAAACTATACAATATTCCAAATCTGACCATAGTAAAGGGTTATAGGTTAAAATGATTTAAAACATTGATATGTCCGTGAGTAGTCTCCGATGTCCTGGCCAAACACGCATATTTTCCCTCCCTGTCCCCCTTTAACCAATGTGTATACATTTGCAGGATTAAATGTACATAAACAAAAAGATCTGGCTAAATTACAACAAATTAAGTTAATAAATTAAGCAGGGAGTCTGGCGGGGGTGGTGGGGAATACATGTAGCACTATCAGGTCATTATCCCCACCTTTGATTTGGCACGTGGTGATGTCATCATGCCAGTGCTTTTATTAGACATAGTTAGCATCTGCTGCTGGGTTGAAGGTCTTCCTGGCTGTCAGTCTAAAAATTCCATCAGTTTTAGCTTCATCTGGCCATGGGTGCATGTGACCAAATGATCAATATAAAAGTGGTTAAAGTCACCATCTACCTGTTCACCTTAAACTGGTTTTCAATAGCAGCTGCTATTACAGGTAGAACGTCCCAAATCCGGCAACCTCGGGATCAAGGCCGAGCCGGTTTTTAGGTTGTTCTGGACTTCGGAACGTGTTTCTGATGGCCGAAGACGCCCGAGCCCAGGTTGCGATATTTCCAGACTTCGGACATCAGAAACACGTGTCGAGTCCGGAAATGCCTGGGCCCAGGTTGCGCTATTTCCGGTTTTTGGTAAGCCTCCGTCAGGGTGTCTGGATTCCAGACCCCTGCCACCAATCGTTCCGGAACTCCGGATTTGGGACGCTCAACCTGTATCAACTTTGTTGCGGAGTGTTAGTAAATCAAGCCGCTGAATGTACCAATGATTGATACATTAAAATGTTGCTACCAGATTGCATTCTGCTTTAATTCCAGTTATCTTACTGTAGAACTTAATATTGCAGATAATGTTGACTGCACATTTTTACAATAAAATGAAATTCACATTCCAAACCTAGTTATCAAGAGTCTAAATAACTGCAGTAAATTTTGCAGCCAGGTCTCTCCATAAAAAGAGGAAATTTTATTTGACTGATAAATCAGTCCTACAATTTATATTTATAAATTATGTCTACAGTACCTGTTGGCAAGCAAATAACACTGGGCCAGTTGCCAATCCAAGCTTCAGATCAGCAGCAGTAGGTTTTCCTAATTGATTAGCACAGGAGGTGAAGTCCAGCACATCGTCTACCAACTGAAACAAGTACAGATTTTTAGAAATGCAAGTTGCAAAAGGTTATCCTGTGCAAGGAAAGTTACAATGGACTGTGACCATTAGCTGCACACTACCTGAAAAGCTATCCCGATATTTCTCCCATATTGGTATGCAATTTCCTGGACATCTGGATCACAGTTACCTAGTATGGAGACCTTTTTTAAGAAAAAAAATGCTCAATTAAGAACAGCTATCCCACTCGATTGTTAGTTTTTGAAACTGATAAAGTCTTGGATTTTTAAATCCTGGATCAGTTTTTACTGATTTGACTCAAGCAACAAAATTAACAACTCTCAATTTCACAAACTTGAAATATGCTTTGTGCACTTACTTTAGCTGCAGTGTGGTCTGCAGTCTGGAACATTTTATTAGCTCTCTCATATACCATAAAAAATTCTATTGTAATTTTACTAATTTTAAGAATATATTGCATGCCCCATCTGAAGAGGTACTGAATCAGTTTGGTTCCTAATCGGGGTTGCATTAATTGATGTAAATCATGGCTGCAGTTGGGCTGGTACAATTGGTCTAGCACCTCAGAGCTAGGGAGCAGCAAGGAAAGAAATTATTTTGACCCCCCACTGGTAAGTACTTGTGATGATCAGGCACGACTATGAATAACCACTGTCAAGGCTCATTTGAAGAATGGCGACTTCAGTAAGGTACCAAAGAGCCACTGCTACTTGTGGAGCTGCAACCCATCATTAAGGCAGTAAGTACTCTCAAATGGAGAGGCGAGGGGAGAAAATAAAAAAAAATACATAAAACCAGTAAAAGGACTAAGTGAATAAATTCTTCCAAAATTCAATCCCTATTCCAACCTATAAATAAAAAACATTTTTTTAAGACTTCAAGTCAGGTAAAGTAGCTATGAATGTATAAATCCATTTAAGACAATGTCGAAGTTCCTGAACATTCTTTTAAACACACTTCTGAACGGGTTAATAGCAGTGATTAGGCTAAAGAAAAAACTCAGCTTGTTATACAAAATCAAGCCATGCATGTGAAACCTTGCGAGTAATGAAGTGCACTACATTGTGCATTCGATCATAATTTGACAACAACTTAATTTCAGTTGCATTATTTAAGACAGAACGTACATACTGCTTTACAACTGTTTGCTATGAGACTTGCAGTCTTCTTAAATGTTTTCTCAAGGTAATGCACAAATCTTTCATTCTCATTTTCTTTGGAGCCCAGCTGCATAAATTCTCCTAAACAGGAAGATAAAAGTAAGTACTAATTCACGAGCCATTAACTGCCAAGACTGTTTTATGCCTTCAAATAAATTTTAAACTAACCTCGTACCAAATCTTCAATCGCGTGAGTGAAAATGGATACTACAGTGGTGTTACCAAGACGGGCAAGGGCCACAGAGGCTGCAGAGAGAACAAAGTCTCCAGCCAAAATAGCCTGCAATGAAAATTCATTGTATGATGCGCTAGAGTAGTAGGGGAAAAAACACATTTGATACAACATCAATAAGCCAGGTTATTGCAAGTTTCATGAACTGACTCAGGTCTTGACATAAAGCACTGCTCTGAGAAACACTATTTCAGACAAGAGGAGAAATATTTATTGTTGTGTCCCTGCCTCTTGTTTCTCAACCCCATCAGCAAGGAGTTAAGCTCATACCATAACAAGCATTATGTTTCCTATATTAAACAAATAAAAATTACTTTATAACTTACTTTTCTTTCCCCTCTTTCTGTACCTGATTTGACATTGAATTCACCCTCCTTTTCAGTCCTGTTTATTTTTCAATCCTTTAATCCCATTGGTTAAGGAGATACACTGTCCTGTTGTTCAAGGTCACACATGCCCTTGCTGCACCATTATCAGCTCACATTTCCAACAACTTTGTGGGCAAAAAAATGTTAAAACCTAAATGTGCACAAAGTCTCACTAACAGGGCAAGCCACGAGATGCTCCAGCAAAATCTGTACATTTAACGTAACTTAGCATAGAAACATAGAAGATAGGAGCAGGAGTAGGCCATTCGGCCCTTAGAGCCTGCTCCGCCATTCAATGAGATCATGGCTGATCATCCAAATTCAGTACCCTGTCCCTGCCTTCTCCCCATATCCCTTGATCCCTTTAGCCTTAAGAAATATATCTAACTCCTTCTTGAATATATTTAATGAACTGGCCTCCACCGCCCTCTGTGGCAGAGAATTCCACAGGTTCACCACTCTCTGGGTGAAGAAATTCCTCCTCATTTCAGTCCTAAATGGCTTATCCCTTATCCTTAGACTATGACCCCTGGTTCTGGACTCCCTGGCCATCAGAAACATCCTTCCTGCATCTAGTCTGTCCAGGCCTGACAGAATTTTATAGGTTTCGATGAGATCCCCTCTCAATCTTCTAAACTCCAGTGAGTATAAGCCCAATCGACACAATCTCTCCTCATACGTCATTCCTGCCATCCCAGGTATCAGCCTGGTAAATCTTCGCTGCACTCCTTCCATGGCAAGAACGTCCTTCCTCAAGTAAGGTGACCAAAACTGCACACAGTACTCAAGGTGCGGTCTCACCAAGGCCCTGTACAACTGTAGCAAGACATCCTTGTTCCTGTACTCGAACCCTCTTGCTACGAAGGCCAACATACCATTTGCCTTCTTAACCACCTGCTGCACCTGCATGCTTACCTTCAACGACTGGTGCACAAGAACACCCAGGTCTCTCTGCACTTCCCCTTCTCCCAATCTATTGCCATTCAAATAATAATCTGCCTTCCTGTTTTTGCCACCAAAGTGGATAACCTCACATTTATCCACATTATAGTGCATTTGCCATTTTTCTGCCCAATCACCCAACCTGTCCAAATCGTACTGGAGTTTCATGACATCCTCCTCACAGCTTTGTGTCGTCTGCAAATTTGGATATATTACATCCAATTCCCTCGTCCAGATCATTAATATATATTGTGAACAGCTGGGGTCCTAGGACCGATCCTTGCGGTACCCCACTAGTCACTGCCTGCCACTCGGAAAACGACCCGTTTATTCCAACTCTTTGCTTTCTGTCTGCCAACCAGTTCTCTATCCAAGTCAATACCTTGCCCCCAATCCCATGTGCCTTAATTTTGCACGCTAATCTCTTATGTGGGACCTTATCGAAAGCCTTCTGAAAGTCCAAATACACCACATCCACTGGTTCTCCCTTATCTATTTTACCAGTTACATCCTCAAAAAATTCCAGTAGATTAGTCAAGCATGATTTACCTTTTGTAAATCCATGTTGACTTTGTCCGATCCTGTCACTGCTTTCCAAGTGCTCTGCTATTACATCTTTTATAATAGACTCTAGCATTTTCCCCACTACCGATGTCAGGCTTACCGGTCTATAATTCCCCGCTTTTTCTCTACCACCTTTTTTGAATAGTGGGGTAACATTAGCTACCCTCCAATCCATGGGTACTGTTCCAGAGTCTATCGAGTTCTGGAAGATGACCAGCAATGCATCTACTATTTCTAGGGCCACTTCCTTAAGTACCCTGGGATGTAGATTATCAGGCCCTGGGGATTTATCGGCCTTCAGTCCCATCAATTTTCCTAACACCATTTCCCTACAAATACTGATTTCTTTCAGTTCCACCCTTTCATCAGGCCCTATGTTCCCCGGCATCTCTGGGAGGTTATTTGTGTCCTCCTTTGTGAAGACAGAACCAAAGTATGAATTTAGTTGGTCTGCCATTTCTTTGTTTCCCATTATAAATTCCCCTGATTCTGACTGCAAGGGACCTACGCTTGACTTCACCAATCTTTTTCTCTTCACATATCTATAAAAGCTTTTACAGTCAGTTTTTATGTTCCCTGCAGGTTACTCTCATATTCTATTTTCCCTTTCTTAATTAATCCCTTTGTCCTCCTTTGTTGACTCCTAAACTGCTCCCAATCTTCAGGATTATTGCTTTTTCTGGCCAATTTATATGTTGTCTCCTTGGATCTTATGCTATCCCTAATTTCCCTTGTTAGCCACGGTTGAGTCACCTTTTTTGTTTTATTTTTATGCCAAACTGGGATGAACAAATTCTGTAGCTCATCCATTCGGTCTTTGAATGTTTGCCATTGCTTATCCACCGTCAACCCTTTGAGTGCCATTCCCCAATCAATCCTACCCAACTCGCTCCTCAGACCATCGTAGTTTCCTTTATTTAAATTGAGGACCCTAGTCTGAGTCAACTACTTCACTCTCCATCTTAATGAAGAATTCGATCATATTATGATCGCTCCGACCCAAGGGGCCTCGTACAACAAGATTGCTAATTAATCCTTTCTCGTTACATAATACCCAGTCTAAGATGGCCTGATCTCTGGTTGGTTCCTCGACATATTGGTCCAGGAAACCATCCTGTAAACACTCCAGGAATTCCTCCTCCACAGTATTGTTACTAATTTGGTTGGCCCAATCTATATGTAGATTAAAGTCACCCATGATGACTGCTGTGCCCTTATTGCACGCTTCTTTAATTTCCCTTTTAATGCCATCCCCAACCTCCGCCTTACTGTTGGGTGGTCTATATACCACTCCCACTAATGTTTTTCTCCCCCTTAGTATTTCTCAATTCTACCCATACAGATTCCACATCATCAGAGCTAATATCCTTCATTACAATTGTATTAATCCCTTCTTTAACCAGTAATGCTACCCCACCTCCCTTTCCTTTTTGCCTATCTTTCCTGAATATCGAATACCCCTGGATGTTGAGTTCCCAGTCTTGGCCATCCTTGAGCCACGTTTCCGTAATCCCAACCAAATCATATTCGTTTACCTCTAGCTGCGCAGCCAATTCGTCCACCTTATTACATACCCCAGAAACATTTAAATTCCTAAGTCTAGCGAGCATAACACTAATACTTTTACCGATTACACTTTGATTGTAATGTTTCAGAATATTTTAAATCATTCACACTTTCAGGAAACCAGTCCTCTGGTATTTGCCTCAGCTTGACTTAGTCATTCCAATGGGTGCAATATATTTGGCTCGTGGAGAAGGATAGGGAAATTAAAAATGGAGGAATCTAGGCAATTAAATCATGCCGTTTGCTTGCCCAAAGAGGCAAAGAACAAAAAAATATATTTAGTACAAGCCCCGAGACAGAAAGAAGTTTGAACAGGACAATACTTTGCTTTGAATAATATTCCTATACAATCTACTGTATAGCTTTACAAAGGTTTACAACAAAGGTGATGCAAAATCTTTTGGATGTCTGTGCTCTAGAATGAAAGTACTGCTGACAACAAATTTTGTCCAATCTAGCCATTAAAAAAAAACCTGTTAATCAGCAAATAACAATTTTATTAATAAAAAAACATTAAATGCATACCATTCTCTATATTTTAAAAAAACCTTTCTGCTTTCTTTCTCCATCCTCCCCTTTAAAGCTTTGACACCTTGACAGAGTATGTGCCACAAGTGCTGATCCAGAAGTGGCCATTATCATGCATGAGATTAGGTGCTGACAGACTGTTTGATAGCAAGGGGCATCGCAGCTGTACAAAATCCTGTTCTCAGCAGATGTCCACATGCACACTTCCAGCTCGATAGCTATAGGGAGCCTAGTCACCCTTCCCCCCAACCCAGAAATGCAGTGCTCTTGCTGCCACTCCAGCAAACATCAGGGATCAAACTAAGGACCTTCCTGGTCTTAATGTTCAGCTACTCGGTGCATTAAGGGTCCGAACCATCGGGAGGACTTGGGTGACTTTTTGCAGTTTTAAATTTATAGCCTGTAGTCTATAAAAATGATTCTTGGTTGTTCATTGCTTGATTATAAACCAATTCCTTATGCCCAAAGCAGTTACACTCACCTGTCTCTCTCCCCAGATTTTATTTACAGTAATTTTACCCCGTCGAGTGCCTGACCCATCAATAACATCATCGTGCACAAGGCTAGCAGTGTGGATCATCTCTACGATCATGCCTACAGCATGCTGGCTTTTCAACAGTTCCCTAGATAGCATGGGTGAAGAGAAAAAAATTTAAAAGTTAGTACTGCGATTTTGACTTAGGGAGAAAATTAAATGACAAACGGGATCCAGTTCATCAAAATTGCTACTTCAGGTAATATGGGAAGGTGACACAGTATTAAAAAAAATTCTGCACTTTCCCACTCTATCACTACAGTTTCAGCAAGCCTAACTACATAAAGTTCTGTTGGGACTTAAGGTATTCTGCCACTGAATACTCAGTCAGCAAATACTTTAATAAATATAGGTGTGCAAGATATTACTACTAAACTACCCCCCTCCTTTCTAATAGCATTCACCAACATACCTCCCCTGCAGAATTACATTCTGGGATATTTTGGTGAAAGTATTTAACCTTATGTTAGCATTAGCAGTGTACATTTTTGTCATACTTCTGTTTTTTAAACTAGTGATCAATGCAGGTCAAAAATGTAGTTAGTACTAGCTGGACTAGCAACAATGGAATTACTCAGCAACATGGCGACCTACCCCGAAAAAAACCAATAGTGCCCCAGATAAGCAATTACAGGAAACTTTCGATTAACCGGCCCCTAAATAACTGGAACGCTCTATCCACCGGCAAAATTCAGGAGTCGGTTCAGGTAACTTTTTTTACTTTTATCACTTTTTTAACTCCATTTGTTGCTGTGCAAGGGACAGGTGTAGCTGAAGCTGTTGCTAAGCTACAGAGACGCTTGCAATTTGTGCCGATTGTTTTGAAGCTGAAGCAACAGGGTTTGTTGCTTTATACGGAGCTCTGAGCTCTGTATCTTTTACTATAGCGTTCGGTTATCCGGAATTGATGATGAACCGGCACCACGTCGGTCCCGTCCGTGCCGGATACCAGAAAGTTTCCTGTACACAGTGCTATAAACTGGCATTGCACCACTTTTATTTGAAAAATGACCTTAGTGAGTGAGTAACAACTCTCTTTTTCATGCACAACTAGTAAGGTACCACAGTCATATTTATCACTGATCTACCATCCGTTAGATTGAATGGCAGAATGCTCAGTTGCTTAACTGACACTGCCTAAAGCAATTCAAGAGGCACTATGCATTATGTTTTGTTTCCGCTTTTAACAGAATAGTCACAGATTCATTTATTTATTCCATTAGTGTGGCTCGGAAATGCAATTGAGTATTTGTGTGCCTGTACGAGTAGATATATGACCTATACAAGTAATTAGAGGTAGGAAAACATGCTTGTATTAATAGCATTCCAGTACATCTCTAGTTTACTCAAAGCTTTGTATTGCAACTAACAGTTTACAAAATGTACTTCACTCACCTGCTCTTGCTATGGTGGAGATTACATGCTTTTGCCATTAACACCACAATCATGGGCCGAAAAGCCTTCCCTTTTCCATCAAAATAGTAATCACAAATTTCTTTAAGGTCTGCTGTAGAGACTGCTAATTGCTGAAAAGCCATTTAAAGAGTTAAATCTCAACAAAATAAGTATCACACATCCATAAGTTAATAAGTAGCAGCAATAAATCAGAAGCGCACACACCCCACACCACCCCACCCCACACACACATAAATCTTTTCTAACAGAATCCAACAATTATCCAAATATAGATGTCAAAGCAAACAGGCCAATAAGTTCCAGGATCATGAACTAAATTCTTGCCATATTCCTCTTCCCTCATTTTCTCACCTTATCCATCTTCTTCTGAAGGTAGCAACTCATTCTAAGGAATAGTTCTACATTATTAAACAGAAACCTTTTGCCTTGATCAAGTGGCCTTTTGTTAAGCATAACAGGATATTTAGTCATTTCACAGGCAAGCCCAGCCCTGCCCTTAGCCACTGCCCACATAAACACACTTTCAATAGGCAGTAATGGATTGCAGCTACATTGAAGAAACCTGGCTCATTTTTGCCATCCCTGACCCAAGGAAATTGTGTATTATGTGCTCGTCTCTCTCGCCCCAAGTTTGCACAGCTGCAACCAGAGATTAAATGTGTGACCTTAATGGTCTGTACAGCTCAGTAGTACGATGTACATAATGGACTGCAGAAAAAAAATGTTTCTATGGTGCTAAAACCAATGCGTAAAGGAGGTTAAAAAAACCAAAGAAACAAATCTACTTTAAGTTAAAAGAAAAAAGTATACTTGTCCAGATAAGCACTGGATGCTGAAATTCCTGATTTTAGCAAAAGGCAGATGCAGCCAAAAATGTTATTCCACCACTTTTACTCGCATTCATTTTTTTTTATTTTTTTTTAATAAAAAAGCACAGGAATTTTGGTCCATAAGCCAATGAAATTTTAATAATCTAGTTATGGTTTTTATCATTCACAAACTAAATTATTTCCAAGTTGGTTGCTCTCTACCATCCTTCCCTCATCAAGCGTGCCAAATCCCATTTGAGAGGATAGGCAGGTGTAATCTAGATACGCCGACCTCAGCTCAGGTCAGTCAACTAGGACGTGCACCCATAGATTCTCACTATTTTCCACGGACTGCCACCAACCTGTCAAATGATTTTCCGAGATTGCCAATTGGGCAATAGTGGGTATGAACCTGTATTCTTCTGCCTTAATGTCTGCTATCCTTCACAGGAACTCGATTACAATTTTAAAATGAAAATTAAGACATTCTATATTGGAAGCACTGTAGTTCCTGTTGTGATAGCAGTCATTAAAGAAAAATAGTGTTTCCATTCCAACCGTTAAATCTTTAATAGATTAGTCTTCTAGTTCAGAAAGAAAAATGAAACACTGCTTGCGAGGAGAACTTTTATAATTCAGTCACGACCCAGTTCTGAAACCTGTATTTATGAAAATGAAAACTTTGGTCAGCAGAAATCAAAATGCTAGAGACTTACCTGCCTAATTTCATCATACAGATTCTTCAGGTCTTTCTGAGCTAATGTGTAGGGGTCTTTATACTGTTTGTCACTATGCACCTGGTTACAGCAGCATTTACTCCTAGTAGTGTACATAAGTCTGGATGGAGTGCTAAAATGAGAGAGTCACCCTTGGTGTTAGTGGCTTCTATTTAAATCAAAATCAATTTAAACTAAATTCAAAAATATCTATGATCTGAATAGTTTGATATAGAAAACCTACTGATCTCCCCATGTTCTTTATGAACCTGCTTTTTTTTAAAAAAAAGGCATTATCCTGTATAATTAGAACACTACAATTACCATAACGTATCCAAATACCTGTTCATAGAATCATGGAATGATACAGCACAGGAGGCAGCAATTCGGCCATGCTGGTTCTTTGAAAGAGCCATTAAATTAGTCCCACACCCCTGCCCTTTCACCATAGCCCTGCAATTTCCCTCCCCTTAAAGTATTTATCCAATTCCCTTTTGAAAGTTATTATTGAATCTGCTTCCACCACCCTTTCAGGCAGTGAATTCCAGATCATAACTCACTGTGTAAAAAAAAAAAAAAAATTCTCATCTCGCCTCTGGTTCTTTTGCCAATTAAGTAAAATCTGTGTCCTCTGGTTACTGACCCTTTTGCCACTGGAAACAGTTTCTCCTTATTTACTAAACCCTTCATGACTTTGAACACCTCTATTAAATCTGCTCATAACCTTCTCTGCCCGAAGGAGTGCAACCCCAGCTTCTCTAGTCTCTCCACGTAACTGAAGTCCCTCATCCCTGGTACCATTCTAGTAAATTTTTTCTGCATCCTCTCCAAGGCCTTGACACCCTTCCTAACCTGTGATTTATAAAGGGTTAGCATAACTTCCTTGCTTTTGTATTCTATACCTCTTCATAAAACCAAGAATTCTATATGCTTTTTTAACAGCCTTCTCAACTTGTCACTGTCGACATTTCAATTACTGAGATCAAGTTAGATTCACTACTGACAAAACACAAGGGCATTGCAACCAATGTTCCCTCTAATTTTTTGGGTGCGCGGGCCTTTTACATTTACAGCAGCCGCACGTGCGCAGTATCTTTTCCAGCAGCAGCAGCTGGTGAGCAGCCTGCGCAGGACCTTGCGATTGGTGCACGGCCACACACTTTAGGAGGAACATTGATTGCAACCTAATTATATACACACACATGACTTAAATTTATTCTGTGACTAAACTTAAAAAGCAACAGGAACTGCAACTAACTGTTAATCTTGTGTGTTAAAAAAAATAAATACCCAAATTCCTATTTATTATAAAAGAGGCTGTTTTGTGCCAGCTCACCACCTTCGCCCGCCCCCCCCCCCCCGCCCTTAATTTCATCATATATGCTAAGGAATTTTTAAAGTCACAGCCATGTCCATAGAGTTGAAATCTAATGGAACAGAAATATCAGAAAGATAAGTAACAGCTTTAGTTTGCCCATCAGAACAAAGGATTGCTGGGCTACTAAAACTCCCAACCTCAGACTACATACACAAATCAAATACTGCTAGCCATACAGGCATGTCTAGAGCTTGCGCTTTAAGCAAATGCTTAGAAAAAAAAAGTGACATTTTTGACATATTGAGTTTTGATCAACAGAATGACATCGTTAGGTACTAAATGTATCTGTGTTGACAAACACGACACCTAAAAGAGGAAAAAGTTTTGGCTTTTCCCCAATGGCTCAGCAAGTTAATTCTGATTGGAATGGTTCTACAATGAGAAATGGAAGCGCAGAGGTTGCTGTTAAAAGGAGACTGTCTCCATAATAATGATTTTATCATTAAAATTAAGACTTAAGTTACTTGCTCTCTTTTCTACAAAAAGAGATTTGATTGAATTGTTAGTACACACACAATGGCCGAGATTGTCATTACCTCGGCGTGTCCGGTGCGGCTAGGGTCAGGTCGCAGCCCCGCCACTGGCTCCATCCCGCTCTGGAAAATTATTTTCCGTTGATAGGGCTTGTTAAGCCCGCCCAACGCGTTTCCCGGTCCAATTAGAGGAAGCGGGTCTGGTGACGTCATTCATGGCGCGTCATCAGCTGGTTTCCTTAAAGGGACCATGGCCAACTTTTTTTTGACATTTGTGCTGTCAGTGTTCTACAGCATTGAGGCGCTGCAAACACTGACAATGACTGCAGAGGTGCAGGGCTGCACCCAGGTTCTCCCATGACTCCCTTCATATGCTTATGGAGGGAGTCAGAGCACACAGGGAGGTCCTCTTCCCTTCCGATGGGAGGAAGATACCTCCCCAGGAGAACCAAACAGCCTGGTTGCACATTGCACGGGAGGATACAAGCAGGTTTGTGGTCAGGAGGGCCAGGGTTCAGTGGTGCTAACCTTTCAATGATCTCATTAGATCACGAAATGTTAGTACAAAGCCACACTCAACCTCATCCTGCTGTGCTTCTCATCACATCCCCATCACTCTGCCTTCCCTACCCTACTCCTGCACATCCTTACACCAACTTACCTTGCACCTTCACCCATCCCCATCTATCTCATCACCATCTCACTAGCCACCCCTCACCCTAGTGTAATTATACCAACTAACAACACACAAGGGTAGCCACTTGGGTGTTTTAGCCAATGTTCATGTAAAGTTTCTGTTAATGTGCTGTCAAACATTGAAACCTTTATTTTCAACACTTTCTGTTCTTGGACAGATTTGTGTGCACCTTTGGAAGGGGCTCAGTGAGTTGCAGTGACTGGTGAGACATAATGGTACCTCCCACAATGGTGGCGAGTGTGAAAGGTTGGACATTGTAGGGATGCTTTATGGTGTTGGTGTGGGGTGGTGCCACCCTGGCGCATCATGTGGCAGTCATATGGGTGTACAGCATCAAGTGAAGTAAATCTGACCATGGTGAGGCCATCCCTGGTGTCCTGGGCAGCAAGGTGGTCGGGTGCTGATGCCCTCTGTCCTGTGCAGCATCGGGTGATTGTGCAGAAGGTTGGTGTTGTTGTTAATGCTGCTGGTGTGCCTGGTGCTGGGACTGATCGTGGTTGGATTCTGAGGACCAAGGTGAGACAGTATAAAGGGCACCCATGTTGATGGATTAGATGGCAGGTGAAGTAGAGATGACAGAAGCATTCTGTCAATGGTGAGAGAGTTCTTCCAATGAAGGGAGAGTGGATGAAGAGTGGAAAGTGAAAAGCCTGCAGAATCTGTGCTGGAAATGGACTGAGAAACAGCTTGTGGCTGAGGAAAGTGATGATCTGTCAGGTGGGAGCTTTCATTGTACATTTGAGGCTGTCAAGTAATCAGCTGGAGCAATGGCCACTGAGCTCCCGCCTCAGGTTGACAGCCGTGGTCCCCGAACAGTGTGGTTCCCGTGGCCATGAAGTTAAAAAAGCATGTTAATCATCTGTCAACTAGATGCTAATGCGTTTAATTGGGTCACCCGCCGCTGCCCGCCAGGTCTGCTCAGCGCTGACAGACTAGACATTGGGAAAGGCGCGATACGGTGGGGTCCTGACCCGCTGTCAAAAAAAAAACACTTTCCCATCCGACCCGCCACCGATCCTGCCTGCTGACACCCGGAAAATTCTGCCCAACGTGACTGTGGAAGTTATTATCCTAAAAGGTTCTTACCTCCACAAAGAATTTGGCTTCTTGTAAACTGTAGTGTTTAAATAGATTCTTCTGTATAAATGCAGGTCCTGTACAGGAAAATAAAAATAAGCCTTTTGAAATGATTGGAAAGATATTTAAGAACATACACATCTCTACAGACAGCTGTTTGCTATCAACCTGAAAAAGTGTAGCAGATTGCTTTGCTAGCTTTATTTCAGCTTAGTCCAGTCTTGTACAATATCTATTCCAAAACAAATAAGTATGAAACATTAAAGGAATATAATCAACAAATTTTACGTTCAATCACAATGGGGAGTGGGTGGGAAGGTGAAGGGGATTTTAAAACCTGTGAATATCCGAAGCAAATAATGGATGGTGAGCAGGGCTTGCTGGAAGTATTCTGAAGAACCTTCTTCTCAGTCTGAAGGTCAAGAGTAAAACATTCTAGAAATGCACAGGACATCGCAAAAAATGTTAGGTTAACATTTCTGGTTCATCAAAACAGTTCTAGGTTAAGTCTAAAAAAAAGACCTCATATCATTCAGGTAGTCTTTGCATGAAAATTGACCAGCAAGAGGATAAAATGCTGAGCTTGTGCTTAATGTACCATGAGGAATACAGCGAAGTACAAGATCAGAAAAGATTGCAGTTCATATGGCTGTCTCCAAAAACTAAGTTCTCAATTGTCCTCCCTCAAATATCTATCCGATTCTTAACATTTTACACTGCAAAAAATGTAAAAACAGAATGCATATTTTTTGCAAAATGTGACCTCAAAAGAAAAAAGGTATTTTGAAATTATAATTTCAAAGATATTTTGCATAATATAAACCTGCTTCTGCAACATTTTTGACTTAAAAAGGCCCCAAAAAGATAACGGAGGCAGCTGAGGAGAAAGGGAACAAAGCAGCAGCACGAGTTTTAAAATGAGCTCAGTGAGCAGGAAACTATGCTGCTTGCTGGGGATGCAGTACTGCCCCACATTTTCTATCCCTTTTAAAAGGAACTCAATTGGCATTCTCGACAACAGAATCACTAACTCTGTGACTCTATCAATTATGCAGTTGAGTGATAAACCTTAGCTTCTTCCCTGTATCCAACTGAACATGAAGGAAGCAGCACCAATCGAGTTGGGGAGGGAATGGGTGCAATTCCATAACACTTTAAAAATCAACAGCATTAGGCACACTGCATTAAAACTATATTTAAAAAAAATAAGGAATACAACTACTTAAACAGACTGGATTGTCAAGCTTCGGTTTAGACCCACACTTTGGCTGAGCTATACTAAATGGGAATATCTATAATTATGGGGGATTTTAACTATCATATTAACTGGACAAATCAAATTGGGCAGGGCAGCCTCGAGGATGAGTTCATTGAGTGTATTAGGGATGGGTTTCTTGAGCAGTATGTAACTAAACCGACCAGGGGGCAAGCAACCTTTGATTTGGTCCTGTGTAATGAGACAGGATTAATTAAAAATGTCCTAGTAAAGGATCCCCTTGGAATGAGTGACCATAACATGGTTGAATTCCATGTTCAATTAGAGGGTGAGAAGATTGGATCTCAAACAAGCATGCTGAGCTTGAATAAAGGAGACTATGAAGGTATGAGAGCGGAATTGATTAGAGTGGACTGGGAAAATAGATTAAAGGGTAAGACGGTACATGATCAGTGGTGTACATTTAAGGGCCTAGAAATTCGCTTGGGCGCGGGCAGCTCGCTCGTGCCCAAAAGTTAGCGCTGGGCGGGGAGGCATTAGCGCACGCCGTATATTCGTCTTCTGCGCCCCAATTCGGAAGCGGGCGCTATACCAGGGTGTGCCCGCCTCCGTTTGGGGCGCTGCAACTGAATATCGGCGCGCTAGTTGCCGCAGCGCCACCCGATGCGGTGCGGCAGGCTGCGGTACTGCAGGCCTCCCCCTTCTCTTAAGGGGGAGGTGCCTGCAACGGCCGGAGCCCCGATCGCGAGTGCCGGCAAAAGAGCCCGGCACAACAGAGAAGTGCCGGGCTCCACGGAAACCAGCCGGCAATGCTGCGGGGGGGGGGGGGGGGGGGGGGGGGTTGGAGGAGGCCGGGGAAGGAGGTGCAGGCAGGCGACCGCCGAAAAAGCAGCCGGCCGCACCTTCAGCTTTAAAGCGCCCACTATGGCAGCAGGACGGCCCCGTTTTCTGTTCGCTGTTTGCGCCCGCTTCGGAGGAGGCGGGCGCAAATAAATATGGGGATCGGCGCGGTTTCAGGGCGTTACGGGCCACCGCGCACACCGATGACGTCATCAGTCCCGGCGCAGCGCTAACGGCTACTGCCGCCAATACCGCTGCACTCAATTTCCGCGCTACCACCCCGCCGGCGCAAAAGACCTCTTTAGGCGCTAAGTGGGCGCAAGGCCCACTGAATTTCTAGGCCAAGGAGTTATTTTACAACTTCCAAAAAATATATATTCCACTGAGGAAAAAAGGGTGTAAAAGATAGCCATCCGTGGCTAAGTAAAGTAATTAAGGATAGTATCCGACTAAAAACAAGGGCATATAAGGTAGCCAAATCTAGTGGGAGGATAGAAGATTGGGAAGTCTTTAAAAGGCAGCAAAAAATAACTAAAAGATTGATTAAGAAAGGGAAGATAGATTATGAAAGTAAATTAGCAAAAAATATAAAAACAGATAGCAAAGGTTTCTATAGTTATATAAAAAGAAAAAGGGTGGCTAAAGTAAATGTTGGTCCCTTAGAGGATGAGACCGGGAAATTAATGGTGGGAAACATGGAGATGGCAAAAACGCTGAACAAATATTTTGTATCAGTCTTTACGGTAGAGGATACTAAGAATATCCCAACACTGGACAAACAGGGGGCTCTAGGGGGGGGGGGGGGGGGGGAGGAGCGAAATACAATTAAAATCACTAAGGAAGTGGTACTTGGTAAAATAATGGGACTCAAGGCGGATAAATCCCCTGGACCTGATGGCTTACATCCTAGGGTCTTGAGGGAAGTGGCGGTAGGGATTGTGGATGCATTGGTAATAATTTTCCAAAACTCCCTGGACTCAGCAAAGGTCCCGGCAGATTGTAAAACTGCTAATGTAACACCCTTATTTAAAAAGGGTAGTAGGCAGAAGGCTGGAAACTATAGACCTGTTAGCCTAACATCTGTGGTTGGTAAAATTTGAGAGTCTATTATTAAGGAGACAGTAACGGGACATTTGGATAAACATAATTTAATAGGACAAACTCAGCATGGTTTCATGAAGGGGAAGTCATGTTTGACAAATTTGCTTGAGTTCTTTGAGGAAGTAACATACAGGGTGGATAAAGGGGAACCAATGGACGTAGTGTATTTAGACTTCCAAAAGGCATTTGACAAGGTGCCACACAAAAGATTATTGCTCAAAATAAAAAAATCACAGGATTGGGGGTAATATTCTGGCGTGGTTGGAGGATTGGCTCTCTAACAGAAAGCAGAGAGTTGGGATAAATGGTTCATTCTCAGACTGGCAATCAGTAACTAGTGGTGTTCCGCAGGGGTCAGTGCTGGGTCCCCAACTCTTTACAATCTATATTAACGATTTAGAGGAGGGGACCGAGTGTAACATATCAAAGTTTGCAGATGATACAAAGATGGGAGGGAAAGTAGTGAGCTTGGAGGACATAAAAAACCTGCAAAGGGACATAGACAGGCTAAGTAAGTGGGCAGATGGAATACAATACTGGAAAGTGTGAGGTTATGCACTTTGGCAGGAAAAATCATATAGCAAGTTATTATCTTAATGGCAAGAAACTGGAAAGTACTGTCGTACAAAGGGATCTGGGGGTCCTGGTGCACGAAACTCAAAAAGTTAGTATGCAGGTGCAGCAAGTGATCAAGAAGGCCAATGGAATGTTGGCTTTTATTGCTAGGGGGATAGAATATAAAAACAGGGAGGTATTGCTGCAGTTGTACAAGGTATTGGTGAGACCGCACCTGGAATACTGCATACAGTTTTGGTGTCCATACTTAAGAAAAGACATACTTGCGCTCGAGTCAGTACAAAGAAGGTTCACTCGGTTAATTCCGGGGATGAGGGGTTGGACATATGATGAGAGGTTGAGTAGATTGGGACTCTACTCATTGGAGTTCAGAAGAATGAGAGGCGATCTTATTGAAACATATAAGATTGTGAAGGGGTTTGATCGGGTGGATGCGGTGAGGATGTTCCCAATGATGGGTGAAACTAGAACTAGGGGGCATAGTCTTAGAATAAGGGGCTGCTCCTTCAAAACTGAGATGAGGAGAAACTTCTTCACTCAGAGGGTGGTAGGTTTGTGGAATTTGCTGCCCCAGAAAGCTGTGGAAGCTACATCATTAAATAAATTTAAAACAGAAATAGATAGTTTCCTAGAAGTAAAGGGAATTAAGGGTTACGGGGAGCGGGCAGGAATTTGGACATGAGTCTAGGTTCGGAATGGTCGTGGCCCTGTGGGTAGTGGAGCGGGCCCAGGGGTCGTGTAGCCTGGTTCTGCTCCTACTTCTTGTGTTCTAATTCTGTTAGATTTCAGGAGATGGTTTTATTGCTGTTCCTGGCTGGGGTGGAGATCGCCTTTACAGAATGTAAGTACTGCCGAAAATATAGGGACAGAGTGATCTCCTGGCATTGGTTTTTTTTTAAATCTGGTTTTTCGCCTCTCCCGGGAGATCACATGGGTTCGGGTGGGATGGAGAGTGATAGTATATTTGAGGTTAGGAGCAGATCAGCCATGATCTTATTGAATGGTGGAGTAGGCTCGAGGGGCCAATTGGCCTACTCCTGCTCCTGCTCCTATTTCTTATGTTCTTATCCTGTTTATCTGCCGCTTGTGCTAAGTTAGCTCATTACAGTTGGGTCGACAGTATAGGACACTGCAATTGACTCGAACACCTGGGAGGAGAAAAAAAAAGCCAGCATTCCTATTCCTGATGGTCTTCCTGCAACCCTTGCTAAAAGTGTGCATGCACAGACATCCAGAAGTGGAAGGATCAGGTCCCCATGGTTGAATAGCTTACTCATGGTCAAGGCTTACATTAATCAAGGTCATTTAGGCGCAACACTAAAAAGGTGACCAACACATATCTGCAATTCTGATGAAAGGTCACCGACCTGAAAGGTTAACTCTGTTTCTCTCTCCACAGATGCTGCCTGACCTGCTGAGTGTTTCCAGCATTTTCTGTTTTTATATCAGATTTCCAGCATCTGCAGTATATTGCTTCTGTAGCTTAGACGTACTTCATCTGGTACTGATTTGCTCAGTTACAGATTTTAGCCAATTGCTTTTGTAGGTCTCCAGCTGCTTCTTCCAAGACAACCCCACCTGCACTGAAATTTACTATCAGGTGCACATTTGACCATTTTATATTTGTTTTCTGTATTCAAGTCATTGATATAGATTAGGAATAGTAGGAGCCCTAGCGCCCATCCTGAGGGACTGCATTCAGTGTCTCCTCTACCCCCAATTACCTAAGTTAACAATTCACATTTAAGGTTTTTTTTGCTTTTTTTTTAATCAAAGCAAAATGACCAATGAGCTATAATTTGGGGATGATGGACAATCGGACAGATCAAAAGCAGTTAGTGGCATGAAGTGATAAATATTTCATTGAATTATTTGTTACTCCCCATTCTCCGATGACAAGCTACTTGTAGGTCATTAGACCTTTGCCACATTAACTGAAAATAAAGCGTTTGGAAGGCACTATCATAACAACTTGGATTTATATAGCACCTTTAACATAGTAAAACATCCCAAGGCGCTTCACAGGAGCGTTATAAAACAAAATTTGACGCCGAGCCATATAAGGAGAAGTTAGGGCAGATGAGAGAGGTAGGTTTTAAAGAGCGCCTTAAAAAGAGGAAAGAGAGGTAGAGGCGGAGAGGTTTAGGGAGGGAATTCCAGAGCTTAGGGCCTAGGCAACAGAAGGCACAGCCAGCAATGGTTGAACGATTATAATCAGGGATGCTCAAGAGACCAGAATTAGAAGAGCGCAGATATCGTGGGGCTGGAGGAGAAGACAGAGATAGGGAAGGGTGAAGCCATGGAGGGATTTGAAAACAAGGATGAGAATTTTAAAATTGAGGCATTGCTTAACCGGGAGCCAATGTAGGTCAGCGAGCACAGGGGTGATGGGTGAACGGGACTTGGTGCGAGTTAGGACACGTGCAGCCGGGTTTTGGATGACCTCAATTTTACGTAGGGTAGAACGTGGGAGGCCAGCCAGGAATGCATATGAATAATCAAGTCTAGAGGTAACAAAGGCATGGATGAGGGTATTAGTAGCAGATCAGCTGAGGCAGGGACGGAGACGGGCGATGTTATGGAGGTGGAAATAGGCGGTCTTATGGTGCGGATGTGTGGTCGGAAGCTCAATTCAGGGTCAAATATGACACCAAGGTTACGAACGGTCTGGCTCGGCCTCAGACAGATGCTAGGGAGAGGGATGGAGTTGGTGGCTAGGGACCGAAGATAGTATTTAATTGGAGAAACTTTCTTCTCATCTAGTACCGGATGTCGGACAAGCAGTCTGATAACTTAGAGACCGTGGAGGGGTCGAGAGAAGTGGTGAGGTAGAGTTGGGTGTCACCAGCGTACATGTGGAAACTGACGCTGTGTTTTCAGATGATGTCGCCAAGAGGCAACATGTAGATGAGAAATAGGAGGGCCAAGCATAGATCCTAGGGGACACCAGAGCTAACGGTGCGGGAGTGGGAAGAAAAGCCATTGCAGGTGATTCTCCGGCTACGATTAGAGGGATAAGAATGGAACCAGGCGAATGCAGTCCCGCCCAGCTGAACGACGGTGGATAGGCATTGTAGGAAGATGGAGTGATCAACCGTGTTAAAGGCTGTAGGCAGGTCAAGAAGGACGAAGAGATATAGTTTACCTTTTAACAGTCACAAAGGATGTCATTTGTGACTTTGATGAGAGATGTTCTGGTGCTGTGGCGGGTCGGAAACCTGATTGGAGGGATTCAAACATAGAGTTCCTGGAAAGATGGGCACAGATTTGAGATGTGACAACACTTGAGGACTGGAGAGGAAAGGGAGGTTGCAGATGGGGTGGTAGTTTACAAGGACTGAGGGGTATGGGGTTGATATTTGGAGAGGGTTGATGACAGCAGATTTGAAGGAGAGGGGAACATTACCTGAGGAAAGAGAACTGTAAACAATATCGGCTAACATGGGTGCCAGAAAAGGAAGTTGTGTGGCTAGCAGGTTAGTGGGAATAGGGTCAAGGGAGCAGGAAGTGGGTCTCATGGACAAGATGAGCACGGAGAGGTCATATAGGGAGATCGGAGAGAAACCGTAGTATGATACAGCATAGAAGGTGGTCATTCGGCCCATGTGTCTGTGCTGGCTCTTTGGTGGCGCTATCCAATTAGTCCCACTCCCCTGCTTGTTCCCCATAACAAATGTTTTTCCTTTAAGTATTTATCTAATTCCTTTTGGAAAGTTACTATTGAATCTGCTTTCACCTCCCTTTCAGGCAGTGCATCCCAGATCACAACAACTCAGTTTTTAAAAAAAAGTTTCCTCAATGTCGCCTCTGGTTCTTTCGCCAATCACCTTAAATCTGTTACCACGGGAAACAGTTTCACCCTATTTATTCCTGATCAGAAACGCTCATGATTTTGAACACCTCTATCAAATCCGCCTCTCGACCTTCCTCCGCTCCAAGGAGAACAACCCCCAACCCCAGTTTCTTGGGAGCGCTTGGCAGGGTGACCTTTCCTCCTCCTCTTCCTCCTCCTGGGCTTTCCTTTTCGCCTCTTACCTTTACCAGCGCGGCTCCGTGGCAGACGCCGCGAGCCCCGGCCCCGCTCACGGGGCCTCGAGCCGAGGGGCAGCCGGCGGACCTGCAACCGCTGAGCAGGCTGCTCGCACTCAGCGCGCCGCTCGCCATGGCGTTTCTCCCGCTCCACGCGCAGCAACGGCTCAAAGGCAGCGCCATTTTTACCGGCGTCCCCGTTCGGCGGGGGAGCTTGGGAGTGCGGGCCTCTGCAAATTATACCGGGCAATGCTTTTGGTTTTTTAAAAACGTATGTAGAACAGCCCCCCGCGGGGCCTTATGAGTAAAATAAATAATACTCGGGATGAGGAAAAATTGGGTTATTTTCCTATTATAGTTAAAGGTTCATGCAATTTGACCCGGAAATTATCCTCGGTACACTTTGGAGCGGAACAGTTTCTGGGAGTTTTTGAATCGAGTTTTTTTTGTGGAAACTAACTTTGTGGTGATGCTTCTGGAGCAATTCGTGCTTTAATCGTATTTTTTTAAACGGTTGAAGTGCGTGTGGGACAAGGATAAGCAGCAACTGGCACCGAGTGCTGGTTTCCTAGTGAATCAAAATACAAACTGCAAATATTAATCACCGTGTTTTATACATGTTTCTTCACTTTCCTTCTAAAGAAACAAGCTTTCCCCTCCAAAAGAATGGCATTATTTTACGTTAAAACCGCGTTTTGTGCATAAAAGGTGGACGCATTTGCACGCCGCGTTGGATTCTTGCTAAGATGAACCGGATAAAATTACAACGAACTATATTTGCAAAAATGCTCAAACATAATATGGTGAAGATGATGGTTGTGGGGTTAATGTGGGACTCAACGGTTGGGATTTTTTCTCGAGGAGAAAGAACAGAATTTGAAGCTGCTTCTGATCCTGACTGTAGTTCAGTTGATTCTAGCCATTATTCAGTTAATGGTGATGATAACTTGGATTATAGCAAGATTCACCGTAAAAAACCTTCCATGGATGTATGGAATATAACATCTCAAAAGTTAATAGGTAAAGTAAGTAATTTTCCATAAATATAGTACACGTACTGAACTAGATAGTAGGTTATTAACTGGCCCTGGAGGGTCCAGCGGCTGAGAATACCACGAAGATGATGGTGTGTTGATAAGTTTTTGAAATAACTGTGGTTCTGGTAGGCTCGTGTCACCGATGAATCATTTCTCTGGCTCATGCACAGGAGCCTGCAGCTCCACCTTCTTTTGTGATCCCATTGCCCAATACAATGTAGTGCCTTGAATTTCAAATGACAGACTCAGATGAAATGTATACAGTAGCATGGACTTTGGAAGCTGTAAATCGAGCTATTATATTTTTAGCACCTTTATCATCAGCTGTAAGCATGTTACACATAGATTTTCTTCATGGGAATTAATCACAGACACCCAAATGGAGCTGATAATTTTATGAGCATGAAGTAATGATTATAAAACACTACTGTAGTTTTACTTTCCTGTATGTAAATAACACTAAAAATAAAAAAAATCTCATTACTAAAGGGCATATTGTCACAAAACCCATTGCATCATATTATTTCCTAAGTTTTAAGCTAAGGAGGGTTTGTAGGTGGCCATCTTTGTAAAAGTTTGAAAATCACTGGTATTGCCACAACACTAGTGCTGCTGTCAAAAATGTTTAAGAGATGCTTTGTTATGCCAAAAGTACACTCAATGGAAAGATGCTGAAGGGTGTGGATAAACAGAACAGCCTACTTCCTTGTAAATGCAAGTGCAGTAGCTACAAAGCAATTTGTGGGGAAAAAAGGCCAACAGCAGTTTGGATTGTATAAATAGGGCATTGAGTACAATTTAAAAAGTAAGGATAAACTTGGTTAGGGCACAGTTAAAGTAGTACGTGCAGTTTTGGGCATCCAATTATAGAAAGGTAATTAAAATCATAGAAAGTGTACGGTGTACATTCACCAGGCTGATAGGGCTGAGAAATTATAGTCATGAGAAGAAACTTGAAATACTGGGACAATTTCCCTGGAGCAGAGAAGGTTAAGAGAAGATATAATAACGATTTTTTAAATTGTGAAGGGTTTTTGATAAGATGAAAAGGAAAAGGTTATTTCTTCTGGTTGGTGAGTCATTAACAAGGGGTCATCAATTTAAATTTCGCACTGCGAGTGAGGAGAGAGGTTAGAAGAAATTTCTTTATGCAGTTCATTGGAATACTTAAGGGAGTAGTTGAGGCAGAGACCATTGTCTCTTAAGGGAAAGCTGGATAAATATTTGAAGTGGAGGAAGATACATCGATATGGGGAGAATGCAGAGGAATGGATTAGTTTGGATTGCAGTAGCAAAGATTCACCACAGACCAAATGGGCCAAATTACCTCATCCTGTGCTGTAAATATTTATAGTTCCAAGGAAAACCTGGTTAAAATGAATATATTTTATAGATCAAAAAAGGTCATCTATATTTCTACTTGTACAAAATCCATTACAAACATCAGAAAGTGCTGCAGAGAGGATTGCTACTAAGCAGAGCAGAATGACTGCAGTGTTGAAGAATTACAACAACAACAACTTGCAAGGAGTGCATAGGCAGAGAGGGAATGGGTGACCGGTGGACAGAAGAGGAAGACCAGGTAGGTAGTGCAGGAGTCCCCTGAGTGCATCTCGCTCTCCAACCAGTATTCGGTTCTGAGTACCGGTGAGGGCGATGGTTCCTCTGGGGAATACAGCCAGAGCCAAGTCTGCGGCACCACAGGTGGCTCAGCTGTAGAAGGGGGGAGGAAGAAGAGGGAGAGAAATAATGGTAGGGGATTCGATAGGGGAGCAGACAGGCATTTCTGCAGCCGCAGACATGACTCCAGGATGGTATGTTGCCTCCCTGGTGCCAGGATTAAGGATGTCTCTGAACGGTTGCAGAACATTCTGAGGGGGGAGGGTGAACAGCCAGAGGTCGTAGTCCATATTGGTATCAATGGCATAGGTAGAGGGATGAGGTCCTGCACGCAGATTTTAGGGAGCTAGGAAAGAGATTAAAAAGCACGACCTCAAAGGTAGTAATATCCGGATTACTCCCGGTGCCACACGCGAGTGAGTATAGAAATAGGAGGATAGAGCAGATGAATGCTTGGCTGGAGGGAGGGCTTCAGATTCCTGGGGCATTGGGATCGGTTCTGGGGGAAGTGGACCTGTACAGGCTGCATCTCATCAGGGCCGGAACCAATATCCTCGCGGGGAGGTTTGCTCGTGCTGTTGGGGAGGGTTTAAACTAATTTGGCCGGGGGATAGGTACCAGGATGTAACACTAGAAAGGGGAAATAAAGTGCTGAAAGGATTGGGAGAGGCAGAGAGCACTGAAGTAAGAAATAGTAAGGTATTAGGTGGGGTCAAACGAAGAGAGAATACAGGATGGTCTAAGATGGGTTTACAATGTATGTATGTGAACGCACGAGGCGTAGTAAACAAGGTAAGTGAGCTCCAGGCACAAATAGCCACATGGGAATATGATGTTGTGGCAATAACTGAGACCCGGCTCAAAAAAGGGCAGGATTGGGTATTAAATACTCCTGGTTCTAAGGTATTCAGGAAAGATAGGAGGTGGTGTGGCAGTATTGGTTAAGAAGAATGTTATAGTGCTGGAGAGGGAGGATGTCTTGGAGGGGTCAAGGACAAAATCTATATGGCTAGAGTTAAGAAATAATAGAGGTGCCATTACACTACTAGGTGGATTCTATAGACTATCAAATAGTGGGAAAGATATGGAGGAGCAAATTTGCAGAGAAATTACTGAGAGGCGCAAGAACTATAGAGTAGTAATAATGGGGGATTTCAACTATCTTAATATAGACTGGGATTGTAATAGTGTAAAGGGCAGAGAAGGGGAAGAATTTCTGAAGTGTGTTCAGGAGAACCTTCTTGATCAGTATGTTTCCGGCCTGGCTAGGGAGGAGGCATTGCTGGATTTGGTTCTGGGGAATGAGGTAGGTCAAGTGGAGCAAGTGTCAGTAGGTGAACATTTAGGGAACAGTGATCATAGTATCATAAGGTTTAGATTAGCTATGGAAAAGGACAGGGAGAAATCTAGAGTAAAAATGTTTAACTGGGGGAAAGCCAATTCCAGTGGGATGAGAACGGATCTGGCCCGGGTAAATTGGAATCAAAGATTGGCAGGCAAAACTGTAATGGAACAATGGGCTGCTTTTAAAGAGGAAATAGTTCAGGTACATTTGAGGTACATTCCCACTAGGGGGAAAAGCAGGGCAACTAAAGTCAGGGCTCCCTGGATGACGAAACAGATAGGGAATATGATGAAACAGAAAAAGAGCGCGTATGACAGATGTCAGGTTGCAAATACGTATAGAAAGGTCAGAGGTAAAGTGAAAAAGAAAATAAGAGGGACAAAGAGAGGGTATGGGAATAAAATGGCAGCCAACATAAAAGGTAATCCAAAAGTCTTCTATAGGCATATAAATAGTAAAATGGTAGTAAGAGGAGGGGTGGGGCCAATTAAGGACCAAAAAAGAGACCTATGCATGGAGGCAGAGGGTATGGCTGAGATACTAAATGAGTACTTTGCATCTGTCTTCACCAAGGAAGAGGATGCTTCCATAGACATAGTGAAGGAGGAGGTAGTGGAGACACTTGATAGAATAAAAATTGATAAAGAGGTATTAGAAAGGCTGGCTGTACTTAAAGTAGATAAGTCACCAGGAGCGGATGGGATGCATCCTAGGATGCTGAGGGAATTGAG